>NC_056745.1:1488356619-1488536142 GCF_019279795.1 Protopterus annectens | reverse complement strand
TAACATACAGATAAACAAGTATTATAAACCTTTATATACACTATGTGCAATTGACGTGAACAAAGGAGGGAAAAAATTAATAAAATATATGAAATTAGTAACAAAAATTTATAATATTCAATTAATAAAGTATAAAGTTACACATTAATTATTTAAGTTCATTTTTAATGTCTCAATAAGAGTTAAAATGTTTTCCCAAGGATTGTTTGTCCATGTTTTAGGTGAAATTCTCGATTCCTTCACCTTGATTTCTAATGTCGCTTTTTCTTCCATCAGTCTCAAGAATTCTTCCAGAGTAGGTTCTTGTGGTGACTTCCACTTTCTAGTTATACATTTCCTTGCCACAGCTAGTATGGACCAAAGTAGGTATAGATCTTTTTCATTCATTCCAATAGTATCATTAACATTTAAGAGGACTAAAGATTTGGTTAAAATAAAGGTATCTGTGAATACAGCTTGAAGAAAAATAGTAATGCAGATTCTTGAGGGGCCAAGTAACAGTGTCCTGATATCCAGTTTCTTTGAAACGTTGCCACGGTCTGTTATGGTCCACACAGTCAAAGGCTTCAGAGCAGTTAATAAAGCAGAAGTCAGTTACATAAGTAAATTTGAGATGATGGATGGAGACACTGATGATATCCAATGTATGTTTGAACGGATCTGTTATTTTGAAACAAAACTAAAGAAGTAAAGCATACAAACAGGTCAAATAATTAACACAACAAATGATAAAAATATCTACAAAAGGTAGAAGAGGTACCTGGGAAAGTGTGTTCCTTGATAGGAGCATTTGATATAAAAGCCAAGAAGTCGATTTAGAAAACAGGCTTAGAAATTAAGAGTCTGCATAGGTTACTGGTTAGTTTATTCATGTATTTTTCTGTTCCTGAATAATATATACTGATCTTGTAATTATTTCTTTCACAGTATATTCATTCTGCTGGGATCATTCACAGAGTAAGTTTAATATAAATTGAAACAATTTTATACAAAAGAGTATAAATGTTGTTAGTATCGTCCTGGTTTTTGTTTCTGTTTTTCAATTTTAATTTAACTTTTCTTGTTTTACCATAGGACTTGAAGCCTAGTAACTTAGCTGTAAATGAAGACTGTGAACTCAGGGTAAGTGCCACACTTACATGTGATTTTATTGTGCATCTTTGTTAATGAGTTGCAGAACAAATCTTTTTTGCAGTAAAAGCATAGTTACATCCATACAGTATCAAGGTAGAAACTTTGACATATTCATTTATGGGGACAGAATAGTACATGAACTGGAAACAATGTGATCAGGAAATAAATTCTGTATCCACTAAAAGTAAAATACCACAAGAAAAGTCTGGATGGAATTCATACATAATTTGGCTAGTAAGACAGAGGTCTTTTGTTTGGTTCTTGTTAATTCGCAAGGTGGTGCCGATTCATAGATGTTAATTGCTGAGCTGCACAACAGCTTGCACAGTGCAGCGTACAGCATATGCAAATGAGGGCATAAACATATTGAAATGATGCAATGTAAGCAAATGAGTGATTAACAATATCTGAATGAAGAGAGTAAAACAACTCATGATTCATAAGCATCATTGAATTGATTTGTGTACCTTCATGTGCATTTTTCGATAAAGTATGCCAAAATTGCAGCTTTGCGTATTACGTAAATTTTCGCAGTTTATTTCTTTCTTTATTTATATTTTTCAGGAGGGGGTACCCTCAGTCTTCATTTATACCAGCCAGGCCCCAGTGCTAGAGCATCTGTGTCAGGTATACCAACATCTTTCTTCCCCCAAGTCACTCTGGTATCCTAGGGGCCTGGCCATCTGTAGTTCTCTCCAGTGGAGGGGTTATTTTATATGCCTTCCTGAATTTTCCCTCACCCCATGCTTAACTGTTACATTCAAGCACAAATCCTCTCTTTGGACCATGCCTCCCCTTAGGAAGCATCACCAGTGAGCACCCTCCAACCAGAATGGTCATGCCGTGTCCTCCCTGCTGCTTCATCAGTTGCTCGAGCCACTAACTGAACCTAGCTCAGCTTGTCCATAGTCAGGGCTTTATCCTTCACCAGCACAGGAGCTGCTCCCAGTTACAGCAGTTTGTGCTCAAAAACATTTAGTTGGTTTAGCTTCTGCCAATGCTGACTGGGTTCCATCTCTTCATGGCCTTAGGGCTCATGAATGATGTAGACAGAGGCTGGCATATCATATCATGACTGAAGTCCAGATAGGGGATCTCTGCAAAGTGGATCAGTACAGCTTCAGGAACTTGGTCAACATATATTGCCCAGATGCTGAATCTATGGTAATGCATGGTGTTCCTGTCCCTGTAGGTACCAAGTTATGTTTAGCTCTTAGCATCTTAGCTGCTGCAGGGATTTTTCTGTGATCTACTGTCAATAACTTGAGTAGTTCATAGGCATCTGCCTCACAAATACTTGTTCCTCAGTAAAAAGGTGCTGCTGCATGTGACAGAGTATATATGGTTCCCCGTGACTGCTGAAGAGAGAACCAGCACTGTGCATGACTTCTACAACATTATCTGGTATCCTAGGGGCCTGGCCATCTGTAGTCATGAGGTGCTGGGTGCTGTGCATTGCACTCATGTAGCATTAAAGGCTCTTTTTGGCCCACAGTCACAGGGGTATATCGCATTCCCTGAATTTCCATGCAAATTGAAATGTACAGATTATTTCCAGTGTGTGTGAGTTTGTGTGTGAGTGTGTGTGTGTGTGTGTGTGTGTGTGTGTGTGTGTGTGTGTGTGTGTGTGTGTGTGTGTGTGTGTGTGTGTGTGTGTGTGTGTGTGTGTGTGTGTTTGCATGGCAGTGTGGATGTGATAACCAGCAAGATGTTTGTGGTACATGCCATAACTTGATTGTTGGTAAGCAGGAACAATACCTCAGTTATAAGGGTATGCTGCACCAACTGTCAGATACTTCAGCAACAGCAGAAGATGAGGAAATCATAAGGCTTTCTTTCTTTATGTCCACAACCTTAAAGGTAATACCCAAAAATGTGCCTAACTAATGTGGCCAATACCTTAAAGGTAATATCCAACAATGTGCTTAACTAATGTGTCCATAACCTTAAAGGTAATGCCCAACAATGTACCTAACTAATGTGTCTACAAACTTAAAGGTAACACCCAACAATGTGCCTAAGTAATGTGTCCAAAACCCTAAATGTAACACCCAACAATCTGCCTAACTAATGTGTCCACAGCCTACAAGGTAACACCCAACAATGTACCTAACTAATGTGTCCACAAGCTTCAAGATAACACCTGACAATGTAACTAACTAATGTGATGTTCTTCATGTTTCACTGTTGCAGTCCTCACATATGGGTTATCCAGCTCCCGGTAGCCCTCAGTCAGCCCAGATACCAGAGTCCTTGGTATATGACGTCGGCTGCCGCCGGTTGTAAAACTGATGTCAGAATGTCAGGTATAAAGGGAGGCAGCAGACTCCATTTCCTCAGTCTTTCTTGCCACGGAGCCGAAAGCAGATGCAATTCGCACTAGTGCCGGTTGGCCATTTACCTTCGTTTCGCTTTCTGACTACCAAGTTGAAGACGCCTTCAGATAAGTACCCCATTGGGGATCCTCTTTTCTTGCTTTAACGAATGTCAGATAAAGTTAATAACTGTCTTGCCTGTAGAAAACAGATTCTGCACCCTGATTTCCATTCCTATTGTGTAACTTGTTTGGGCCTTGAGCACGATGTCCCTAACTGCGATCTCTGTGCTTCCTTTAATCCACGTACCATATGCCGTAGAGCTAAGATTTTGTATAAGCATTTCGGAGTCTGGCCTAAGTTCGTCGGTATGGCGTCTTCTGGTCTCCCAACTTCAGATATACCTAGGAAACACAAAGGCAAGGACCGCGACAGGCCTAGGGTTAAATCTGCCGACGACGCACCGGTGAAATTGGTTGTCAGTACAGCGGTAGTCAGTGAGGCGCTTTCGCGGCCCCTGCAGTCCGTAGATTTTCAGCCGCAAGCCTCTGCCGAGACCTTTATGGAGTCCTCCATGCCGCAGGCTGCTATTTCATCTTCAGACCCTCCGCCTGTCACCGCCTCAGATGACTCCGTAGCTGCTTTGCAGGCTCTGGCTTCTGACACCTCTTCTTTTTGACATGAGACCAGAACCAGACCGACTACCTTAGTTCAGACTTCTGCAGTTGCTAGGCCTCCCGAGTCCCTCCAGATTGCTAGTAAACCTTCCAGCCGCAAACCTGCTCACAAGCAGGCATCAGCCTCCCCTCCTGTGCCTCAGTCCCAGTTGGTAAAGATGGCTGGTGATCTTCTTTCCCTGATTAGGGGCTCTCATCCCCCCCTTCAAAAAGGGCTAGGGAATTATCTCCTGATGTTTTGTTTGTCTCAAATTCTGAAATTTCCAGTATGTCTGTTGGTGAAGAAGGAAATTCTCAACTTTTTTCTGGCTTTGAGGAATCTGATGCTGAGGACTCTTATCCCTTCTGTCTCCCCTCCAGAAGATTTTTCCTTTGGGGATACTTTGAATACTCTTAGGGAGCTTTTTAAATGGGAATGTCAGGATTTTGCACAGTCTAAGAAAAGAATCAGGGAATTTCTGTATTTGCCTCAGCATAAGCCTCTGGCTATACCTCCAGTTTTGGAAGTTGTGGATGATGTTTTCACGGAAAATTCTTTAACTCCTAATTCTGTTCCTCCTGCCCCCAGAAAACCAGATAGGTATTACAGGGTTCCTGAATCTCATCAATTCCTTTTTAAAAACCCTACTGCTGATCCAGAAATTATTTCTCAAGGGCCCAAGGGTGTTAAGGCTAATATTGCTAAAAACCCTGTGCCTTTGGATAAGGAGTCTAGGGCCTTGGACAAGTGGGGTAAAAAAGTCTATACCTCTGCAACTCTTGCCATTAGATCCGTGATTTGTCTTTTTCACATGCTTGAGTATCAGCAGCGTACTCTTGAGGCTATTAAGGCTAAACTTGGAGATATTCCTTCCATGACGAAGAACAAAGATTTACAAGACTTACTGAATTCTGCCACTTTAGTTAATAAGCATTCACTTCATTGTGGTTTTGAGACTTTATAGGCTTCCTGCAGGGCAGCAGCCACTGGTTCTGTAATTAGAAGGCATGCTTGGCTCAGGGAGCGGCCTCCTTCTGAGCCAGTTAAATCTAAATTGCTGGATGTTCCTTTGCACAAGGACAATCTTTTTGGTAATAAGGCTGAGGAGGTACTGAAGAAGTTGGAGGATAAGGCAGAATCTATACAAGCTGTAAAAGATTTCCTTCAGGTTCAGCCTCCTCGGTTTAGTAGGCATTATCCTTCTAAGAATTGGTCTTTCCCTGATCCTGGCAAGCAGGGTCGCTCTAGGCCTAGGGGTTTCAAATCTTCCAGAGGGCAGCCTTCTGCCCCTCAAAGGGCTAAACAATGGCATTCTTCTTCTGCTAAATTGGGAAGTTCTAAGCCAGCTTCTCAAAGCAAACATTCTCAATGACTGTGGCCTTCTTGTGCCTACCTCTGCGGTCCCTGGGTTTCCTTTGGGGGGAAATTTAGCCAGGTTCACAGAGGTATGGTCTACCATCACAGATGACAAATGAGTGCTCAATATAGTAAATCAAGGTTACAAGTTTTACTTTCACACCTTCCCTGTTTTTCAAGGGTACCCAGACATACCCAGAACTCTCAGGGCAGAGGTAGAAACTCAAATCTCTTCTCTACTGACTTGTAGGGGGTATAGAGCCAGTTCCTGCAAATTAGGGAGGCCTAGGTTTTTATTCAAGACGTTTTCTGGTACCCAAGAAAGGGGACACCTGGCGCCCTATTTTGGATCTGTCCATTCTAAACACTTTTCTGGTGATTCCCAAATTCAAGATGCTCACCCTTCAACAGTTACTTCCAATGTTGGGCAAGGATTCATGGCTGATAACTTTGGATGTAAAGGAGGCTTATCTGCACATCCCAATAAGGGAGAGTTGCAGGCAGTTCCTTCACTGCAGGCAGTTCCTTCGCTGCAGGCAGTTCCTTCGCTGCAGGCAGTTCCTTCGCTGCAGGCAGTTCCTTCCCTTCAGAGCTGGGGAGCAACACTTTCAATTCTCTGCACTGCCCTTTGGCGTATCTACTGCTCCCAGAGATTTACTAAATGCCGGGCTCCAGCCATTGCTTTTTGCAGACAGAGAAACATTCAAATTTATCCTTATCTGGACGATTGTCTCGTTCAAGCAAACTCCCCAGAACAACTAGAAAAGGATTTGGATTACGTGAAGAACATTCTCACCTCTTTGGGTTACACTCTGAACGAAAAGAAGTCAAAGTTGGTTCCTACAAGGGAGATTGTTTTCCTGGGAGCGAGTCTGAATACAGCCACCCAGATGGTATTCCTCCCTCAACAGAAGCAAGAAGATCTTTCCACTTACTTCATGAACTTGGCAAGCATGACCCAGCTCTCTGCAAGGCAATTCCTGCAAGCACTGGGGTTCATGGCTTCATGTGTTTTGATGATCCCATATGCAAGGCTGCATATGAGAACTTCAATGGTACCTCAAGAACCTTTGGTGTCAACACACACACAGGACTTAGACCTGATTCTTCCCCTGATTCCCTGTCTACACATGGAGTTCCTCCGGTGGGCGACAGCCTGTTCTCAGAACAAGGGTCTGCCTTTCCCGCCTGCCAGCCAGACTCTCACCACAGATACCTCAGATGTTGCATGGGGGGCTCATCTGGAAGGAAGGGGCATACACTGGACTTGGAACACCCAGCAGATTCATCTGCACATAAACTTAAAAGAATTGATGGCAAAGCAGCAGGCTTTGCTGGCTTTCAAGGACCTACTCTACCCTGGGACTCTGCTGATCAGGACAGACAATACCACAGTTATGTGGTACATCAACAAGCAAGGGGGTACTCACTCTTACCCCTTGTGCAGACAAAGCATGAGACTATGGTCCATAGCAGCATCCATGGGCTTACATCTAATAGTCCAGTATCTTTCAGGGAGCCTAAACTCCTTGGCGCATCATTTGAGCTGACATGTTCTGGATCCTCACGAGTGGCAACTGAACAGGGACATTTTCCATCGCATCACTCATCATTGGGGCATCCCACAAGTGGATCTTTTCTCCTCACACCAGTCATCTCCTTCCAACCTTCTGCACCAGGGAGTTTCACAACAAAGCTTGGAGGGTGGACGCGTTGTCCTTCCCATGGACATATCTCTCAGTTTATGCCTTCCCTCCTCCACCTCTTCTTCCCAGAGTGCTGCTAAAGATAAGGGACAAAAAACCAAAGGCTGTTCTGATAGCACCAGATTGGCCCACGCAGCATTGGTATCCCCTCCTTCTCAGCCTTTCCCATGCTCAGCCTTGGCATCTTCCCCTGGTACCAGATCTGTTGGTTCGGGGGGGGGGGTGTCCTTCATCCTCATCTTCAAACTCTGCATTTAACTGCCTGTCTAATACTTTACATCTTTCCCAAAAGGTGGTTGAAGTTCTTCATGAGGCCAGGAGGCCTAGCACCAGGAAGTCCTATGCAGATAAATGGAAGAGATTTTGGTCTTGGGTGCAGGCTAAAGGAGACTCTTCTCATCCTTCTCTTTCACTCATTCTTGACTACCTAGCAGGGCTGCTTAATGGTGGACTTTCCTTTTCTTCAATCAGAATTCACGCTTCAGCAATTTTGGCTCATTGTTCTTTTGAGCAACCAATTTTTTCTAGCCCCTTGATGAAACAGTTCCTTAGGGGAGCTAGTAATCTTATACCTCCCAGAAGAGCTCCTACCCCTGCTTGGGATCTTAATTTTGTCCTGGAGAAGCTTACTGTACCTCCCTTTGAACCAGCTGCCTCTGCAGATTTGAAGTTTCTATCGTGGAAGACTGCTTTCCTTTTAGCTATTACTTCAGCTAGAAGGGTATCAGAGCTGCAGGCCTTAATGGCAGTATAACCTTTCATTATTTTTCACTCAGATCGGGTTTTTCTGAGAAGTAATCCCTCCTTCATGCCTAAGGTAGTTTCCAGTTTAATCCTTAATCAGTCTATTCACCTGCCTACATTTTTCAGCAATTCCCAAAATAAAGGGGAAAGGATTCTGCACTCTCTTGATGTGTATAGACAGCTGAGATTTTACTTAGTACCAAATCCTTTCGATAATCTGAACAGTTGTTGGTTAGTTTTGCTCCTGGGGCTCATGGTAAAGCTATTTCAAAACAAACCATCGTCAAATGGATTGCTCATTGTATTCACTTTTGTTACCTGCAGCATAGGAAGGTTCCCCCTCAGGGTATTAGGACCCATTCTACTAGAGCAGCCTCTACCTCTGCAGCCTTTGTGAGAGGTGTGCCTACTAAGGACATTCTAGACGCAGCTACTTGGTCTTCTGTCCATACTTTCACAAAGCATTACAATCTACCTTTGTTTTCTAAATCTAGGGCTGGTTTTGCCTCTGCAGTTCTGCAGGGCCTTCTTACCAATCCTTAATCTATGATCCTTCCTCCCCTCTTTGTCTTCTTACTGGGCTTTGGGAATCAACCCATATGTGAGGACTGCAACAGTGAAACATGAAGAACATAGTACAGTTGTGTACACTTAACGTAAATGTAGATGTTCGAGTGTATTCACTGTTGCAGTATACACATAGTACAGTTGTGTGCACTTACCATAAATGTAGATGTTCGAGTGTATTCACTGTTTCAGTATATACATAGTACAGTTGTGTGCACTTACCATAAATGTAGATGTTCGAGTGTATTCACTGTTTCAGTATACACATAGTACAGTTGTGTACACTTACCATAAATGTAGATGTTTGAGTGTATTCACTGTTGCAGTCCTGGTTTCCCACCCTCCATTCCCCCTTTTTTCCTAAGGCACAGACTGTTAATGTTTTTATTGTTTGTATGACGTGTCCAGGGTGTTCCCTTCCTGGGTTAGCCTTCTTTTGGGGGCTCCTGACAGTTAAGGCAAGAAAAACTGAGGAAATGGCGTTGGCTGCCTCCCTTTATACCTGATGTTCTGACATCAGTTTTACAACCGGCGGCAGCTGACGTCATATACCAAGGACTCTGGTATTCAGGCTGACCGAGGGCTACCGGGAGCCGGATAACCCATATGTGAGGACTGCAACAGTGAATACACTCGAGCATCTACATTTATGGTAATTGTACACAACTGTACTTTCACAACCTTCAAGGTAACACTTGACAATGTGCCTAACTAATGGTTCACATCCTTAAAGGTAACAGCCAACAATGCACCTAACTAATGTGTCCATAACCTTAAAGGTAACACTCAGTGATGTGCCTAACTAATGTGTTTCACATCCTTAAAGGTAAGATAGCTATCCTCTTCAAACCAACCCTCTTCATTCTGCTGTTCAATCTTACTTCTACTCGGGTCTATATTACATAATCTAAACCTTAGGTTATCGAACACCTAACGGTCAATCATGAAATATCGAACCCATAAGATCGAAAATGTCCGTTTCTACACAGGGAAACAATGCAGTTGCCCAAATTAAAAAAAAAAAAGTTATAAACAGAAATAAAGTGGGGGGCTTCGCCCACCACACCCCCCTATGTGGGGGGCTATGCCCCCATTCCCCTCCTAACTAAATTTACCAACTCCAAGATCGCTCTACAGCGGAGAAAGAACAAAGTCCGCATAACTGCCAAATGACTCATTTCCCTGTGCGGAAATGGCCGTTCGCAATTTTCAGACTTAGACATTTTGTGATCGACCTTTAGGTGTTCGATAACCTAAGGTTTCGATCATGTAATAGGAAACCTTCTACTCTTACTTCTACCTTTCCCTTTTTATATTTATTCCATACTTCATCACTTCCACATACTCTTTTACTCACTATTCTAAAAGACCTGTATAATTTCCTTAACAAAACATAATCCCACCCCACAAGTTTGTAGTCTGCCCACTCCTGTCCACACATCCAAAAATTAGGCCCTTTATCCCTGCCCTCCTGCCACACTTCCTTAGGAGTTCTTTACCACCTGTGCAAGATCATTTTGTGTAAATTGTACATGGGACCTTGTCCCACTAATCTTTTCCAATATTCCCAGGGTTGCTTCCAAACTGCCCTATACTCCCAGTTTTCAGTCTTATCCATCCATCCATATGCTTTTTAAACTGTTAAAATGCCACTGCCTACTAACTCCTAAATCAAATACATTGTACCTGTCCTTCCCTTCACTTCCTCCAACCACTCATTGTTCGAAATACTTTCCTGGATGCACCCTTATTAGCCCTCAGGGTGACTTTCCTTCTTCCACATCACACCTTGCACAATGCCCATTGTGCCAACAACTCATTTTCCATTAGAGCAAGTACTACCTAGACGTCCACCAACCTGTCTGGGTCTTTCAGCTCACCAAGACAAACTAAGCCTTTACTCTCTGACTTACTCGAAGTGCTCTCAAAATTCTGACATCCCTCCACACCCAGAACCCTAGTTATCTTGGCCACTTCCCTCCCCCAAGCTAGCCTGTCTTCCCCAATCGCCTAACCACCTCTCAGTCTGTGGCTGCATTCACTTTCCCATAATGTTCCTCACTTCCTGTTTGACACATCTCAGCTGGTCTCCCCCCAACTCTTGGAACTTTTGATGGAAAATCTACAACTGGTTCATGCCTGCTGAAGCCAGGTGTCCTGCATCAGCCATCGTTCCTCTCTGCCCTCAGGCTTCCCCTTCCTGTTCTGCTCTTCTTCTTTGCCCAAACAAACTTCTCAGAATCCTCTCTGTACCCTCACTAGCTTTGTTCGAGGGCTTATCCCAATGTGTTGTAAGAGGTAGACTACAAGAAGAAATATAATTTTATTTATTGATTGACTGATTGCTTGATTGACATTTGCTGACTGGGGAAGTCCCTCTGAGCAAAAGCTCTTTTTCAGCAGAAGCCTAGGGAAAAAAGCTCCACAGTACATAAGAAAAACATTATAAAAATATTGGATACAATCACAAATCATAATAAAAACATTATAAAATTATATAATGAAAAGATAGAATTATGCCAAGGAAGTGGATTAATGAAAAAGATATTAGTCTTAGCCTTAGATTATGTTAAGAAGCGGTAGAAGATGGGTGTGGAGAATAAAAGTTGGTTGTTCTGTATTCATCCTGAAAAATGAAGATGTTAGCAGGGTGACAGAAAGGAAGGAGGGAAAGTGGTGACAATTAATAGGAGAGGAATTTTACCAGCATATGTTCCAAGTAAGGGATGAGAATGTGTGGCGTATGGAAAGTGTTAGAAAGGGAGATGGGAAAAGAAAACAGTCTGGGGGGTGGAGGACACCATGTTTTGAAAGGGAAAGGAAGTGAAAGAATAAGGCAAAATAATCGAGAGGCTAGAAAGGGAAAAATGAGCTGTAATATGTAAGAAAGTTAACCAGGAGTACTCCATGAACAGAGCCAGGAATTACTTAAGAAAGGTTTTTAGCCCCGTTACTAACAACACTCTCACCCCAAACACTTGACATGCTAATCCATTCAGCATCCTACCGCCTTCTCTTGGAATGACCGCCAGTTCTTCTCTCTTATCATCTTCACTGATGGGTGCACACCTACCCTTCCCTTTGACCACCATCAGTTTCTTTCGAATGTACATTACAATGTAATTAATTAATAATTAGTAATTAATTACATTAATGTAATTACATTCGAAGGAGCTCCTCCTGTTCTGCACACTTTCTAAAACATGCTGCAGCATGCCTGTCAGTACGTGCTCCATCTCTTTCAAAAGGAACAGGCAGTTATCTGCAAATAATTTCATTACTACTGTTTGTTCCTGTTTTTCCCTTTCCTTCAAAAATAAAATAAGAAAATCTCAATTAACTTTCACTGTCAACTTTTCCATAACAACCAGGTACAGAGCAGGTGAAAGAGGACACCCTTGTCTTGGTCCCCTCTGTAATGTAATTTCCTCTCCCCTCCCCATTAACCACTTTCCTTGCCCTTATATTTTTATAAATGGCCTTTACGACCTAAAAAGGTGTTCTTTTCCAATTATTTGTTCCTCCTTATTTAGCATAAACTAAAAGTTCACAGTGTAAAAAGCTTTGTGTGTTCATCAAAACTGTCTCCCTCATTACGTTTGCACTTCCCTCTGCCCATTCCGCTAAATGTAGCAGCATTCATCAGTGATCATTTGAGACTCCGTTGTTAATTAGCCTCACGTGATCCTGCTCTAAAGATTTCAGAAACGCACCTTCCAATCCTGCTGTCATCACGATTTTCACATTTATATACAACAAAATCAGTCTAAAATTTGCCTGGTGTTCCATAGCAGCCTTCCCCTTATGCTGAATATTAGTGCCTGCTTCTCACATCGGAGCTGGCATTTTCCTATTTCCATTATCTCAGTGAAGAGTCGTGCCATTTACCCTCAAATGAACTACCCGTTAGAAACCAGTGGAAGTCATCCGGTTCTCCTGCCTTTCCTTGCTTCACATATTTATTTTATTTTATTTTACATTTGTTGACCGGGCTAGTCTAACTGGATATATGTCCATTTTCAGTAGAGGCCCGGGGAAAAAAGCTCCATGACACACATGATAATAACAATATAAAATAACTTCAGATGTGTATACAAGTACAACATTGGATAATACAGAAATAATACAGAGAGAACAGAAGTCAATACAATATGAATTGCATTCAATACAGTGTACAATTCAAAACAGCAAGTAGGTACATTACTTAATATAGAAAAAAGGGGACGTATACAGGCTAATTCCATATACAAGTATGGTACAATAAAAGAGGCAGATTGGAAAAAATGAGTTTAGTAATAAAAAAATAATTTTTTTTTTTTTTTTTTTTACAAGTAAGTATTCAGAGGGATGGACATAATGAAATACAGAGTGAGAAAGGTAAGGTATAGGATATGCTGACAGTATTTGGGTATATCTTGTCATACTTAACACTTCTCCCACCACTGTTGTCCTAATCACTTCCCTTTCCTTCAGCTCTGGGCCTTCCACCCGTCAAACAACTCCCTCGTGTGATTTCACTTTTATACAGCTGGGCGGAGCTAAGAAAGCTCCTCCAGATGTCTATAGCACTAATCAGTCTATGCCTGTCGTCATTCTTCATGATGTTTTCCCAGTTGCTGTCCTTCTGATCCACACATTTTTGCTTCCATCAACCCTTTAGCTGTCCTCACTTCTAACCTCTGTCTAGACTCTGCCTCCAAATGTGACCTTTCCATTCTTTTCAACCATTTTTTTAAATTTTCCTTATTTCTTCCACCCATCTGACCCACCTTGCATGACATACCCATTTCAGCCTCAAAAGCTTCCCCTCCCCCATCATTTTGAATTCCATTCTATCATTCTGTCTCACATAATTTGCTCCCTTCAGGCACCCTTTACATCACCATGTGCCCAGCAGGACTCCTGCTGCTCCCCCCTATTCAACTCTAGCACCCAAATGTTCATCATCATCATCTTCAACCAGCATCAGCAAACTAGAGTGTGAATTATAACACCAAACATAAAATAAGCTAAAACGATTGCTTGTGTGAGAGATACAGCGTTGTATGTTTATTAGAAGTAATCTGATGAAGTTTAACATATGGTTTCAACGAAAGCGCTAACCTGATTTTTTTTATTTTCAACAAAGTAAAGGATTTTATGTGACAGTTCAACCTTCTGGGTTTGTTCCTTAACCTAGTTTGCTGCAAATGGAGTCTGTGAACTGCTTTTGTTGCAGTTCTATTTCACTCTAAAGTGGTAAAGATAATTTGAGAAGTTATAGTAATACATTTTCAAGTGGATATCACAAGGTCAGAACCATAGTTCTTCCTTACCCACCATTGCTTACTATATAATTTGTTTTATTTCTGATACCTTCTTAAGCTCTTTGGATTTACCTTCCTGAGGGCTTGATTCTGAACTACGTTCAGGATAAGAACTGAAGGGGGTTGATCTGTGTAGCGAAAAATACTACTGAGGGGTCAGTACCCATTTCAGGGGGTTCTCCTAAGAATTTTAGCGTCTGGCAGTGGAAGTTTGAATTTTATAATCTGCTTATCGGGTTTACGTCAGTGTTACTTGTGCAGTAAGCTCCGTATGATTTACCTTTCCTCTGTAAAATGCATTATTCTTCATTAATGTAGTTGCTAAAAGAAGCGTAAAAGCTGACTTAAATGCATATTAAACTGTCTCATTACAGATACTATTTGATTTCTAATGAGTCTTCTAAAACAATAACTAAAGATGCCAAAATGAAATTATTATTTTAGAAAATTGCAGACTTCCTCATACCTATGTGCTTTGCAGTAAAACTTTATTCCTGTTACTTGTTGGCTGAAAAGTATACAAAAGCTAAAGCTTCTGTCAAGATTAAGCAAAAAAAAAGTTTTTTTGTTATCCTGGAGTGTACGTCTGGCAATTATGAGATACAAAGCAATCAATGCCAACCGAGTTTCTTTGGTACTGCGATCAACATAGGTTCATAGGTTCATAGGTTCATACTAGGCTATCTGCCCGAGGGCATTTACAAGCCTAGCCCATAGTTTTGTGGCTTACGCCACCCCTTTAGTATGGGGAACTATACCCATTATTTTACTGTGCCTATGTTGAGCAGTGACACTGAGGTAATCCCTGGGGTATATCTGCGATCTCCCATCCATTGGTCAAGATTTCTCTTGAACAAGGCCAGCGAGGTGCTCTGCCTCACATATACCGGGATTTTATTCCACAGCATAGGGAGTCTTTGGGTGATGAATCTATTCCTCCAGCACGTCCTATTAATAACCGTGTCGAGGTTTAAGTCTCCCGCCCTTGTGGCTCTGACGGATCTAGATTTTTTGAGGTGAAGCATATTCATCAAATCTGGGTTTGACATGGCCTTGTATGTTAGGCAAAGGTCACCTCTGAGCAGCGTAAGCGACTGAATAGAGCTGGAGTTCTTTCAGTCGGGCAGCATAGGACAGATGTTTGAGACCCTTTATCCTTTTGGTGAGGAACTTTGTGGCCTCTCCAGCTGCTGCAAGTGTCGGGTCAGATACATTCGAATGGGGCATTGTACTCAATCATTGGTCTGATGAGTGATGAGTATAGGGAGACTATGACCTCCCTTGATCTAGATGAGAATCCCTTCATGATAAGGTGGGCAATGTAGAAGGTCTTCCTAACTACTTTAGCTACATGGGTGTCGAATGACAGACTACTATCAACCTGGGTCCCCAGGTCCCTGATAACTTCTTCTGTGCTCACTGGATTGCCACCTATTTGGTAGCTAGGGTAACCTTGTTTTTCCCGAAGGGTATGACTATGCATTTTTGGCATTTAACTTTAGGCCATGGCTCTGGCACCAGTTATCCATTTCTGTGAGACCCTTCTGAAGGATATCTGTGTCAGATGTGTTTTCTACTATGGCCCAGTTTGCAGTCATCTGCAAACTTTGTCAGCCATAACCCTCCTGTGTTTGCTTGTACTTGGAAAAGTAGATGCCAAACAAGAGTGGGCCCAGGACTGAGCCCTGTGGTACACCACTTGTGACAGGCTTTGAGTCTGACATGGCGCCAGCAACTCTGACCCTGTGGGTTCTGTCACTCAGCCAGTTTGCAACCCATCTTGTGATGTATGGGTTAACATTTAAGCTGATGAGTTTTTCAATGATACCCGAGTAGGGTATTGTATCGAAGGCCTTCGCCAGATCGAGGTAGGCTGTATGGACTGACTTTCCCTCATCAATGGCTTTGGTGACTGTTTCAATAAAGTCAACCAAGTTTAGAAGGCATGATCTGCCTTTGACAAAGCCAAACTGGGATGGATCCAAAGTCTGCAAATTCCCTATGTCTTTATTTATGAGGTCCATTATGATCCTCTCCATGGCTTTGCAGATAAGGCTTGTCAAGCTAATGGGCCGGTAATTTCCAGGGTCGGTGGAGGCACCGCCTTTGTGAAGTGGGACCACAGTTGCAGTGCGCCACTCCTGGAGTACGTATCCAGAGGTAAGACTATGATTAAACAGCTGTCCTAGCTGTGGGTTTAATTCCTCATTGAGTTCGTGGAGCACACAGCCGGGGACACCATCAGGTCCCATGGATGCTGTGTTTTTGCTTTGGAGAGAGCAGTTCTCACTTGGGCGTTGGAGATGTTTGGGGGCTGCAATCGCTTGGTATAGACATCTCTCCTTTTGGGGAGGGGAGAAGTTTGCACTGAACCTGTCAGCCAGTATGTTGGCAATGTCTGTAGGATCAGTAATCTTCACATCATTTTGAACTAGTTCTGAGCATATCTGGGAGTTTCCTCCCAGATTTCTAACATAGCTAAAGAAGGCCTTATGATTGTCTTTTGAGTCTTTAGCTATTTTTCTCTCAAAATTTGCTTTGGATGATTTTATGAGAGCTCTTAGTTTTTACTTATAGTGATCAAGGGTGTCTTACCTTTTAAGGATTTTGCTCTATCTTGTAGTAGCTTCCTCCTTTTGTTGTAGAGTTTGTTTATGGCTGGGGTCCACCAGACTGGACGCTTGCCTTTGGTACAAAGAGTCTTTGTTTTGCTTGGGATTGCCTTATCCATGCTGTCCTGCAGGTGCTGGTAGAAGGCATTTGTAAGTGATTCAGCGGCTTGAGTACTGTTTTCCACTGCTCGGGGCCTTAAAGGAGACCACACTAGTCTTTAGAAGTGTGAAGTCGGCTTTGAGAAGTTCTTTTCTGTGGTCCTTTTTTTTTCAGGGGGGGAGTGGATGAGAACCTCCAGCGAGATTAGTTTGTGATCTGATCTCACCAGTGAGGGGTATACTTCGGTGTTGAACATTGTGCTCCCATGTTCGTGATGATGAGATCAAGTATGTTTTCTCCTCTTGTGGGGATGGTGACTAGTTGTTCCATGGCATTTGAGTTTATGAATTCCAGGAACTTTTGGGCTAGGGTGTTTGGGCTTGAGTAGTGTTCCCAGTCTATATTAGGGTAATTGAAGTCACCTAGTATGATGGTGTTTGGTGATACAGTTATCCCTCTAGTGTTTTCAGGAAGGCCATGTGAGGTTCCTGAGTTTGTGAGGGTGGCCTGTAACATGCTACAATTTGCAGAGCAGTCTTGCCTATGGTTAATTGCACCTGGATGGTCTCCGATGCATCGTGCGTTGCCACCAGTCTTGAGGTGTGGGTGTCTTTGATGAATATGGATACCCCCTCCTTTCTTGGTATTGTCTGGATTTTGGGGCCGGAACGCATGATAAGAGGTAAAACCTGATAGTGCTGGGGTGCTCTCAGGCGCCTTGAACCAGGTTTCTGTCACTGCACAGACATCGATGTTCTCCATACTGAGAAGGGCCTCGAAAAGTGCATTTTGAGATTTAGACTTCTGGCATTGAGCAGCATTACCCTTAGTTTTTTTTCTTTTTTGTGTTCTAGGGTGGTAGGTTTAGAATTTGAGCCTTGCCTAAAAAAGGCACTATGGGGTGGCAAGAGCCTTTGCCAATATCCGGAATCCCAGGGTGACAGGTGCAAGCCGTCCCTTGAAGCAGCGTGGCTTGTCCAGCATGTCATCCCAGGCAGACAGACATTGGATCCCCTTTGAATGACACCAGAGTTTAAGCCAATTGTTAAAGCTGATCATCTTATCTCTGTATTGTGGCATCATTCTTGGTGAAGGTAGGATACTGCTCAAGGTCAGGGTCATACCTGCCTGGGCTACATAATCAGAGAGCTCCTCAATGTCTCTTTTCATGTAGTCCAAGGAGGTACGTCTCAGGTCGTTTACACCAGCGTGGACAATGACTGAGTCGTATTTGTACCTGCTGTTGAGAGACCTGAGTGCTTGCGTTATGTGGCGGATTCTAGCGCCCGACAGGCAGCTTACTGTGACATTCTCCTTACTCAGTCTGGTGAGCGGGACGTCAGTGTGTCTGACTATGGAGTCACCAATGACTAGTGTGTCTGGCATTGTGTTTGGCCTTAAGGGCTGTGACTGTTTGACACTCTGACTGTGAGGTCTATGTGTTGCAGGTGTTGTGTTCTGAGGTGGTGGTTGTTTGGGTGTCTGCTTTGGTGGCCTCTGCTGTTTTGGTAGATTTTTGATCAGAGCCGCCGAGTATGTCTTTGTGTGTTTATGTGTATGATTTGAGGTTGTGATGGTACTATGTGAGACTGGGTCTATAGTGTGTGTGGTAACCTTCTCCTCCTGACTGGTCTTGCCAGTCCTATGTTGAGAGAGCTCAACATGATAAAATATATACTGATATACAGTGATGGATACAATCTGAGTGCAAACTAAGATTATGGTTATTAAAACATGTCATTTATTCTACAGATTTTAGATTTTGGTTTGGCTCGCCAGACAGATGATGAGATGACTGGATATGTTGCAACGAGATGGTACCGAGCACCTGAAATTATGTTAAACTGGATGCATTATAATCAGACAGGTAGTATGAATTTTAGATCTTTATTAAATTGTTAGCTCATCTACATGTTTATATGCCATGTAAAAATTAATTAAATCGAGTGCCTGATTAGTTATTTTTCCTGTGTACCATGTACAATGCTCCATATCCTTTAGAACCACCAAATATGTTCATTGTCTCTACTGCATTCTTCAAACAGAACACCCTTTCATATTTCGGTTTTCTTACATCGCTTACATTTTCTTTTATGTCCACAAAAAATAAATATTCTTGTCTCTCACCTTGTTTGTCTTCTGTGAACGCAGTGTTTGTGACCTTCTCTTTACACATCTCCTTTTATTATTTTTTCTTTACATTGTCACAGCCTCGTGTCTGTTTTTCCATACGTAATTTCTTTTAACTAAATTAATATGATATTAAAAACTGTGTTGTGACATGACTGACTTTATCTGTTTTTCCTAATGTATCTATCTACAGCACATGTGTTGTAAGTTTACACCTCATCTTGATTCAAGATAACAGTCACTCTATACCTAGTAACAGATGACTCACTTCACCTCTCTACCCTTCCTGCAGTTTGTCAACATTTCATATTGCCCAAGATGTCTGGCAATTTTTTGTTGCTCCATTTTAACTTCATACCATTTTTAATACATTCATACATTCATCTTTCCTCAAGTCAATGATTTCATTATTTCATATGAATTTAATTTGTTAGTTTTTTTTTTTTATATATATTTCTGTAAATATTTCTTTTTTTTAAAATATGGTGTTTATGTATATAGTATGACCTTGTAACTACTGTTCTCTCTTTTATTTTTTTTTTTTGTCTTACATTTCTTACATTTTTACTTTTTTTGTCTTACAAGTGTGCATTATAAATTTTTTTTTTTAAATGTTACTGTGGAGCTTTTCTCCCCGGGCCTCTGCTGAAAATGGAAATATATCCAGTTGGACTAGCCCGGTTAACAAATGTAAAATAAAATAAGTTCATTAATTTTAAGTTCATAGCTAACTACTAGGCTAACTGCCTGTGTGGGCGATTTTAAACTTAGCCAATTTCGCTTGGTAAGAATCAAACCCTGTACCTGTTGTATATTGCTGGTCTATTTGCCACTTAGTTTTTCCTTAATGAACAATGGACTTTACATCTTTTCTTTTCAGCCATTAACTTGTTCTGATTCAATTCTGTGGCTACGTCATAACCAGCAACTTTCTGTTTTTCTTATCCCTGTTAATTCTAATGTTTCTTAAGGTTCTTGTCTTTAGACTGGTTCTTCTCAGTGTTCATAGGTTCATAGGTGTGTACTAGGCTAATGGCTCTGGAGCTTTTACAAGCCTAACCCATAAGATTACCCTGGCATCGTGCCACCCGACCTTAGTTCTCAGTGTCTCTGTCGAGTAGTGCCACTGGAGTGATCCCCGGGCTGAATTTTCTATTTCCCATCCACTCAAGATTTCTCTTGAAGATGGCCAGTGAGGTGCCCTGCTTGACATGCATGGGAAGTCTATTCCATAGCATGGGCAGTCTCTGGGTTATGAACCTGTCCCACCAGCCTGTTCTGTTGATTGTAGTAATGAGGTTGAGGTCTCTGGAGCATGTAGTGCGGAGGGATTGGGACTTCTTTAGATGTAGCATTTCTAACAGAGCTGGGTCAGACATGGCTTTGTAAGTCAAGCAGACATTGTGTCTAAGTAGGCGATATGAGACAGAGAATAGTTGGAGTTTTTTGAGTCTGTCCATATAGGACAAGTGTTTAAGACCTAGAATCCTCTTTGTGAGGGACTTCTGCAGGCAGCCTCTATAGTTGTTGCAGGTGTCTAGTGAGGTACATGCCAAATGGAGCATTGTACTCGATGATTAGCCTAATGAGGGAAGAGTAGAGGGAGACAATGACCTCTTTCTTCCTGGATGCAAAACCCTTAGTAATGAGATGTGCTCCATAAAAGGAGTTTCTGACCACAGTGGCAATGTGGTGCTCAAAAGAGAGGTTGCTGTCAACCTGTGTTCCCAGATCTCTTATAATGCCTTCTGTGTTCAGTGGATTACCATCGATGTGATAATTCATGGGAACCGGGTTTTTCCCAAAGGGGATGACGAAACATTTTTTTGGCATTGAGCTTAAAGCCATAGTTCTGACACCAGTTGTTGGTCTCAGTGAGGCCTTTTTGTAGGATGTCAACATCACCTGGGGAGTTAATAATAGCTCCCAACTTGCAATCATCTGTGAACATTGTCAGCCAGAGTCCCTTCGTGTTGGCCTAGACTTCCAAGAAGTAGATACCAAACAGGAGAGGGTGCAGGACCAAACCCTGTAGGACTCCACTCGTGACTGGTCGGCACTCTGACTTGGAGTCAGCTACTTTCACACTGTGGGTTCTATCTGTGAGCCAGTTTGCAACCTACCTAGTGATATACAGATTGATGCCTAGCTTAGTGAGTTTTTCTATGATTCCTGAGCAGGGAATGGTATGAAAGGCCTTGGCCAGATCAAAGTAGGCTGTATGAACCACCTTGCCTTTATCCACAGCTCTAGCGACTGACTCAAAGAAGCCAACCAGGTTGAGCAGGCATGATCTACCCTTCACAAAACCAAACTGTGTGGGATCCAGAGTTTAGAGATTCCCTATATCCTTGTTTATTAGATCCATGATGATGTGTTCCATAGCTTTGCATATCAGACTCATCAGGCTAATGGGGCTATAGTTCCCAGGGTCTGTAATTGCTCCTCGTTTGTGGAGAGGGGTGACTGTAGAAGTGCGCCATTTGGTAGGGACAAAGCCTAAGGTGAGGCTGTGATTGAACAGGGCAAACAGGTGAGGTGCTAGTTCACTCTGTAGTTCATGTTGAACATAGCCAGGGATATTGTCAGGTCCCATAGAAGCTGTATCCTTGGCCTTGGACAGTGTTGTTTTAACCCGTGCATCAGTAATACTGGGTGCCTGGCAATCTACTGGTATTGTGATTGGTCTTTTGTGGGGGGGGGGGGTAAAGTTAGCACTGAATCTGTCGGCCAGTATCTTGGCAATATCTGTTGGCTTGGTACAGGAGGTACCATTGTGCAGTAGCTCAGAGAAGATCTGGGCATTGCTCTGGAGATTCTTTACATAACTATAGAAGGCTTTGTGGTTGTCTTTACTATCTGCTGCAATCCTGTTTTCATAGCTAGCTTTAGAGGATTTGATGAGGGATCTCAACTTTTTGTTGAGGCTGATAAGGGAGTTTTTCCAGTCTTAGGACTTCACCTTATTCTGCATCAGTTTCCTCCTTCTGTTGTAGAGTTTGTTTATGGCAGGGGACCACCAGATTGGCTTCCTTTTTTTGGAGGAAAGCGTCTTGGTTCTATTGGGTATGGCGAGATCCATGCATTTGTGTACATGTTTGTACAGTGCATTGGTGTATGATACGGCGGTCATGCAACTATTCTCCATTTGCATGGGTGCCGTGAAGTTAGCTACCTCTGTTTTTAGGAGCCCAAAGTTAGCTTTGATGAAGTTTTTCATGGTGGTTACCTTTGCGGGGGGCGGGGGGGGAGAGGTATTTCCAAGGTGATTAGTTTGTGGTCGGATCTAACCAGGGAGGAGTTGACTATTGGTGTAGAGCAATGATCGCCCATGTTAGTAATGTCCATAAATAAAGGCCCAGCTGCTTGCTCATCTATAGTTTTTGCTGGCATTCTTTTACTTTGATGTTGCAAGCTTTATGTAAATGCTAAATAGATGAGTAAATATGCACACACATATATACCACGTTGATGACCTCTTGTATCAGTCAGAATGTACCCTTCCTCCACTTCAGAAATTGATGATTAATTGCACTTAGATGACTATCCCCTCATGATCAACAACTCTGCTTCTCTAGCCAAGTATATGCTGTTAGAAGCTACTTTATAGGCTAAGTGCACTGTGCAGATGTCACCTTGTACCCTGTTGCTCACACGTTTACAGACTTTCAAACATGATTCTGAAATCAGACTGTTTACTGTGTTAGACTGACTCGCGGACTCATTTTTGTGCATATAGGTTGATAGGTAAGTGCCACAGCAGGTCATCTGCACTTACAGACCGTTTTAAGCCACTTTCCCTTTTCTTGCTTGAAATAACCTGTCCAGTTTGGTCATATGTCAGACTTACCCATCCCGTGGTTGATTATGTATTATGCCTAATGAGATTAACTGGGATCATACCATAGGTAATTTGAGGGGTCCTATGAGAGGATAAAGCATCTAGGAGCTTCCTCTGTCCTTTAGTAGTACAGGTGGCAATCCAGGAGTAAATTTTATATTTCCTATCCAAAGATGTAAGTTGCATTTGAATATGGACAGGAATAAACTTTGTTTTATGTGAATGGTGAGTCTGTTCCACAGCAGCAGTTTCCTCTGTAAGATGTAGCTGTCCCTCCAAACAGTTCTGTTGATGTTACAGAAGAGGTTAAGATCCCTAAACTGAGTATTTGTGATGCTGTTTGACTTGTTGATGTGCCATAAGTCCATCAGTACTCGGTCAGAGGATGCCTTATATGCCAGACACAGGTCACCTCTTAGCAGTCTACAGGATACCGATTATAGTGATAGGGCTTTGAGTTGTTCATTGTAGGAAATGTTGTTTAGGCTTTGTATCCTTTAGTAAGGTATCTCTGTGGGTGTTCCACTTGTTGCATGTGTCTGGACACATCAGTGGCAAAAGGGGCATTATATTCAATGACTGCCCTAATGAGGCTAAGTAAAGGGAGACAATGACATCCCTAGATCTAGACACAAGCCCTTTGTTTATAGACACAAGCCCTTTGCTTATAAGCCTTGCAATATATAAAGACTTTATTCCAACAATGGACACACGTTGGTCAAAAGTTAAGTCACTGTCTGCATAAGTTTCCAAATCTTGAACAACTGGGTCAACTCTCAGGGGCATATTTTCAGTGTAGTAGATCTCAGGGGTAGATGACCTCCCAAAGGATACAATAATGCACTTTTTACATTTAGTTTGATTTTGGCACAAGTTATTTATTTGGGACAAAACTTCCCACAGCATGGCTAAGTCATTTGGGAATTATGTGTCTACTCCTAGCTTACAGTCATCTGCAAACTTAGTCAGCCAGAGCCCTTTGAGATTCTGTTTTTTTTTTCTTCAGAAAAGTAGATGCCAGACAGGAGAGATCCCAGTACAAAACCTTGGGAGACTCCCTAGTGATTGGTCTTTTTGTGTAGGTAGCATCCCTTATTTTGATTATCTGAGTCCTGTCTGTGAGCCAGTTGGCAATCCAGTGGGTGGCATAGGAGTTTATTACCACTTTATTTAGATTGGTTTATTACCACTTTATTTAGATTGGTTTATTACCACTTTATTAAGCTTTTCTACTACTACTAATTGTAGAAAGGTAAAGATATGCAATGTGTACCATTTTGCCTTAATCCATTGCTTGGGTGACCTGTTCAAAAATCCCCCAGGTTGAGTAAGCATGACCTGCCCATGACGAATCCAAACTGAGATGGTTCCAGTGTTTTCAGGTTTCCTGTGTCCTGATTAAGTAATTCCATAAGTCTTTCCATGGCTTTGCATATAGGGCTGGTCAGGCACTTATGGGTTGTTGCTTATTGCAGTTAATCTTCCTCACAAGTATCGTGGTAGTCTTGTATACATGCCTTTCTTCCTCTTCTCTGCAACTGAGTTTTAGCTTTGTTTTATTTTAACCCTTATGGGTTTTATTATCTCTACTCTGTAAGTTTTGCATTCCCTTTGCAAAACTTTTTGTAATTTGTGTTTCTTCCTAGCTAATATAAAGCTGTCAATTTCACTTTCTCCATTTCATTTCATAAACTGCAAAACTTCTTCAACTATTTTATACAGACTATATTGTCCCTCACAATCATTAATACCTCCACTACCCTCTCAGTACCTGCAGCCTCTGCTAAATATCCTCAGCTATTTGACTTTAGCTGCAGACCAACTCCCCTAAGACTACTGAAAAATGGTTACAGATTGAATTACTTTTCTGGACTTTTTATTGATAAATAGATCTATATAAAAAAAAAATTCATTCTATCTGGAAAAATCCTTTATTATAACTTTACACAGAGGTGGCAGATTTACAGTGTTTATAACTGCAGGCCCATTGCAGTCCTCTGCCCCCTATCAAAAATGCTTGAAAAATGTATTCATGTAAAGCTTCCATATCACCTAAATTCAAATAATCTACTCTTGGAAACACAGCCTGGTTTCAGACCCCACCACAGTCCAGCCCTCCTTTAATTCTCCAACACTATAAACCAGCACAGGAGCAATGGTTACCTAGTGCTAGCTGTGTTCTAGACTTACCCGAAGGTTCCAACACTGTATCACACCAACATTTTCAACCAGGATAGGAGCAATGGTAACCTAGTGCTAGATGTGATGTCCTTCAAGAATGCAACTGCAGTCATAACATATGGGTTGTCCTGCCTCAGGCAGCCCTCGGTCGGCCGGATTCCAAAGTCTGGGTCCGACGTCGGCTGATGTCGCATTTCTCTCCGACGTCAGAGCGGCTGGAGTATATAAGCATCAGCCGACGCCATCTTCTTCAGTCTTTCTTGCCGCGCGGTGCCCGAAGCAGAAGCAGTTCGCAAGTGCCGGTCGGTCAGCTCCTGTATTCTTCGAAACCGAAGACATCAAAAAAGCTAAGTACCCCGTTGGGGACCTTTTCTTGCCTCAGCCGATGTCAGAATTAACTGAAAAAAGTAAATAATTGTTTGTCTTGTGGTAAACAAATACCTCATAAGGATTTCCATTCTTACTGCCTCCCTTGCCTTGGCCCAGACCACGACGTCTCGGCCTGTGCTGCCTGTACTCACTTCAATAAGCGCACTCTCAGGCGCCGGGCGGAGTTCACTGAAGACTTTTTTGGCGAAAAGTTTGCTTACATTATGCCGTCGGAACAACCGACTACACATACTTCTAAAAAACGGAAAGACCGGGACCAACCACCTCGGCCCGCGACTTCCTCCGACTCCACGCCAAAACTTACCGCGAGTGCCCCAGTTCCCTCTGAGGCGGTTATTCCACCGCTTGGAACCGAAGACACTCCACTACCGATACCTCCGACACCGGAGGCCACACCGACGCCAATTATTGATTTTCCTCCGGATACTGCAACCGAGGAAATGCCCGAGACCATTGCTGTGGATAAGGTTACCCCTGCACGTGGGGCTGCCAGGCCTCCCATGTCTATGTCTATCAAGGCCTACACACGTGCTAAGGCAGCAAGCCAGGCCAAGCCTGCAAGCCAGGCCAAGCATCACTCAACTAAAACCTTGCCTCAGCCTAACCCTGAAGCTCAAATTATGTCCTTGGCCGCAGATCTAATTTCAATGATCAGAGGCTCCCAGGCCCATCCTGAGAGAGGATCCCAGCCTCCTCCTGATAAGAGGCCCAGGGTTGAACCACCTGACCCCCTTTCTTCAGATGAAGATTCTGGAGACTCTGTGCTTTCCGAATCCTAGGAACCCCCTTTTCAGACTTTCGAGGATTCGGATGCAGAGGACTCCATTCCTTCGGCCTCTCCTCCTGAGGATATTTCTTTTGGGGAAGTTCTGCATTCCATGAGGGAGCATTTCCAGTGGCAAGGTCAGGAATTTTCTGATTCTGGGAAGCGCCTTCGGACTTTCCTTAAAAAGCCACAACACAGACCCTTAGCTGTTCCACCTGTGCTTGATGTGTTGGATGACCTTTACTCTGACTCCAGTGCTACCCCTGATTCTCTGCCCCCGGCTCCTGTCAAGCCTGACAGATATTATAGGGTCCCTGAAACCCATTCTCATTTCTTTAGGGCCCATGCTGTAGACTTAGAAACTATTTCCCAGGGGCCTAAGGGGATTTCTGCTACCACTTCCAAAAATCCTTTGCCTTCTGACAGAGAGGCAAGGTCCTTAGAGAGATGGGGGAAGAAGGTTTACACCTCTACTACCTTAACTATGAGAGCTCTCAATTGTCTGTTTCATATGTTTCAATACCAGGATTCCCTGTTGGATGATTTACAGAAAAAATTAGACTCTCCTGACCCTTTAGATAGGAAGTCTTTGCAGGAGGCTGTCCATAACTCTCAGCAGGTTAGTAATCATTTTCTGCAGTGTGGATATGATGCATTGGAAGCTTCATGTAGGGCAGCTATGACAGGAGCGGTCATTCGTAGACATGCATGGTTAAAAGAGCAACCCTTACCGGATCATGTTAAGGCAAAACTACTGGATGCTCCCTTGGAAAAGAACAAACTTTTTGGTGATAATGCTAAAGATGTGTTAAAGACCATTGAAGAAAAAGCCAAGTCAGTTCAGACAGTCAAAGATTTTCTCCAGGTTCAGCCCCCCAGGTTCAGCAGGAACTGGCCTTCTAAAAAATGGTCATTCCCAAATCCTGAAAAATTTCAAAGGGGCAAGAACAGGCGTGCCCGTGGCAGAGGGCAATATAGAGGATCCTACAGGGGACGCCAATGGCAACCAACAAACCAAAGAGGTGACACAGGGGTTTCCCCTGTCACTCAGGGACAATCTCAATGACTTGACTCTAACTTTTCTGACCAAGGAGCAAGAACAAGCCCCTTTGGGAGGAAAGTTATCTCTGTTCTCAGAAAATTGGCACAAACTGATAAAAGACAAATGGATATTGGACATTATAGATCATGGTTACAGGTTCTATTTTCATACCTTACCAAGAAAACAAGGCAGGCCAAACCTTCCACAAAATCAAAAGGCAGAGGCAATCAAGCAAATTTCTCTGCTGGCTCAGATCAAAGCAATAGAAAAAGTGCCTCAACAAGAACAAGGTCAGGGGTTTTACTCAAGACTGTTCCTTGTTCCAAGAAAACAAAATCAATGGAGGCCGATACTGGACTTGTCCGCTTTAAACACTTTTCTCATAGTACCAAAGTTCAAAATGCTGACCTTACAGCAGCTCCTTCCCATGCTGTGCAAGGGGTCTTGGCTGATTACTCTGGACTTCAAGGAGGCATACTTGCATGTCCCTATCAGACACAGCTGCAGAAGATACCTCAGATTTCTTGCAGGGCCAGAGCATTATCAGTTCTCAGCATTGCCTTTTGGCTTATCTACTGCGCCCAGAGTATTCACAAAATGCCTGGCATCAGTAATTGCTCATTGCAGACTCCAGGGGATTCAAATCTACCCTTACCTGGACGATTGCCTCATACAAGCGGACAACGAACTAACCTTGACAAAAAACTTGAATTATGTCATACAATTGCTACAGGCTTTGGGATACACAGTCAACTTTCAAAAGTCAAGACTTCTACCATCCCAGCAAATAACTTTCTTAGGAGCCAAACTAGACACAGCCTCTCAAATGGCCTACTTGACAGAAGACAAGCAAGAGCAGTTAACTCATTACTTCAAAAGTTTAGCAAAACTCTCCCAGATGACTGCAAGGAGATTACTACAGGCCCTGGGGTTCATGGCATCTTGCATTCTCCTGGTCCCACTAGCAAGACTACACATGAGAAAACTTCAATGGTATCTAAAGAGCTTATGGTCTCAGCACAACAACAACCTAGAAGCAATTATCCCACTCATTCCATGTCTTCAAAAGGAATTTCTATGGTGGGCCTCAGCAAGTCAGTCAAACACAGGCATGCCGTTCAAAAAACCTCAGACAACACAGACCATTACCACAGATGCCTCAGACCATGGATGGGGGGCGCACATGGATGGCAGATGTATTCAAGGGCAATGGAATCCAAAGGAAGAACATCTGCATATCAACCAAAAAGAAGTGCTGGCAGTAATGCATGCCATCGAGGCCTTTGGACATCAACTTCATCAAGGCCACCTTCTAATAAGGACAGACAACACCACTGTGATGTGGTACATAAACAAGCAGGGAGGTACTCACTCTTACCCCCTTTGCAGGCTAACAATGAATCTTTGGGAAAAATCACTGAGTCTGAACATACAGCTACAGTCCCAATTTGTTCCAGGCAGAGACAATGTTCTGGCGGACAGTCTAAGCAGGAATTTCCTAGACCCACACGAATGGAGGTTACATCCAAACATCTTTGCACAACTAACCTCGGCATGGGGCAGGCCAGACATAGACCTATTTGCCTCCCAGCTCAATCATCAACTACAAAAGTTCTGTTCAAGGACAAATCATCCACAAGCATGGAAGGTAGATGCTCTCTCATTCAACTGGAGCTCCCTAGTCATCTATGCATTTCCACCTCTGCCACTGATGACCACAGTGTTACTAAAGATCAAAGCAGAGCAGCCAAAGGGAATCCTAATAGCTCCAAACTGGCCGAGACAACACTGGTACCCACTACTACGGAGCATATGTCACAACAAACCATGGGCCCTTCCCAAATGGCCTCAACTGCTGACTCAACACAACTTCAGGACAACTCATCCCAACCTCCAGACTCTACAGCTAACAGCTTGGAAGATCACATAAATAACCTCAATTTATCTCTCTCCAAGGAAGTTCAGCAGATACTAACAGAAGCCCGCAGACCATCCACCAGAAGGGCTTACTCAGCCAAATGGAAACGTTTCAGCATTTGGAATACCAACAAGGGTCAAGATGCATCAGTACTGAGCATTCCACTCATTCTGGAGTACTTGGCAGAATTGCTAAATAAGGGACTTTCATACTCTTCCATAAAAATACATGCTTCAGCTATCTCAGCTAGATACAACACTGACCCACCTGTGTTCTCACATTCTTTGCTAAGGCAATTTCATAGAGGGATCAAGAATATAAAACCTCCAAGAAAGGCACCAGTACCAGCTTGGGATCTCAATTTTGTGTTAGAAAAATTGACTCTACCTCCCTTCGAGCCAGCAGCTTCAGCGGATTTACAATTTCTGTCCTGGAAGACAGCTTTCCTGCTGGCCATTACCTCAGCTAGAAGGGTTTCAGAATTACAGGCACTAATGGCAATACCACCGTTCATAATCTTCCACCGAGACAGGGTCTCCTTACGAACCAATCCTTCCTTTCTGCCAAAAGTGGTATCTAGGGTCTCTCTAAATCAGGCAATTCACCTGCCTACTTTCTTCCCCAATCCTGAAAACAAAGGGGAAAGACTGTTGCATACCTTGGACATACATAGACAACTTCGCTACTATCTAGACAGAACCAAGATCAGTAGGAAGACCGATCAGCTATTTGTAGCTTACGCTCCTGGAGTACAGGGAAAAGCAATTTCCAAACAGACAATTTCAAAATGGATTGGGCATTGCATCAGATATTGTTATTCCTTCCATGGAAAGAGTGTGCCAGCCAATATCAGACCACACTCTACCAGAGCTACAGCCACCTCCACAGCTTTCTTAAGAGGGGTGCCTACAAAGGATATTCTAGAAGCTGCTACATGGAGCTCTGTGCATACATTTTCCAAACACTACAACCTCCCTTTATTTTCCATATCCAGAGCAGGCTTTGCTTCAGCAGTCCTGCAGGGATTGCTAGCTACACCATCCTTTTCCTAGAGCATACCACCTCCCCCAGCTAAGCTATGGTATTCAACCCATATGTTATGACTGCAGTTGCATTCTTGAAGGACATAGTACAGTTTTGTACCTACCATAAATGTAGATGTCCGATAGATATGCAACTGCAGTCGGGTTTTCCCTCCTTCCTTCCCCTCTATGCCTTGGGTCCACTCCTCTCCCTGTTATCCTTAGCTGGGGATATCTGTTATGGTGTATCTGTTTATTGCTTACTTATTTGTCTGGAAACCTATTTTTGTTTCACAAATTTGATTTTAGCCTTCCTTGGAGGGCACCTGGCATCTGGGGCAAGAAACACTGAAGAAGATGGCGTCGGCTGATGCTTATATACTCCAGCCGCTCTGACGTCGGAGAGAAATGCGACATCAGCCGACGTTGGACCCAGACTTTGGAATCCGGCCGACCGAGGGCTGCCTGAAGCAGGACAACCCATATGTTATGACTGCAGTTGCATATCTATCGGACATCTACATTTATGGTAGGTACAAAACTGTACTTTCTAGACTTACCCAAAGCTTCCAACACTGTATCACACCAACATTTACAACCAGGATAGGAGCAATGGTTACCTAGTGTCAGCTGTGTTCATGGAATTACCCAAAGCTTCCAACACTGTATCACACCAACATTTTCAACCAGGATAGGAGCAATGGTAACCTAGTGCTAGCTGTGTTCTAGACTTACCCAAAGCTTCCAGCACTGTATCACACCAACATTTACAACCAGGATAGGAGCAATGGTTACCTAGTGTCAGCTGTGTTCCTACACTTACCCAAAAATTTCAACACTGTATCACACCAACATATACAACCAGGATAGGAGCAATGGTAACCTAGTGTCAGCTGTGTTCCCGGAATTACCCAAAGCTTCCAACACTGTATCACACCAACATTTACAACCAGGATGCGAGCAATGGTAACCTAGTGTCAGCTGTGTTCCTAGACTTACCCAAAGCTCCCAGCACTCTAGCACACCAACATTTACAAGCAGGATAGGAGCATTGGTAACCTAGTGTCAGCTGTGGTCCTAGACTTACCCAAAGCTTCCAACAATGTATCACACACACATTTACAACCAGGATAGGAGCAATGTAACCTAGTGTCAGCTGTGTTCCTACACTTACAAACAAAAAGCAGGTGTCCGTGGAACCCTTGCACGGCAAAGCAAAAGAAGTGCAAAAAACAATAAAGCCAGCAAGTGTTGGCAAATGCCAAATACAAAAATAATTATTTATTCACATAGGAAGGACAAATCCCCCTATGCCTCTGATGTTATAAAAACAGTCAAACCGGTTTCGGCTCCTTAGAGCCTTCTTCAGTGAAAAACAAATAATACAAAGAAAGAGTGTCAGTGTGAGGATACTTCCTCCAATACAGATGGTGAAGAGTATCAGTGTGAGGATACTTCCTCCAATACAGAAGGTGAAGAGTATCAGTGTGAGGATACTTCCTCCAATACAGAAGGTGAAGAGTATCAGTGTGAGGATACTTCCTCCAATACAGAAGGTGAAGAGTATCAGTGTGAGGATACTTCCTCCAATACAGAAGGTGAAGAGTATCAGTGTGAGGATACTTCCTCCAATACAGAAGGTGAAGAGTATCAGTGTGAGGATACTTCCTCCAATACAGAAGGTGAAGAGTATCAGTGTGAGGATACTTCCTCCAATACAGAAGGTGAAGAGTATCAGTGTGAGGATACTTCCTCCAATACAGAAGGTGAAGAGTATCAGTGTGAGGATACTTCCTCCAATACAGAAGGTGAAGAGTATCAGTGTGAGGATACTTCCTCCAATACAGAAGGTGAAGAGTATCAGTGTGAGGATACTTCCTCCAATACAGAAGGTGAAGAGTATCAGTGTGAGGATACTTCCTCCAATACAGAAGGTGAAGAGTATCAGTGTGAGGATACTTCCTCCAATACAGAAGGTGAAGAGTATCAGTGTGAGGATACTTCCTCCAATACAGAAGGTGAAGAGTATCAGTGTGAGGATACTTCCTCCAATACAGAAGGTGAAGAGTATCAGTGTGAGATACTTCCTCCAATACAGAAGGTGAAGAGTATCAGTGTGAGGATACTTCCTCCAATACAGAAGGTGAAGAGTATCAGTGTGAGGATACTTCCTCCAATACAGAAGGTGAACTTGATGAATATTCTAGGGAGGGATTACCCAAAGCTAAAAGGGATAACTCGTTACACCCTCCCAATTTAGATACAGACGAGGGGGCGGAAGCACAAGAAAAGAAACATCGAAACAGAGTCTGGAGGCACTTTTGAAAATCATGACACAACACTAATTTCAATGTTCATAATATTTCCTCTGTTGAACTAACCAATGCACAACTTAAGCTACTGAATAAAGGGCTTAATTTTGTCCCTGGATTCTTTGTCTCTGAACAATCTTTGGCTCAGGATGTGGTAAATTTTTGTCGAACACTGAATTTGAAATTGTTTTTTGATAATAATGATTGTGATATATCTCATGATTTCAAGTTCAAAAAATCCACATTTAATCCACCGATGACACACCTAGTGGGGTTTTTTCAGAAAAATGTCCTGCAGGACATACATTGTCATCTTAGGGATTTTCCCATTGCCCACAACAATCTGTCTACCGAAGAAATACAGAGTTTGGATGAGCTTGTTAATAATAAAAATCTGGTTATTATTCAAGCTGATAAAGGTGGAGCGGTGGTGGTATTGGATAAGGTCGTTTATGACAATGAGGCTATGAGGCAACTGGGTGACAAGGAATATTATATGCAGATGCCTTTGGATCCTTCTCCTCATTTTCAGCGCAAAATTGGTCAGTTTTTGACTGAGGCGGTGGAGGAGGGCATTATTACACAGTTTACAAAAGAATAACTAATGGTCTCATCACCCAAGAAACAATACCTCTACTTGTTACCTAAGATACATTAACATGCTAGGAATCCACCAGGCCGACCCATTGTCTCTGGACATGGGTCTCTTACCGAACCATTATCTGAATATTTAACCCAGTATTTAAAACCATTACTGGGATTTATTAGAGCTAGAATTCAAGACACCACCCAATTTTTGGACATCATTAATAATACCCAACTTGAACCACAATGGCTATTGTGTACCTTGGACATCACCTCTCTTTATACTAATATTCCACACTGGGCAGGCTTACAAGCATTGGACTATTGGTTGGCTAGATCAGGTCTATATCAACCTGGATTTAATACATTTTTAGTATGTCTTACAGAATATGTTTTGACTAGTAATGTTTTTTACTATCAAAATCAATGTTTCTGGCAAACTAAAGGTACTGCTATGGGTGCGTCTTTTGCACCCATATATGCAGATCTTTTTATGGCATACATTGAGGAAATCATGATTTATGATCACAATGACAACATCTATATGTGTGAGATGGACATTTGGCGTCGCTATCTGGATGATTGTTGGTTGGTGTGGAAAGCTGATGAATATTATCTCACGGATTTTCTTGAATACCTCAATAATAATATATGGGGGATTGAATTCAAGTTGATCTGTCATACATCTAGGATAGTATTTCTGGATGTGGAAATCACCAGAAATGAGGACAATACTTTGTCCACTAGGATGTTCAGGAAATTTCCGGAATTTAATTCTTTATTACATGACACCAGCTTCCACCCACAACATATCATCCAGAATATACCCAAATCTCAGTTTCTAAGAGCCAGAAGAATTTGTTCTAGCCAACAGTCCTTTTTTGAGGTCCGGGATGACCTGACCCATAGATTTATCAAGAGAGGTTATCGTCCAGGTACTGTGAATGTAGCCAAACGGTGGGCTTCTAATATAAACAGAGATGATTTATTAACATATAGAGACAAGGATAAGAACTTGAGTTCACAGCCCCTACGTCTGGTGACCACCTATGGACGTAATACACAGGGCTTTAAGGATATTATATACAGACATTGGAATGTGCTTAAAGCTGATCAGAAATTGAACTCTTTTCTTCAAGACAGATGTTCTTTTTCATTCAGAAGGGGACAGACTGTTGGTTCCAAATTTAGTCACTACAAGAGGGGTGGTCTTGATTCTTTTACTTCCACCCAGCTGTCCCTTACAGGTAAACCCATTATTGGGTGCATTCCATGTGGACATTGTTCATTTTGCACTCGTGTTTCACATGCTAGGGAATTCAGTAGTAGAAATACCTCTGAGGTCTTTGATATTAAATTTTGGGCTAATTGTAACACTGAGTGGGTCATCTATTTGGTGACCTGCACTTGTTCTGCATTCTATGTTGGACAGACCTGTAGGGCTTTTCGTTTCAGAATTTGTGAACATCTGAGTGATATTAAAAATAAACGCATCAGCAATGCATTATACAAACATAGTTTAAAACATATATCAGCTTCTTTTAAATTTGGGATTATTGACTGCATTAAGGGCAGATGTAAAGACAAACATTATTGGCATGAATTACTTAGCTCCAAGGAGAGAAAATGGATTATAAAACTTGGAGCTTTGTTTTCACCTGGTCTTAATGACCAATTTTGAATGAGGTTCTTTGATTGGTTCTTATGTGTGGATCTAGCATATAAATATAAATGTATTTGCACTGATACTCTTTCTTTGTATTATTTGTTTTTCACTGAAGAAGGCTCTAAGGAGCCGAAACCGGTTTGACTGTTTTTATAACATCAGAGGCATAGGGGGATTTGTCCTTCCTATGTGAATAAATAATTATTTTTGTATTTGGCATTTGCCAACACTTGCTGGCTTTATTGTTTTTTGGACTTTTTTCCTACACTTACCCAAAGGTTTCAACACTGTATCACACCAACATATACAACCAGGATAGGAGCAATGGTTACCTAGTGTCAGCTGTGTTCCTACACTTACCCAAAGGTTTCAACACTGTATCACACCAACATATACAACCAGGATAGGAGCAATGGTAACCTAGTGTCAGCTGTGTTCCCGGAATTACCCAAAGCTTCCAACACTGTATCACACCAACATTTACAACCAGGATACGAGCAATGGTAACCTAGTGTCAGCTGTGTTCCTAGACTTACCCAAAGCTCCCAGCACTCTAGCACACCAACATTTACAAGCAGGATAGGAGCATTGGTAACCTAGCGTCAGCTGTGGTCCTAGACTTACCCAAAGCTTCCAACATTGTATCACACACACATTTACAACCACGATAGGAGCAACGTAACCTAGTGTCAGCTGTGTTCCTACAGTTACCCAAAGATTTCAACACTGTATCACACCAAAATTTACAACGAGGATAGGAGCAATGGTAACCTGGTGTCAGGTTACCCAAAGCTTCCAGCACTCTATCACACCAACATTTACAAGCAGGATATTTGCAATGGTAACCTAGTGTCAGCTGTGATCCTAGACTTACCCAAAGCTTCCAACATTGTATCACCAACATTTACAACCAGGATAGGGACAATGGTAACCTAGTGTCAGCTGTGTTCCTGTAATTACCCAAAGCTTCCAGCACTGTATCACACCAACATTTACAACCAGGATAGGAGCAATGGTATCCTGGTGTCAGCTGTGTTCCTGGAATTACCCAAAGCTTTCAACACTGTATCACACCAACATTTACAACCAGGATAGGAGCAATGGTAACCTAGTGTCAGCTGTGTTCCTAGACTTACCCAAAGTTTTCAACACGGTATCACACCAACATTTACAACCAGGATATGAGCAATGGTAACCTAGTGTCAGCTGTATTCCTAGACTTACTCAAAGCTTCCAACACTTTATCACACAAACATTTACAACCAGGATAGGAGCAATGGTAACCTAGTGTTAGCTGCATTCCTAGACTTGCCCAAAGCTTCCACCACTGTATCAAACCAACATTTACAACCAGGATAGGAGCAATGGTAACCTAGTGTCAGCTGTTCCTAGACTTACCCAAAGCTTTCAACACTGTATCACGCCAACATTTACAACCAGGATAGGAACAATGGTAATCTAGTGTCAGCTGTGTTCCCAGACTTACCCAAAGCTTTCAGCACTCTATCACACCAACATTTACAACCAAGATAGGAGCACTGGTAACCTAGTGTCAGCTGTGTTCCTAAACATACCCAAAGCGTTCAACACTGTATCACACCAACATTTACAAGCAGGGTAGGAGCAATGGTAACCTAGTGTCAGCTGTGTTCCTAGACTTACCCAAAGCTTTCAACACTGTATCAAACCAACATTTTCAACCAGGATAGGAGCAATGGTAACCTAGTGCTAGCTGAGTTATTAGACTTACCCAGAGCTTTTAACACTGTATCACACCAACATTTACAACCAGGATAGGCACAATGGTAACCTAGTGTCAGCTGTGTTCCTAAACATACCCAAAGCATTCAACACTGTATTACAAGCAGGATAGGAGCAATGGTAACCTAGTGTCAGCTGTGTTCCTAGACTTACCTAAAGCTTTCAACACTGTATCACACCAACATTTCTAACCAGGATTGGAGCAATGGTGACCTAGTGTCAGCTGTGTTCATAGACTTACCCAAAACTTTCAACATTGTAACACACCAACATTTACAATCAGGATAGGAGCAATGGTAACCTAGTGTCAGCTGTCTTCTTAGACTTACCCAGTGCTTTCAACACTGTATCACGCCAACATTTACAACCAGGGTAGGAGCAAAGGAACCTAGTGTCAGCTGTGTTCCTAGACTTAGTCAAAGCTTTCAACACTATCACACCAACATTTACAACCAGGATAGGAGGAATGGTAACCTAGTGTCAGCTGTGATCCTAGACATACCCAAAGCTTTCACACTGTATCACACCAACATTTGCAACCAGGTTAGGAGCAATGGTAACTTAGTGATAGCTGTGTTCCTAGACTTACCCAAAGCTTTCAACATTGTATCACGCCAACCTTTACAACTAGGATAGGAGCAATGGCAACCTTGTGTCAGCTGTGTTCCTAGACTTACCCAAAGCTTTCAACACTATCACACCAACATTTACAACCAGGATAGGAACAATGGTAATCTAGTGTCAGCTGTTTTCCTAGACTTACCCAAAGCTTTCAACACTGTATCACACCAACATTTTCAACTAGGATAGGTGCATTGGTAACCTAGTGCTAGCTGTGTTCCTAGACTTACCCAAAGCTTTCAACACTGTATCACACCAACATTTACAACTAGGATACGAGCAATGGTAACCTAGTGTCAGCTGTGTTCCTAGACTTACCCAAAGCGTTCAACACAGCATCATGCCAACATTTACAACCAGGATAGGAGCAATGGTAACCTAGTGTCAGCTGTGTTCCTAGATTTACACAATGCTTTCAACACTGTATAATGCCATCATTTACAACCAGGATAGGAACAATGGTAACCTAGTGGCAGCTGTGTTCTTAGACTTACCCAAAGCTTCCAACACTGTATCACACCAACATTTCATAGGTTGGTACTAGGCTATCGACCCTAGGGCCTATAGAAGCCTAGCCATAACAATTCCCTGGATATTTCTTTCCACAATATTTACTTCTCTGGACCCCTGTCTAGCAGGCCAACTGACATGATCCCCCGGGGTGAATTTCCTATCTCTCATCCAGTCATCAAGGTTCCTTTTGAAGAATGCCAAGGAGGCGCTCTGCTTGATATGTATGGGCAGTCTATTCCGGAGTATGGGGAGTCTCTGGGTCAGGAACCTATCCCTCCAGCCCAGAAAACCACAGTGAAAAACTTCTCAAAAGCGAACTTCTCACTTCTCAAAACCGAAGTGGAATCCTTCAAGGCCCCAGGGCCAGTGGAAACTACAGCCCAAACTGCAGAATCCTATATAAATGCATTTTACGGACATCTCCAGGAATGCATGGATCATGCTATCCCAAACAAAACCAAGACCCAATCATCCAAAGGCAGGTGTCCAGTCTGGTGGACTCCTGCCATAAATAAAGTGTACAACAGAAGGAGGAAGCTACTACATGATAGAGCAAAATCCCTAATAGGGAAGGCATCTCTGATCAGTACTAGCAAAAAATTACGATCCCTCATAACATCCTCCAAGGCCAGCTTCGAGAGAAAAATTGCACAGGACACCAAAGACAATCATAAGGCTTTTTTCAGTTATGTTAGAAACCTGGGATGCAACTCCCAGACTTGTTCTGAGTTGATTCTAAACGACAAAAAATACACTGAACCCACAGAAATCGCCAATATCCTGGCAGACAGGTTCAGTGCAAACTTCTCCACCCCCCTCCCCCACAAAAGAGCAAGTATCTATCCCGGCAGAGGGCTGCCTCCCAAACATCTCAGATGCTCAGGTGAAGGCTGCCCTCTCCAAAGCAAAAAACAATGCTTCCATGGGACCAGATGGCGTCCCAGGTTGCGTCCTACATGAACTCCAAGAGGAACTAATCCCTCAAATAAAACAGCTATACAATCTCAGCCTCACTACAGGATATGTGCCCACAGAATGGCGTACAGCAACAGTGGTCCCACTCCACAAAGGTGGAGCCTCTACGGACCCTGGAAACTATCGCCCCATAAGCCTGACTAGCTTAGTCTGCAAGGCTATGGAGAGAATCATCATGAAGCTCATAAACAAAGACATTGGGGACCTACAGACACTAGATCCTACCCAGTTCGGCTTTGTCAAGGGCAGATCCTGCCTTTTGAACCTGGTTGACTTCTTCGAAGCAGTCACCAAAGCCATAGATGAAGGGAAGGTAGTCCACACAGCCTATCTGGACCTTGCAAAGGCATTTGACACAATACCTCACTCGGGCATCATAGATAAGCTATCCAGCTTAAATATAAACCCCTATGTCACAAGATGGGTCGCAAACTGGCTCAAAGACAGAAACCACAGAGTGAGAGTTGCTGGAGCCATGTCCGACTCAAAACCGGTCACAAGTGGCATCCCACAGGGTTCTGTCCTGGGACCACTCTTGTTCGGTATATACTTTTCCGAGGTACAGGCAAACATGGGAGGACTATGGCTCACCAAGTTTGCAGACGACTGCAAACTGGGTGCCATAATCAACTCTCCAGCTGACACAAACATCCTTCAAAAAGGTCTTACAGAGACAGATAACTGGTGCCAGCGCCATGGTTTAAAGCTAAATGCCAAAAAATGTATAGTCATACCCTTTGGCAAAAACAATGTGCCCACAAATTACCACATAGGCGGAAACCCATTAAGTACAGAGAAAGTTATTAGGGACCTGGGGACCCAAGTTGATAGCAATCTCTCCTTTGAAAACCACATTGCCAAAGTGGTTAGAAAGACCTTCTACATAGCCCACCTCATCACGAAGGGTTTCACATCTAGATCAAGAGAGGTAATCGTGCCTTTATTCATCCCTCATCAGGCCCATCATAGAATACAATGCCCCTTTTGGGATGTACCTTACCCGACACCTGCAGCAATTAGAAAGACCCCAAAAGTATCTCACCAAGAGGATCAAGGGTCTCAAACAGATGCCATATGCTGCTCAGTTAAAAACTCCAGCTCTACTCAGTTGCATACCGCCTACTTGAGGCGATCTATGCCTGACATACAAAGCTATGTCAAATCCAGAATTAATGGACATGCTCCACCTCAGTAAATCTAAATCCCTTAGAGCCACACGCTCGAGGGACTTGAACCTCAGCACAGAAATAAATAGAACTTGCTGGAGGGACAGGTTCATAACCCAGAGGCTCCCTTCGCTCTGGAATAGAATTCCAGTTCATGTGAGGCAGAGCACCTCATTGAATCTCTTCAAGAAGAATCTCGATAAGTGGATGGGGGATCGTAGGTTTGTCCCAGGGATTACTCATGTGTCACTATTAGACAGAGGCACAGTAAAGTAAACCTTAAAAAGGGCACAGTATACTCAAATCAAGGGGTGGCGTAAGCCATACAGAATCGGGCTAGGCTTATAATTGCCCCAGGGCAGATAGCCTAGTATGAACCTATGAACCTATGAACCTATGTTTTGTTCATTGTGATGACAAGGTTTATATCCCTGGAGTGTGTGGCTCTGAGGAATTGGGATTTCTTTAAGTGGAGCATGTCCAGCAGCTCAGGGTTTGACATGGCCTTGTATGTTAAGCAGAGATCACCTCTGAATAGATGATATGCCACAGAGAATAGCTGGAGTTTTTGTAGACGGTCAGCATATGGCATCTGCTTTAGGCCTGTGATTCTTTTAGTGAGGTATTTCTATGGCATTTCCAGCTGTTGCAGATGTCTTCTGAGGTACATACCAAATGGGGTATTATACTCTATAATGGGTCTAATGAGGGATGAGTACAGTGGGACAATAACCTCCTTTTTTTTGGATGAACAGCCCTCAGTGATGAGGTGTGCCACATAGAAGTATTTCCTGACTGTTGTGGCGATGTGGTTATCGAAAGTGAGACCACTGTCCACCTGTGTCCCTAAGTCTCTCATCACACTTTTGATGTTTAGTGTACTGCCACCTATGTGGTAATTCATGGGTACATGTTTTTTTCCAAAGTGGATAACTACATTTCTTGGCATTAAGCTTGAGCCCATGGCTCTGGCACCAGGCATCTGTTTCTGTAAGGCCCTTTTGTAGAATATCCACATCATTTGGGGATTCAGTAATGGCTCCCAGTTTGCAGACATCTGCGAACTTTGTTAGCCAGAGTCCCTTAGTGTTGGCCTGTAGTTCAGAGAAGTAGATGCCAAATAAGAGTGGTCCCAGGACTGAACCCTGAGGTACTCCACTTGTCACTTGTCTGGAGCTGGATTTTGAGTCGGCTACTTTTACAGTCTGGGTTCTGTCAGTAAGCCAGTTGGCAACCCATCGAGTGACGTAGGGATGTATGCCCAGCTTAGTCAGTTTATCTATGATTCCGGAGTGGGGGATGGTGTTGAAGGCCTTGGCGAGGTCCAGATAGGCTGTGTGGACCACCTTACCCTCGTCCACAGCTCTGGAGACTGATTCGAAGAAGTCATTCAGATTCAGGAGACAAGATCAGCCCTTCACAAACCCAAACTGGGGGGGGGGGTCCAGTGTGTGAAGATTGCCAATGTCTTTGTTTATAAGTTCCATGGTAATGCGTTACATGCCCTTGCAGATCAGGCTTGTCAGACTGATGGGATGGTAGTTCCCGGGATCCAAGGTGGATCCCCCCTTGTGGAGTGGGATAACTGTAGCTGTGCACCACACAGTGGGCACAAAGCCTGAGGTGAGGCTATGATTAAACATGACACTTAGGTGAGGTGCCAGTTCATTTTGTAGTTTATGTAGTACACAGCCTGGGATGTCATCTGGTCCCATGGACGCTGTATTCTTAGCTTTGGAGAGTGCGGTTTCTACCTGTGTGGCTGTGATTACCGGAATTTGACAATCTTTTGGTATTGAGATGGGCCCTTTAGGGGGTGAGAGGGGGGGGTGAAGTTGGCACTAAATCTATCTGCCAGGATATTGGCAATATCCTTGGGATCAGTGTATTTAATCCCATTCTGTTTTAGCTCAGAGAAGATCTGAGCATTGCCATTTAGATTCTTGACATAACTATAGCATTGTGGTTGTCTTTGGAATCTTTGGCAGTTTTAGTTTCGTAACTAACTTTTGAGGATTTTATGAGGGATCTCAGCTTCTTACTAAGGGTGGTGAGGGAGTTTTTTGAATCCTGGGATTTTCCTCTTTTCTGCAACATTTCTTCCTTATGTTGTATAGTTTGTTTATAGCAGGGGACCACCAGATTGGCTTCCTTTTTTTGGAGAAGAGCATCTTGGTTCTATTTGGGATGGCATGATTCTTGCACAAGTGGATGTGCACGTACAGTGCCTTAGTGTAGGATTCTGCAGTCGAACTTTCAGATCCCATCTGCATGGGTGTCATGAAGTTTGTCACTTCTGACTTCAGTAGCATGAAGTTGGCTTTGGAGAAGTTTTTTAAGGAGGTTTCCTTACTGGGGGGTGGGGATGGGATGTGGATGTCAAGGGTGATTTGCTTATGGTCAGCCCTGACCAATGAGGGGGTGACCACTAGTGTGGAGCATCTATCTTCCATGTTGGTAAAGACCAGGTCTAGGATATTGGAGCCCCTGGTGGGACAGTGGATTAGTTGTTCCAGGGCATTGAAATTTATGAATTCCAAGAACTGTTGGGAAAAAGAGTTGGTACCCGATTTGTTTTCCCAGTTAATGGCAGGGTAGTTGAAATCACCCAGTATTAAGGTGTTTGGTTGTATCTTAATATTTTCCAGTATGTTTAGAAAGGTGTAGTGAGACTCTTGGGGCATGGTGGGGGATCTGTAGCAAACTACAACTTGGATTGCAATCTTACCTAGTGTTAGTTGCACCTGGAGAATTTCCGATACATTGTGTTGGGCAACTAGCCTGGAGGTGTGAATATCCTTGGTGAATATGGACACTCCTCCACCTTTAGTGTTTCGATCTTCTTTTTTTGTCCGAAAAGCATGGTAAGAGTTGTAGTCTGGTATTGCACGGGTGCTGTCTAAAGCCTTGAACCAGGTCTCAGTTACTGCACAGATATCGATGTTCTCCATTTTTAGGAGTGCCTCCAGAGAGTGCATTTTGAGGTTTAGACTTCTAGCATTGAGTAGCATTACCTTCAGATTTTGCCTGCTTCTATCTGTTACGGTGGTGGTTTTATCCTTTGAAACTTGCCTAAAAAAGGCACTATAGGGGTGGCAAGAGTTTTAGCCAGTAACCTGAATCCCAGGGGTGACACGTGCAGACCATCTCTGGCAAAGCATCGTGGTTTGTCAGTCATGTCTTCCCAGGCAGACAGATACTGGATCCCCCTTGAATGACACCAGAAGCTTAGCCAGTTGAAGTCAATCATTTTGTCCTTATACTGTGGTATTATTCTGGGCGAAGGCAGGATGCTACTCAGGGCTAGGGTCATACCTGCCTGGGCCACATGATCCAAGAGTTCTTCCATGTCTCTTTTCATGTAGTCCAGGGAGGCACATCTCAAGTCATTCACTCCAGCTTGGACAATGACAGATTCGTATTTGTACTTGCTGTGGAGTGACTTGAGTGCATGTGTTATATGGCAGATCCTGGCACCCGACAGGCAGCTGACTGTAATTTTCTCCTTGTTCAGCCTGGTGAGTGGGACATCAGTGTGACTGACTATACAACCAGGACTTTACAACCAGGATAGGAGCAATGGTAACCTAGTGTCAGCTGTGTTCCTAGACTTACCCATAGCTTTTATTTAATGATTTATTTATTATTTATTGACATTTGATTACCAGGAAAGTCCGACTGGGTAGAAGCCCATTTACAGCAGAGACAAAACCTCCCTCTTTCAACACTGTATCACACTGTTTTCTCGTCTATAGGTCTCTCTCAATCCTCCCTGACTCAGATCCTTAGTTATCTTTCTAGAAGGCAACAGACAGTCAAATGGCAACAGGACTTCCCGGTAACCACAGATATCCCCCAGGGCTTTGTACTAGGATCCCTTCTGTTCAATACGCAGATGATTCAACTTTGTTATGTACAGCTCCCATGATACCCAAACTCCCAAGAAATCATCCAAATGTGGCTCTCTTCAATGAAAAACTGGCTGAAAAATTCAAACCTGCTCCTTAATCCCATTAAACCAAAACTGATGCTCTTCACCCCCAAAACATTATCTCAATCAAAAACAATATTATTTATTTATTTACTTGGAAAGTCTGAATTGGAACAAAGCCAATTTTTAGCAGAGGCCCGGGAGAAATGCTCCAGATGCATGTCTTTGTAATGTGGGAGGAAACCGGAGCACCCTGAGGAAACCCACACGGATGCAGGGAGGACATGCAGACTCTGCACAGAAGGTACCCCAACCGAGAATCAAACCGGAGAACCTCTTGCTGTGAGGTGGCAATGCAACCGCTGCACCACTGCACAATCTTTCTTAGTTAAGTTTGTAAATAATAACAAAATTGATGTAGTACTACACACTAAATTCGTGGGAGTTATGAGATGATGATCTTAAATTTGATCAACATATTTTTTAAACAGTGAAAAAAGCCTACTAGAAACTTGACTCCCTTTACAGGGCCGAAACATTCCTTACACACCCAACAAGAAAAGCCCTGGCCTCATCATATTTGCTTCCAACCCTCTTATATGCCTAACCTATCCTTACAAACCTAAGTTCTATACTAAGATACAAACTAAGCTCCTGTTACAGCAAAGTAGCTAAATTTGCTACCAGCACTGCGCACCGAGTTCACCACTGCCAAGCCTTAAAACAACTAAACTGGCCACAGCTTAGCAACTACCTAGCATACACTCAACTCGTTATGGCACATAAATTGATACCTTACCCTGAAAAATACCCTGCATTAAAATATATGCTATTGTCTGAGTCCTACACCCCCACTAGAGACCTCGGTTCTGGTGATACATTTCTGTTAAGAAGTAGTAAAACAAATAATTCAGCAGGGACTCACTATACTCTGGTTACATCTCCAGACTGTACGTGAATCATTACACCTGAAATAACTTTCCGTCCTGTCCTTGAATCAATACAGCCCTCTTCACACCCTCTTACGCAGTACTTCTCATCTTTGTATTTTATTACGTGACCTTCCCTTCTCATGCGTTCCCTACATACCCATGTTATAAACTTTCGAGATGCACCAGTTTGGAACAGGCAGCCTAGACAGAACTAATCCTATTCTCTGCTCTCTCACTCATATGTTATTGCCACTGTCCTACTATTCATTACTAATATCAATGCTCAGCTATACTCTTCATTATATCTTGTATACTCTTTACAAACTTAAACAATGCTAAAATCTCCCTCCTACATAATTTTGTAACTTCGTTATGTGTCTTGAACTCCTTGCAAATATTTCTGTACTGAAGTGTAAGAGCACTAAACTTCTTTACAGCATTTCCCCTTGTACGGAATACATGTATTTACTTCCTATAAGATTTTAGAGCTACCAGAACTATATATGCTTATATATGTTGATGTAAATACTTCTCTGTATTGTAATTTCTTTTCTTCAGAGAAATGTAATCTTTTTTTTTTTTTTTTTTTTTTTGAGAACTGTCTGAAATTCACTTCTACTGTGATGGAGCTTTTCTCCCCGGGGCTCCACTGAAAATGGGCTTTGCTCAGTTGGACTTTTCAGATTAATAAAGACAAAGAAGTAAGTAAATGAAGTCATTTGTTACATTGTTTCCATACTTATTTCTGTTTGAGTTGTACTTTCAATGACTTCGACACAGCCTGTCTTCCTTTTCTGTTGCCCTTATTTGCTTAAATGATTACTGTCACATTTCATCTGTTGCTGCTAACCCTTTTTCTTGTCTCTTTCATTTTTTATCGCTAAGTAGAATGCATTATCTTCATTTACCTATGGTATCATTTTATAATTCTAGAAGTTCTTTTCCTTTGACTGAAAGTTATAAGTTCTTTGTTAGTTTTGTTCTTTCTTTCACTGCTCCACTTTGCTGATGTTCTTCATCTTTCACTGTTGCAGTCATCACATTTGGGTTATCCTTGCTGGGGTAGCCCTCGGCCGACCTGAATACCAGAGACTTAGTACTTCTGCGTCAGTTGCTGTCGCTTGAAGACTGATGTCGGGTCCTCAGGGGTATAAAGGAAGGCAGCTGATGCCATTACATCAGTCTTTCTTGCGGTGGAGCCTGAAGCAGAAGCAGTTTGCATGAGTGCCGGTCGGCCGCTGAGTTTCGTTTTCAAGTTGAAGTTGAAGTCTTTGAAAGCTAAGTACCCCGTTGGGGATCCTTTTTTCTTGCTCTAACCGATGTCAGAAAAAGTCTGAAGATTTGGGAACAGATTTTCAATATTATATTAGCTTAATGCACCGATCACAGAAAACTCCATTGTTATTTATAATATAAAATCTAACACTATTAGGATATATTATTACAAGAAACTATCTTTGCAGATGTAAATTTTTTATATGTATGTTATTTTAATTGTGGAAGCATTCATGTAAATATTGTATGTATGTTGCTAGAATGTTGATAGAAGATTTGTCTGGATATTACCTCTGTATTTCTCTGTTAAATGTTTGTATAAATAAGTGAAAAATAATAAAGAACTATTATTGAAAAAAAAAAAAGAAAAAGTTAATAATTGTCTTGCCTGTGAAAAGCAAATACCACACCGGGACTTCCATTCCTACTGCGTCACTTGTCTAGGCCCAGACCATAACATCCCTCATTGTTGATTCTGTGCTTTGTTTAACGCCGGAACTATTTGTCATTGGGCCCTTATTGTAGCCAGAAATTTTCATTTACAGTCCTCGAATTCCGATATGGCTTCCATAAGCCATCCGTCAGCAGATTTCTGAAAAAACGTAAAGATAAAGACAGAGACAGACCGCACAAGACTAAACCTTCCGACGATGCTACCGCCAAGCAGGTCATCAGTCTTCCGGAATTCAGTGAGGTGCTTTTGCAGCCCCTGATGCCCTTTAAGAGTTTGGTGTGCCGCAGAACTCTTCTTCATCTAAGAATCCTGTGGTTGTCTCTACCTTGGATGGGTCCGGAGCTACTGTGCAGGCACCGGCTTCTGAGGACGTCCTTCGCAACACCAAATCCAGACATAAACTGATGCCTTCTTTCACAGCTGCCGTTCTTTCTAAACCAACTGAGCTCCTTAGACCCTGGGGTCGAACCTCCCCTAAGAAACCACCTTCCAGCCATTCTTCGATGCCTGCTCCCTTGCCTCAGTCACAAATGCCTAGAATGGCAGAGGACCTTATCATGCTGATTAGGGGAAGCCAAGCCACTCCCTCAAAAAGCAAAAGAGAGATCTATCTTCAGAAGTTTTGTCTGAACAAGAGTCATATGAATCTGATGCATCTGACTATAAAGACATGCAGCCCCTCTCTACATATGAGCATTCTGATGCAGAGGAATCTATTCCTTCAGCCTTTCCCCAGAGGATTTTTCTTTTAGGGAAACCTTGCATACTTTAAGGGAGCATTTCAAATGGGAGAGTCAAGACTACCCACAGTCTAAAAAGAGACTCAGAGTTCCTGGACCTTCCACAGCACAGGCCCTTAGCCATCCCCCCAGTCCTAGATGTGATAGATGATGTCTTCCTTGAATCCAGCTTGACTCCAGACACCCTCCCTCCTGCACCCAGTAAACCAGACAGGTACTACAGTGTCCCTGACTCACACAAATATCTTTTTAAAAACCCAACAGCTGACCCTGAGGTCATTACCCAAGGTCCAAAAGGGGTTAAAGCTACTTGAGCTAAGAATCCCACCCCCTCAGACAGGGATTCCAGAGCACTGGACAGATGGCGAAAAAAGTATGCACCTCAGCTACTCTTACTATAAGGGCACTAAATTGTCAGTTCCATATGCTTGAGTATCAGCAGCATACCGAGGAACTCCTTAAACAAAACATTTCCTCCTTTCCTGCACGGCCAGAATCTAACGATTTACAGGAATTAATTCATTTTGCTGGTCAGGTAAATAAACACACTTTGCGCTGTGGTTTTGATGCCCTAGAAGTTTCTTGCAGGGCAGCAGTCACTGCATCTGTCATTAGAAGACATGCATGGCTTAAGGAACAACCCCTGCCAGACCGTGTCAAATCAAAATTGTTGGATGCACCCTTGCACAAAGATAACTTATTTGGTACTAAAGCTGAAGAGGTCCTAAAAAAGATGGAAGAAAAAGCAAAATCTATGCAGACTGTTAAAGATTTCTTACAGGTGCTGCCACCTAGGTTCAGCAGGCATTTTCCTTACAAGCACTGGTCCTTTTCCGCACCTATTAAACAGGGCCAACCTAGGTCCCATGGAAATAGACCTCCAAGACAGCAGTCCCATGGGTTGCAGAGATCTAAGCAATGGACTGCCTCCACTTCAAAACCAGGGAGTTGTAAGCCAGCCCTTATGGCAAAAACTCACAATAACTTACCCCCTCCCTACCTTGCCTCTGTCCACCATCATAAACCCTGGGAGGAAAACTGTCCTTTCACTCAAGCACCTGGGCCACCATTACCAAGGACCAATGGGTTCTGAACATTGTGTCTCAGGGGTACAAATTCTCCTTCCACACCCTTCCAACCCCCAAAGGGTTCCCAGATCTACCACCAAATTCATGGGCAGAGGCTCAAAAGCAAATCCATACCCTGCTCTCCTTGGGAGCAGTAGAACATGTTCCTGCAGAGCAGATAGGCCAAGGCTTCTACTCCAGACTCTTTCTGGTACCCAGAAAAGAGGGCACCTGGCATCCCATCCTTGATCTGTCCATCCTAAACACATTCCTGGTGATCACAAAATTCAAAATGCTCACCCTCCAGCAGCTGCTATCCATGCAGGGACGCTTGGCTAGTCTCCCTCAACCTAAAAAACGTCTACCTCCACATCAAACCAGGGAGTCCTGCAGAAAATATCTTTGCTTCAGGGCAGGATCTCAACACTTACAGTTCTCTTCACTTCCCTATGGCTTATCTACTGCTCCCAGAGTTTTCACAAAATGCAGACAAAGAAATATTCAGATTTATCCCTACTTAGATGACTGCCTTATTCAGGCAGACAGCCAGGAAAAGCTGCTCAAAGACCCGGCCTTTGTAAAGGACCTACTAACCTCCTTAGGGTACACAATCAATAAAAAGAAATCCAAACAGGTACTGACCAAAAGGATAATCTTCCTGGGAGCAAGTCTGGACACAGCATCCCAGATGACATACCTAACACCAGAGAAACAAAGTTTGCTATCAGCTTACTTCTCTCAACTGGTCACCAGGCCCCAACTTTCTGCAAGGGAAATCCTGCAAGCCCTGGGGAGCTATTATTCCTTGCCTGAGGGAGGAATGTCTTTGGTGGGCAACAGCCTGCTCCCACAACAAGTGACTGCCCTTCTCCCTACACCCCGCTGCCCAGACTCTCATCACAGATGCATCAGAATCTGCTTGGGGTGCACACCTGGACGGTAAGTACATACAGGGCCAATGGAACCCCCAGCAACTCCCCCTGCACATCAGTCTAAAAGAGATGATGGCTGTGCAGCAGGCCTTGATAGCTTTCAAACCCGTTTTCTCTCCATGGGTTCTCCTGATCAAAACAAACAACACCACAGTGATGTGGCACACCATCACGCAGGGAGGGACTCACTCCTACCCTCTATTGTGATGTGGCACATCATCATCACACAGGGAGGGACTCACTCCTACCCTCTATTGTGATGTGGTACATCATCAAGCAGGGAGGGACTCACTCCTACCCTCTATTGTGATGTGGCACATCATCACGCAGGGAGGGAATCACTCCTACCCTCTATTGTGATGTGGCACATCACCACACAGGGAGGGACTCACTCCTACCCTCTACTGTGATGTGGCACATCATCACACAGGGAGGGACTCACTCCTACCCGCTGTGCAGGCTGGCCATGACCCTTTGGTTCACAGCCTCTTCCATGTATCTATACCTGTTAGCACAATACCTGCCAGGCTCTCTCAACTTTCTGGCAGATTAATTAAGCAGAAAACTGTTGGACCCCCATGAGTGGCAGCTCAACAGAAACACCTTCTTACTAATAACTCAGAAATGGGGAAACCCGGAGGTCAACCTTTTTGCCTCCCACACCAACCATCAGCTCAACAAATTCTGCACCTAGGAGCATCACTGCATGGCATGGAAAGTAGATGCCTTGTCCTTCCCCTGGGTAAACTTCTCAGTCTATGGCTTTTCTCCCCTACCTCTCATTCCCAAGGTAGTGATCAAAATAAGAGAGGAAAAACCAAGGACTATTCTCATAGCTCCCGACTGGCCCAGACAGCAATGATACGCTTTGCTGCGCAGCCTGTCCCCACTGCCCCCATGGAATCTTCCTCAGATTCCCAACCTCCTAACCCAGAGGGCAGGGTAATTCATGCACCCCAATTGCAGACACTCAATTTGGCAGCTTGGCTTATAACCTGACCCCTGACTAATCTGCCCTTCTCATTTAACAGGTTCTGGATGTTATACGAGAGACGAGACGCCCTAGCACCAGAAAGTCTTATGCAGATAAATGGAAAAGGTTCTGCACCTGGATCCAGGCTAAGGGAGCCAATACGGCACAACCCTCCATCCCTCTCATCCTGGAATACTTAGCTGACCTACTACACAGTGCTCTCTCTTTCTCCTCTGTAAAAATTCATGCCTCTGCTATTTCCGCTCATTTTCCTACTGGGCAGCCTCTTTTCTCACACCCTCTGATCAAGCAGTTTCTCAGAGGGGCTAACAACTTGAGGCCCCCCAGAAGGGCACCAATACTGGCTTGGGACCTTAACTTTGTCTTTGAAAAGCTCACCCTGCCTCCATTCAAACCAGCTTCTTCTGCAGAGCTAAAATTTCTCTCCTGGAAGACAGCCTTCCTCCTGGCCATCACTTCAGCCAGAAGAGTCTCTGAGCTGCAAGGACTCATGGCTGTGGAACCCTTCATCATCTTCTGTGCAGTCAGGGTATTCCTCAGAACTAACCCATCCTTCATTCCCAAGGTGGTTTCCAGTGTGGCTCTCAACCAATCCTTCCATTTACCCACCTTCTTTCCTAACCCTCAAAACAAGGGGGAAAGGATTCTGCACTCCCTAGATGTGCACAGACAACTCAGATACTATTTGGACAGGACTAAACCCTTCAGAACATCTGATCAACACCTGGTTAGCTTTGCTTCAGGGGCAGAGGGCAAAGCCATCTCCAAGCAAACCATTTCCAAATGGATAGCACACTGCATCCATTTCTGCTACAAGCAACATGGAAAACCTCCCCCCAAGGGGGTCAGGACCCACTCCACCAGAGCAGCCTCCACCTCTGCAGCTTTCCTCAGAGGGGGTCCCCACCCAGGGACAGCCTGGAGGCTGCCACTTGGACATCTGTTCACACCTTTACCAAGCATTACCACCTGCCTACCTTCTCCAAATCCAGGGCAGGGTTTGCCTCTACAGTCTTGTAGGGCATGCTAGCCAGCCCCTAGCTTCCTTGACTGTCTCCACCCATTTCCTCAGCTTTGGGAATCTACCCAAATGTAATGACTGCAGCAGTGAAACACGAAGAACATAGTACAGTTGTGTACACTTACCATAAATGTACATGTTTGAGTGTTTTCACTGTTGCAGTCCTGGTTACCCACCCGCCATCTCCCCTTTTTCTTTTTTGTTACCTTTTTTCCTTGTTGTTCTCCTTTCTTACAAGGGGCATGTTGGTATTTATTTTCCACTTGTGGGGTCCTGCCAACAGAGCCTGGCCTCCTCCTTTGGGGGCTCCTGACCGGTTAGGGCAATAAAAACTGATGTAATGGCATCAGCTGCCTTACTTTATACCACTGACGACCTGACGTTAGTCTTCAAGCAACAGCAACCGACTCAGAAATACTAAGTCTCTGGTGTTCTGGCCAGCCGAGGGCTACCCCAGCAGGGATAACCCAAATGTGATGACTGCAACAGTGAAGACACTCGAACATCTACATTTATGGTAAGTGTACACAGCTTTACTTTCCCTTCATCGCTATGTAATGTATAATTGTATGTTTATTTTCTGTTATGGCAGTCTTTGGCTTCTCTGCACTTCATATTATTTTTCTTACCACTCACATTGTTCCATTCTTATGTTTTTATTCTAATAATTCAGCATACTATTTGATGTTCTTCCTTAGATCACCGTTTCAGTATTCCAATACTGATGGGTTACCTCACCAAGATAACCTGACATCCAGGTTGTGTACCAAAACCAAAACCTTCCATACACTTACGCATCTGGCATGTGACCTAAGCCTTTGGGTGTAGGGATACATGACCAGATGTAGGAGTGTAAGATCCACACACTATAGTGCCATTAGTTTGAGCACAAGATCTCACTCCTGTTCGTCCGTTCTCCATGTTGTTGGCGGCTGATACCGTGAGATAAGTGCCCAATTGTGGAAACTTCCTTTTCTTGCATTTTTCTCTTAAAGATTTGTTAATGTCGACTAAGAGTGACAGTGGCAGACAGATACCATATAAGAATCTCCTCTCCTAATGCTTATTTTGTGTAGGAGCTGAACAAGATTACAGAAGCTGTTGGATCTGCTGATCATTTCTTCTAAAACCCTCCATACTTGATTTTTCTCATTAAATACCTACTTAGAAATCCAACGTTGTAAGTATTTTGAGCAAACCAAAGTGGCGGAACTCTCAGCCTTAGGCATTCCATTCGTACCAAAAAAAAGAAATTTAACAAGTCTAGACCTGAACGGTCTGCTGCTCAGTCAGATTCCGATGTACCTGTTGTAATGCTGCAGGAGTCCACGGTTCTTTTGACATATTCTCTGGGACCAGGAGAATGTATTCAGTCTCCTACAGACTTCTGAGAGGGGATCTTTGCCTGGCTTACAGGGCTTCCTCAGACCAAGCCCTGATGCATGTATTCCACATGTGCAAAATAAACAGCACCTGAAACAGTAGATCAGGGATCTGAACTTCGCTTGTGACATAAACAGAACATGCTGGAGAGACAGTTATGTATCCAAAAGGATTCACCCACTGTGGAATGGGCACCCCAGCCATGTAAACACAGTTCATCCGTGACCCTAGTCAAACAAAGCCTTGACAATTGGATGGGAAATCATAAATTTGCCCCTAGTCTGACCACTTTGTCCCTTATGGACAGAGGCCGTCAGTAAGAAAAGTATTATCCTAATACTCCCCTCTCAAATTCTTAGTTAACTCCCTAACGTGCCCTCGCAAAGGTACCCATGATACTCAGGACCCAAATAATTTGGGGTGCATAGCTAGGCATGTGAGGGCCGTAGTGATTGTTAGCCTAGCAGCAGCCTACAAACCCACTAACACAATCCCACTGAAAGCTGGTATGGTGTCTGACTCTCACACATCTGACGAGACTGCTCATACTGATACGATTGAGAAAAGGGGAACCAAGGTGATTATTTCGGAGGAATCAGAGGGCATTCGTCAAATCTTCATGAGGAAAGAGGTGCCTGACACTTTGATTAAGGTCCATCAGGATTCTGATCCAATGCACATCATGAGGGCAGATGTCACCCCTAAGAAAAATAAACAGAAAGCTAAAAATGTTTCTCCAACTCAGATGGCTGAAGAAAAGGAATAGGTGGAGTTTTCACAGGGCCTATAAAAGGGCCCCTTATTTCCTTTCTACTCCTCCCCCTTAGTAAAGGCAATGTGAATCTACATATGAGGAGGAGGAAGAGTCTGATTTAGATGAAGATTCCTTAGCATATTCATCACAAATGCATTATCATTCTCATTTTACTTCTGTTAATAAGGACATCTTGTCTCCTGACTCCCTCATGGAGGAAATCTCTTTTGGGAAAACAATAATAAAAATGATACAACACCCTGACTGGGACTCGAACCAGGTGTCAGATATACAAAAAGGTACGTCATTTGCTGGAGGTAGGGGCTGTGACACCTTCTTCTGTCCCTCCAGTCTTGGAGGCCTTCCTGGATATTTTTCCATCCACTTTTAATGATTCCCAGCCTTTGGCACCTAAGAAGCCTGATAGGATTATTAAGATACACGAGGACCTTAAGTCTCTCTAAAAAAATCCTGTAGCAAATCCTTCTGCATTTTCTGTTACTACTAACACACCTACCAAACTTCTGCCAGCGGCTAATGCTTTGCCATCTGAGAAAGATAGCAGGGCTGTGGACGGATATGGTAGGAAGGTTATCACCTCTGCCACTCTGGCCCTCAGAACTTTAAATTATCAGACTTAAAACATTAAAAACCTTCTGTCCTTTGCAGGGTTTTAAACAACACCATGGCCAATCCTGAGTTTTCTGACAGTATGCAGCACATGATTTCTATGGTTGGACAAGCTACACACATTGCACAACATTCCAGTAGCTACAGCTATGATGCTGAGGCTCCTTCCAGGGTTGGTGCTACTGACTCAGTTATTAGAAGATTTGCTTGACTTCATCCACAGTCGCTCCCTGAGGATGTTAAGGCCAAGCTTTTGGATCCCCCCCCCCCCCACACACACACACACAAACACAGACTTTTTATATGGACTGTCTGCAGCAGAATTTTCAAGACTCTGCAAGAAAAGGGTAAAATTGATACAGAACCTTAAAAAAGATTTTTTCTCACAACAGTACCACCTAGGTATCAAAGAAATTATCTGAGTAACCCACTTTGTTTATCCACAAGGATCATAATCTCTCTCAAAAGGACAGGAAGCAGCTAAGGAAAAGATTTTGTGACAAACCTACCTAGACTCCAAGTCTGGAAACCTCCATTCCCAAACAAGTCAGTATGACTGTCTGCTGCCACATACTTCCCTCCTCGATCCAATGATTTCCTTGTCAAAAACACTAACTTTTTCCCCCCAGCCTGGGAATTCATCATAATAGTAAAGTGGGTATTATCCCTCATTTTACAAGGTTACAAGGTGTCTTGTTAGGAAATTCCATCACTGAGTGGTATTCCCACTATTCCCCCACCTCCTCCTCCCAGTCACACTCACCTTTATTGTCCTCTCTTACAGGGCTTCCTCAACCAGGACACCACAGAACTGGTGTCCCACCACCATTTAGGAGAAGGCTTTTATTCAAGGCTTTTTCTGGTCCCCAGGAAAGAGTGTACTTGGAGGCCTATTCTGGATGTATCTCACCTTAACACTTTTTGGGGGTTCCATCTTTTCAAGATGGTCTCACTGCAGACCCTTATTCTTTTCATCCTTCCTCAAGCTTTTCCAGTTTCCCCCAGACCTGAAAGAATCACATCCACACATGCATATTCATCCCACCTGCATAAAATTCCTCAGAATCTCTGCTTTTTTGTTGCACTTTCAGTTCTCTGCTTTACTATGGTTTATCTACTGCTCTCAGGATTTTTACGAAGTGCCGTACCCTAGGCATTAACATTTGCCGAACTCAGAGAATGCATATTTTCCTATACCTGGATGCCCTTCTAATCTAGGCTATCTCTCAGGACCAGTGTTGTGCTAGTGGGTCTATATTATATGCTCGAAGTTTTAAAACTTCGACACTCATATGATCGAGATCAAGTTTTAAAACATCAAACATATAATAAAAATAAACAAAAACAAAAAAAACTACCTGAATGCTCTGAGCAGGGAGGCAAGCCCCCCTGCACCCCCCTACCCCCCGCCACTTAAATATATCAAGTCCGAGATCGCACTACAGTGAAGTAAAGGGAAATACTCCGTACGGATATCTCCGTTGAAACAAGCAAGCTTTCAAAAGTTTGCTCATATGAAAGTTTGCGCTTCTGATATAGGCCCATGTTAGTTACTTATAAAACTAATAAGTTACTATTACTTATTACTAATTACTTTTAAGTGAAATTAATGTATTACTATTACTTGTTAATTTTCTAAAATAGTAATATATTACTATTATTAGTTACTAACTAAAGTAACTAGTTACTATTGAGTTACTTTTACATACACAGAGTTTATCAATTCTCATTCAGATTTACTCACATAGTACTTGTGTGTGAGGAACACATGCTTACTACACATAATTATGAGTGTATTAATATTAAAGTTGCATACACAGTATTACAGTAATGATGAATGGCGTTTTACAGTTTACAAAGTCTCACAGACTAGTCTTTATAGTCAGAGAGTTACAGTTTAATACTTAAACCAAAGTATGCTCAGCCAGCAACACAAGACCCATAACAAGTTACAACCTATCAAATTTTCAACAATGTACAATAGGCTTATCTGCTAAAACTAGTGCCGTAGATGCAAAAATTTTTACAGAAAATGTCAAATAGGTCTAATAAGACTGTTAACACAACAAAGTCAAACAAAATATCACTTTATATAAATATTCACAATGACTACACATTTCTGTTGGGTCAAAGAAGGGGCAACTGTCTCTGGAAAAGTCAGCCAGATACATGTCCATCTGAGAAGATATGCTGACATTGGCTGGTGTCGACTCTTTGAAGCTAAAGAAGCTGTCTGTGGCAGTAAATGCAGAAGCTTCAGATGACCCATGTGCAAGTTCATCCAGTTCCTGCATGATGTCAAGGAGCAGAGCCTTGCCTCTGAGTTTCTGCTCTTCACTGTCCATCCATTGCAAATGGAACTGTGGGCACTCTATGCTACCCAGAATGAGCTGTTCATGCTCCAGAAAATGATTGATCCAAGCCTCATTGCCTTTAAGAAGAGCATCCACTAGCGGCACAATAAGCTTCACAGACTGCCTGACTTCGGACAACTTGTTTTTCGGGCACATAATGGTGGGAATCAGGATTCCCTTGAAGCTTTTCAGCTCTGACTGCAGGATGTCCAGAGCCATTGCCAGGGGCTGCATTACTTGCACAAACTCAGCAACAAAGGCAATTTCTGCAGGCCTGAAGATGGCAATTCCAATTTGTTCACATGTCACTCAGCAAACCTTCATCACGAGTTGCAATGAGGTGAATTGTCTCCATCGTGTCACATTGGGAATAATCAATGCCAGATCACACTTATTTCAAACCACCTCAACAGCTTGGGTGCTGCGACTATTCTTGTTGCAAGCAGCATACATTTGGTCATAGTGCTTCACATCACTACAAGCAGATTCAGTATCTTGCACAACAACTAGATTCAATGTGTGTCCTGCACATCTCAGATGGAGAGGCAGTGAGTAGGTGTTCCCGCTTTACCCTGACAGACTCAGCATGGCTGTCACACTGTTGTAAATCACTTCACCATCATCATCATCCTCTTGGGACAGAATGCTTGTAGTCTCAGATCTCTCACATTCTGAAAAGACAGCGAAAGCCTTTACAAAATTGCTGCCATTGTCAGTAATTGTTACACACACACATTTTGATCTATCTTGTACTTGATGGGAATGCTCTCAAGAGTTGATGCTATGAGATCTTATGTATGCCTCTCCTGTAATCTACAGCATGACAAAACAGCTGACGTTCTTTGAAGTGTGTCACAGTCAATCCAGTGGGCAGTGACGTGAAAGAAACTACGATTCTGCTGGGTCCAAATGTCAGCCGTAGTGTGCTGCGTACTATCAACATTCATGCTGGAAGAAGTTGCAAGGATGTTCTTTTCATTCATAAGCATATTCTTATACTTGTCTGTAAGATCATATATCTGACAAATCTCTGTGGTTTTGCTTAAAGTTAAATCACTGTCTCAAAGTAAACTCTTTCTCACTGCATTATTATCAACACACACAAGCTTGTCTTTTATCAACTCATCTCTCAGATCACCAAATCTGCACGTTTTTGCCTTGTTTCTTAATCAGTTATATGTGCTGCAAAATTTTCAGCAGGCTTTTGATCTCTTATGTAAAATAGTGCCTTTCCACTGTAATATTCGTTTGAGGGTTGCACATTTCTTTAAATTTATGTTTTAAGCACTCAAGAGTCTTCCCGCGTTTCAGCTTGTACCACAGTATGGCAGTCTCCCCCTTCTCTGCATAAACAGCAGGTGCATATACAAATGAATGTTCCCTCTCAATTGCTTCTAAACCAGCTAAACTGAGCAGAATAAATGTTTTGTATGTGTGTCTTTGTCAGAAAAAGCAGTCTGTATGAAAATATCATATTTTTGCTCAAACACTCTTCAGTTTTCAGCAATATTATTATCAAACACAAGTGGATCAGGTCTGTGAAATCCCTCTGCCATGCCAAATAATTGTCAAATGCACACCAGGTACTTGTAATTATATTCAGCTGTAAAACAGACTCTTTGAAATAACTGTACTCTTTGAAAAGACTGCACTGTAATACTGCACACACTGCAAACACTTTGCACACTTTAAATACTTTGAATAGCTTTAGTTAATGTGAAAAAGTAATACATTGTGAGAAAATACAGTTGTTTTCTCTTCTTTGAACATTTTATAAGATTCGGATATTGTTTCAGTTGTTTTTGTAATTATTTCAAGTACTTTTTTCAGTATGTCGCAATTTTGAGCATTTTGTTTATTCACTAATTGGTTTGGAAGGCTTTGTTTTATATTCATTGAGGGAAAAATCATTTAAATGAGTTTAAGAACCTGAAATATTTTCTGACCTATTTACGAGTCGTTTGCAGTCGTTTGAGCCACTCTTGTATATTCCTCCATTTCTGACTGTGCGCCTCATGGTTTTAAGAAGTTATGACTTCAGATCCCATTCTGACAACATGTCACTCATCTTGTGTATTCAAATAAGATGACAAGGCTTGGGTGTTCATTTAAGATATTTATTACACACAGACGCATCAAGATGGATGACTGGAACATAGCACTTAAGCGAACTAGAACTGACTGACTGCTACACACATACATGCTTTCACTCCAGCTATTTACACAAAATGGCGCTCTGCTTGCATGTGCTCGGTACTTTTTATGCATGTGCCCATGAACTACAGTGGCTTTAAAAGTACAACACACAAACTATGATCTACACTCCCTGTGTTCGAGTGAGTTTCCTCAGGGTGTTCCAGTTTCCTCCCACATTCCCAAGACATGCTGCAGGTGGATTAGACATTCTAAATTGGCTTTAGGTGTGAGTGTGTGCATGCATGTGCCTCCTGAAGAAGGTTGAACGCTGGGTTGGTTAACTCAACAAAGTAAAACTCCACTGCCACTTGTTCTGCAGACTGATGATCCACCATGGTGATCCCTAACAGTCTTTATAGCCAGAGAGTCACAGACAATGTCTTTTGGCTTTTCCAGGTTAGGGGTCACCACAGCGGAACTGTGGTCCGCTAATGATTGGCAGTAGATTTTTACGTGCTGGCTTGCCGGGCCTAATGCACAACCTTCAACGAAGGAAGGCCCACTCACGCATGTCGCCACACAGAAGACGCTCTAACTGAGAATCGAACGGGCAACGTCTGTCAGGCGACAACGCTACCGCAGCACCACCACCGCAGCAGAGAGTCACAGACAATAATTAAACCAAACTAGAGAGCAGTACAAAACCTATGAAAACCTATCACATTGTCTATTTTCAGCAACTAAAAGTCGAGACCTGAAAAGAATTTTAAATAGGACTTAACAAAATATTGTCAGGGCAAAAGTTGATCATAGAGCCACTTGAAGCATCCTGCTTGGTGCAGTGGGTTGGGCATCAGGTTCTCAACTGATGAGTGATGAGTTTGATTCTGACTAATGGTGGTATGAAGAACCAATGCCATTTATTATACGGCAAGGTAAGAATATGATCTCTAGCAGGTTAGAATTGCCCCAGTTTTAGGGGGTGTTTTAGTGGGTGAGGGTCCCACAGTACCAGGGCAGGGCTGGAGTCTGGTCAGCATTAGCTTTCACCTCCTTGCAGTGCTAAAAAATGAAGTAAATTTTGCTCCAGACTAATTCTAATGATCTATTATGAATGCTACATGCTATGAGTTGTGCCAACATTATATTGTAATTTTTTATCCAAAGTGCCACTTCAAAGTGTCTATTATCTCCTAAAATCTGATTACTATCCATACTTTATAGGTACCCCGGACGTTTTGCATCGCTTTTTAGGAAGCTATATCACCCACATTGAGAACCACTGGTTTAAGCAAAAGTAACTCAAAAGTAATTCACATTTAAGTTACTAGTTACTAAAAAAGTAATATATTACTATGACTAGTTACTATTGTAATATAGTACAGTAATGTATTACATATTGTAATATTTTACTCCCATCACTGCTCAGAACACATTATGTATGCATCCCGGTGTCCTGATTTTTATTATGCAGAAAACAGGTTACTCCCTCAGCCTCCAAAAGTCTTCTCTGATTCCATCCCAGGATCTGATTTTCCTGGGTTGTGGACTGGATATTCAGGCAGTGACAGCTTACCTTCCTTGAAATAAGGTTCAGTCTCACTCCAAATTCTTCCAGTTTCTTCTCCCTGTTCAGTCCACCCCTGCAGGGGAGATTTTTAGAATCCTGGGTTACATGGCAGCAACTATTCCTATGGTACCATTTGCCAGGCAACATATGAAAAAGATCCAGTGCTACCTGAAATCTTTTTGGTCCCAGAACTGTCACCCACTAGATTTACAAATCCCTTTCCCACCCTTTTGGAAGAAAAAGTTACCGTAATGGATTTTTCAAATCTAGCACAACATGTGACCTCCCTTCTACCCAACCACTCCCAACCAGGAACTGCACATGGATTCAGCAGATCTGACTTGGGGAGCCTGGACAGGATCATTGTTCTCCTCAAACAGAGGAGAGAGCACATCAATGTCAAGGAAATTAGGGCTCTTATTTAAGCTGTTCCAGAGAGTTCTCTCCTTTGGACACCATGCCTTGATAGGATTTTCACAGGTAAAATCACATTGAATAACAAACATGGGTGACCAAGTCCTACCATCTATGCAGGCTAGCTCTTCTGGCATGGGGTCAGGCTATAAAAGCAAGTCTATCCCTAAAGTTAGTTTACATTCCATGCAAATGCAATGTACTTAAAGATTATTTAAGCAGGTCCATGGAAGGCCCTGACAAATGGATGCTAAACAGGGAGGTCTTCCCAAACATAGTACATACATGGGTTATTCCTCAAGTAGATCTGTTTGCCTTCACTCAGAACAGACACCTCAAGCTGTTTTGTTCCAGGACTCCTTGTCCCCAGGCCTGGAGGATGAATATGGGAAGAACCTCTTTGCTCCCTTCTTCCACCTCTTATTCTAAAGGTTCTACTGAAGATCCAGTGGGACAAACAAACAACCTTGCTGCTGACTCCCTTCCATCCCAGGCAGCAGTGGTTCCTCCTTCTTCTTCACCTTGCCAGGGGCCATCAACATGTTACCCTACAAAGTGAACTTACTCACACAGAAAAATGGGTCACTGATTCATCCCAACTTACCATCTCTCAACTGAACACCGAGGGTGATAGAATTTTTTAATTCCTTTCATATACCAATTTTCTGAAGATGTACTTTGCCTCAGGAGGTGAGAAAACCTACCACCAGAAAGTGTTTATATCTCCAAATGGAAAGATTTTCTATATGATATCTTAAAGAGAATGAGAACCCCCTCCAGGTGAGGGTCCCTATAGTTCTGCCTAGTTTTGTGAGCTGCATAAAACTGGCCTAACCTATTCCTCTTTAAAGACAGACTTGTCTGACATTTCTATCTGAATGCCATTTACCCCCCCCCTCTTTTGCTATTTTAAGTTACTTAAAGGCCATCCTTCACTTGAATCCACCTAGGAAGACTATCCCTCCTCCCCTAGGATCTCAACTTCATTTTAGAAAAACTTACTCTGGCACCTTTTGAACCATTGGCTACTGCCTCGCTAAAGTTTTGTACTTGGAATACCATTTTACTGGTGGCACTTACTTCTGCCAGAAGGGTCTCTGAACTTCAAGCCCTTATGGCCATCCATCCTTTTCTTATCTTCCAAAAGGATAGGTTCTTTCTTAGGGCTACATCTTCTTTAGGTGGTCAATGAACTGTCACTCAGTCAGGGAGGGTGGGTTTGGCATAGTGGTTAAGGTCTTCATCTCATAGAGACAAGGTACAGGATTTGATTCAGACATCAGGTTATTGGCTAGGCTTAAAGTGACACATCAGGGCAGTTAGCCTATGAACCTACATTTTCCTGCCTTCCTTCCTTACCGACAGAACAGGTGGTGAGAGACATCTGCACACAGTGGATATACATAGAAAATGGGGATTCAGGTAAGACTGAAGATATTAGAAAAATGGACCGGCTTTTTGTTTCCTTCTATGAAGTTGGACTACCCGGTTTCAAAACAGAAACTGTATTTCAAATTCCATCTCCTTTTCTCATTCCAACCATGGCAAATCCTTGTTTTCATCTATGAAAGGCCACTCCACCAGTACAGTATTATCCTGTCGTGCCTTCTTTAAGAGCATTGACTCCAGAGCCACTCTGGAAACAGCCAGCTGGTCCTCTGTACACAATTTCACAAAACACTGCAGAGTAGATGTTTTCTCTTGATCAAGGACTTCCTTTGCCAGATCTGTACACCTTGGATTGGAAGACAGTTCATCCACTTCATCCCCAGTCCATCCACTTTATCCAATCTTTAAGCTTTGATATTCAGCCTTCAGTACTGGAATACTGCAACAGTGAGCTATGGAGAGACATAGGACAGTTGTGTAAGAACTTAACATAACACTATTTGTCCTGCTGATCACTGTTGCAGTATTGAATCCCTCCCTCATTCCCCCTTGCTGTTTGTACCCATTTTTTCTTGGCACCCTGAGGACCGAGGGGGGGAGCAGTACCTTTGACCATCCTTTAGCTAATGTTTTTTTTCTTTACTCATCTCACTAAGGTTTCTCCAGGTTCTCCTGGTTTACATGGTCTGAAGATCTTGCACTCCTTCAACCCCTGATGTACCCCTGTGCCCATGGGTTTAGGTCATACGTTGGACATATGAGCATATGGAATGTTTTGGCTTTGGTATGCCAGCTGGATATCAGGTTACCTCCGTGAGGTAAACCTTCAGTACTGGAATACTGGTGCAGTGATCAGTAGAACATTAACACTGATCATAAGTTCTTGCACAACCGTAGTTTGTAGTGAGAGTGTGATATGAGGGTGGGATATGATGGTGGGATATGAGGGTGGGATATGAGGGTGGGATATGAGAGTGGGATATGAGGGTGGGATATGAAAGTGGGATACGAGGGTGGGATATGAGAGTGGGATATGAGAGTGGGATATGAGGGTGGGATATGAGAATGTTATTTGAGAGTGTGATATGAGGGTGGGATATGATGGTGGGATATGAGGGTGGGATATAAGGGTGGGATATGAGAGTGGGATATGAGGGTGGGATATGAAAGTGGGATATGAAAGTGGGATACGAGAGTGGGATATGAGAGTGGGATATGACAGTGGGATGTGAGAGTGGGATATGAGGGTGGGATATGAAAGTGGGATATGAGGGTGGGATATGAAAGTGGGATATGAAAGTGGGATACGAGGGTGGGATATGAGAGTGGGATATGAGAGTGGGATATGAGGGTGGGATATGAGAATGTTATATGAGAGTGTGATATGAGGGTGGGATATGATGGTGGGATATGAGGGTGGGATGCGAGTGGGATATGAGGGTGGGATATAAGGGTGGGATACGAGAGTGGGATACGAGAGTGGGATACGAGAGTGGGATATGACAGTGGGATGTGAGAGTGGGATATGAGGGTGGGATATAAGGGTGGGATACGAGAGTGGGATACGAGAGTGGGATATGAGAGTGGGATATGAAAGTGGGATACGAGGGTGGGATATGAGAGTGGGATATGAGGGTCAGATATGAGAGTGAGATATGAGGGTGGGATATAAGAGTGGAATATGAGGGTGGGATATGTGGTAACTTATTGCTGAACCTGTTCATTTATATTCAAGATGTGTGTTTGACTAAATGACAGGTTAAAATACTTTAGTTTGGCATAATTTGTTAGATCAGTTTATATAAAGTGTTACTCAGGTACAGTAGCATAGCAAAGGTGAGGTGAAGGAGGAATTGCCTCAGGTGTAAAGTGTTAAGGGGTGCAGTTGAGAAGTGCACCGCCTTCATTATTTTTTATTACGCGCGCGCGTGTGTGTGTGTGTGTGTGTGTGTGTGTGTGTGTGTGTGTGAGTGTGTGTGTGTGTGTGTGTGTGTGTGTTTGTGTGTGTGTGTGTGTGTGTGTGTGTGTGTGAGTGTGTAGTTTTTGTTTTGGGCTTTTTACTTGAAGAGCTGAGGGAGTGTGGATCTGCTGTAGGGAAGCTGATTGGTATGAAGGTTCCAACTGGGTTGCTACAGAGTAAATGGACGTCTTTTTTTAATGCTGTTCAATTGACTCATTCAAGCCTATAGTGACTTTTTGTGTACTTCCAGTTCACACCCATAGATCCTTATGACGCCCAGACCTTTTTGGGGGTGTGAATTAATTTACTAAGTGGCTTACCATCTAATAACAGTATTAGAAAGTGCAGAGTTACTAACAAAATCATACTAAAATTGCTAATCTAAAATGTCCTACAGTACAGAAATGAATCACCATTCATCACTCCGTATTCATATTTTGATATTTATTTTCACATTTTCATAACTGAGAGGCCTGTGTCATATTGAGAGGCATGGTGTGACATGCCATGGTGGGAGATAGGAAAAATACATTGTTAATGTCCATTTATATCAGATATATTGCTAGCTGTTTGTTAGTAATTATGAAAATAAACAGTAATTCTGTATGCACTTACTACTTTAAAGAACAGGTGACTTACAAGCTGTTGCATGACATCAGGTGAAACCTTACATGTTGTTGAAGAAAACTGCCTTTCAAATTTGCACTGTAATTTGCACATCCTGAGATATTCAGTGTTACTGATATTGCTAATAATACAATTAAGCATTCTGTTTTCATATTTCTGTGAATATCTGAACAAGCATGCACCTACATTGAAGTTTCTTGTCATCTGTAAACTTGTGTCTGGTTAACAAAAATGTTTTAACAAAATATATCTAGGTTATACAGTCTCAAAGATATGACAGACTGAATTTTTGTAAAAATATAATTTGTGGTTTGTGTGCATTATATTATAGTACTTCTGGAAAGACTGTGAAAGCACGGACTGTTACCAGTATAAATAATCCTTCTTACTGATAACATTAATATTTGTACAGTTTTAATAGCTTTTATTCTTCACAAGATATTCTTGTTTATTTTATCCTGTAAAGTTTTTAAAAATTGCTCTGGAATGCAAGGTGTGTGTAGTCTACTAGAGGTGTGACATTTCACACCATATAGGTATTAATAAGGTCAAAGCTCAGGGGGTGGCGTACTACATCAGGAAGGAGCAGTGGGCGATGGATGAGACAGTTACAGCTCTGCCCAGTTAAGGAAATACACCGGTACCTTAATTTTTAGAATGGACAACCAGAAACAGTCTAAGCAAAAAACTGCAATCTTTCTAAATAACATTTTCTGATTCTTTGCAGTACAGAATTCAGAATGATATATTTTATTTCTTTAATAGCCTAAAGAATGACAGTACAATTTCAACACAAATTTCTTTTTAGGTTGGAAAATATTTCAGAATAGTGGCGTCTTAAGACAAAGACAGAGTAACGCACTGTTGATTACAGTCCGAGTGCTGGATAAGGGCAGCATCTAAGTCTAGTAAGTCTAAATGATGTCTGTGGTCTCATATAGGAAAAGGGTGACTTAGGTGAAAGTTATCGGAAGACAGATGCTATTCCTTTGCATAACAGTGAAACGACACAGGGGTTATAAGCTTCAGTCTTGTTGTCAATTTGGCCTCAGGCTTAGGTAAACAGTTAGATGTAATTATAAAAGCCTCCTGAATGAAAGAAAATGAATTGGCCTCATATTGGTAATATAATTCACTTTTTCCAGCAACTTAGACAAAAATCACATATGCATAAAGGGATAAATCTAATGCCATGTACCTCTTTACTCCTAGGAGCAGTGACCCTGGAGTTGATTATATTAAGAGGCGAGGTACACAGTTCCAAGTCTCTCCTTGAAAAGTATGGAGGTTTTGCATCCACAAATTAATACTTTTACAGTGACTGAATATATTTTGACCTTTTGAGAACCAAAGAACAATTGATTTTCTTAATATTGAATAGCCGGAAGAGAACCTTCAAGAAAGGGTAGTAGAGTCAAAATAGTGGTGGAATTCGAAAGTGCCTGGACAGGATAAAGGATGTTATTATGATGGACAAAAATGAATGCTTGAATAAATAAATAAATAATCTATGACTAATTTTTGAACTTGTGTATTTATCTGTTGAGCTGATTGTACATTACATTTTATCATTTTTATTGTATTTTACCTGGTTTTTTTTTAATTTGCATTGCATTTGAGCATTTTTCTCATGTCTTCCCCTTCAAGAGGACATACATGGAATGGTTTAGCTTTTCTTTTATTGTTTGCATTTCTGAAAGAACACTGTTCACAGGAGGTCACCATGCTGTTTTTAAAAATGTATCAGTGATGTAGGAATGTATTCTAGAAATGACAGTGTATAAGTGTTTTAAACTATATTTTTCTGTTTTTCAGTTGATATTTGGTCTGTTGGCTGTATTATGGCAGAACTCCTGAAAGGAAAGCCTATTTTTCCAGGAAATGACTGTATCCTTTGTTCATATTGCTTCTTCAAAATGTCATGACCCTATAAATGATATGCTTATTAATTGACTGATCGGTGATATATGTAGAATAGCACAGTTTTCAGTCATTTTGTCTAGCTGGCACTCACATTTTGTCTGATAAGTGTAAACATTCTTTTCAGCATACAAAACATAGTTTTTGTCTGGATTTGAGAAATGACATTTATTAGATATGTGGATGAAATTACAGACTGCTGTCTCTAGGGTCATAATATTTAAAACTGTCATAGTGACAAAACTATATTCACCACATTAAACCATAGGGAGGTATTCAGAAAACAAAGCATAACACCAGTGTGCATTAGTTAATAGTGCAGTCAGTTTAGGATGACACGGCCTAACGGTGATTCGTCATACGTCAGTGGTAGCGTATTGCTGTCATACCAGGGACAGGGCTGCATAAGGAAACATTGCAGCCATGATAGTGGCAGTAAACATGCTGCTGGAACATCTGCAGTATGTACAGTCACGTGACCTAACCATGTTGCTGGAACATCTGCAGTATGCACAGTCACATGACCCAAGGGAAGACATCAGGCAGGTAGAGTTCTGGACACTGTGTGCACAACTTGCACAAAACTGAGTTACATCAAAGTATGCCATAGCTGTGACATGGGCAGCCCATACAAGGGCACTGCACCAAAATGATTAGTCATCTGATTATATAATTGGGGAGGATATGGGGAGATAGTGCAGAGAGAAATGGGGAAGAGCAAACCGGGGAAACACAAAAGGACAACAGAAAAGACAGGTGGGAAAGGAAAGGTATACTTTTGTTTTTGGTTATAGATGGCCATTTTTCATTTTATGATGAAAAGTAAAAGGAAAATTTAGTAAGGGGAATATGTACATAGGAAAGAGAATATGTACATAAAAAGAAGAGCATAGGCAAGGGATTAGGGGCAGATAAACAACCTTTCAGTGCAGACAAAGACTGACAGGAGTGGTAGTGATATTACTTGTGAACCTCTGCTATCTCTGTAAAAAACAAAAACAAAAAAAAAATCTTGCTTTTTTCCCACTTTTCTGAGAGTTAAAAAAGTTCAGTTATAGGCTTGCTGTTCCTGAACTGTTTGAAAGTTTCTGTGAGGCCATTTTTGCTTAGGCTGGAGGAGGGTCTCTCTGTTGATCAGTGGCAGTGACTAACATTGAGCAGCTTCCCTGCCCCCGTAGAGGTGGTTACTGACTTGAAACTGTAGTTTTATTGGCCACTAGGGGTCATTTCCATAACTCCTTCATCTTCCTCTCTTAAAACCTAGTTGCCTCGTGGTTTGGGCGTCTTTTCAGGCTTGTTGGCTGTTGGTGAAGCACCCTCCAAGAGGAAAAAATGCTGAGAGAAGAAGGGAGCCACTTTTGAGATTTTAAGTATTTTTTCTCTGTTTATTTGCTAAGTTTTTCTGCATAGCTGCCTAGCTTGAGCATTTTCTGGCTTGCTAAATTTGATTTCTGTATTAGTAGCTGTATTTAGAGCACAACCAAAAGCTGTTTGCTGAATTTCCTGTTTGCACTTAATCGTTTTTTTCTTAAAACTTGCATATTTTCTGTCCTTGACCTAGCACTCTTGTGTGGGGTCATTTACTGCACTGTTATAACTTGATATTACTTGTGAACCTCTGCTATCTCTGTAAAAAACAAAAACAAAAAAATCTTGCTTTTTTCCCACTTTTCTGAGAGTTAAAAAAGTTCAGTTACAGGCTTGCTGTTCCTGAACTGTTTGAAAGTTTCTGTGAGGCCATTTTTGCTTGGGCTGAAGGAGGGTCTCTCTGTTGATCAGTGGCAGTGACTAACATTGAGCAGCTTCCCTGCCCCCGTAGAGGTGGTTACTGACTTGAAACTGTAGTTTTATTTTCCCTTTTGGGTCTATTCCTGCTTCTTTCCAGCCCCTGCTATCAAGCACGCTTTAACGTGCTTTAGCTTTTAGATGAAGGAGTTGCCACTAGAGCAGCATCGGGCAGCGCCGGTTAAACAAGGTTAAACTCTTTCTGGCTCCAGAAAGTCTGTTCTTCAATTTTTCCCTTAGAACTGCTCTGTTAGGAACCTAAACAGTTTACACCTACACTAACAAGTGCAGCACTTGTTCCAAATAGCTTTTTCTTCTCAAAAAGCTCAGCACTTGTCTTATAAGCATATCCCTTGTCTTATAAGCATTCTCTTTGCAGGTCAAGCACTCCTATATTATACAAATCTCTCACAAACCCCCCAGGAGTGCCCACTTCCCTGCTAAGCCCACTACTTTTCTGTCTAATACCAACTCATAATTCTTTCTAGCATGTCGAAGGGTCAGATGCTGGCGTCCTCTCCTGCCCAGTTGGTGAATCTGGGAATTCTGAGACAATGTTACAATTGCCTCATGTACACGGACAACCCTCTCCTCCTCCCACGTAACGCTAACACTTGTGAGAGATGCAGCTATTTGGCCAGACTGGAGGCTGAGCTCTCTCAACTCAGGACTGGCAAGACCAGGCAGGAGGAGAAGGCAACTACACACACCACAATACCAATCTCACATAACTCAACCACACCACTGAATCAAACACATAAACACACTAAGACATACTCGGAGGCTCTGAGTAAAAATGTACCTAAACAGCAGAGGCCTCCAAAGCAGACACCCAAGCAACTGCAAACTCAGTACACCACACAAACAACACATAAACAACAAAATCAGTGTGCAAAGCAGTCACTGCCCTTAAGGCCAAATACAACACCAAACATACTTGTCATAGGTGACTCCATAGTCAGACACACTGACGTCCCGCTCACCAGACTGAGTAAGGAGAAGGTCACAGTAAGCTGCCTGTCGGGTGCTAGAATTCGCCACATAACACAAGCACTCAGGTCTCTCAACAGCAGGTACAAGTACGACTCAGTCATTGTCCACGCTGGTGTCAACGACCTGAGACGTACCTCCTTCGACTACATGAAAAGAGACATTGAGGAGCTCTCTGATTATGTAGGCCAGGCAGGTATGACCCTGACCTTGAGCAGTATCCTACCTTCACCTAGAATGATGCCACAATACAGTGATAAGATGATCAGCTTTAATAATTGGCTTAAATTCTGGTGTCATTCAAAGGGGATCCAATGTCTGTCTGCCTGGGATGACATGCTGGACAAGCCACGCTGCTTCGCAAGGGACGGCTTGCACCTGTCACCCCTAGGCTTCCGGATATTGGCAAAGGCTCTTGCCACCCCCATAGTGCCTTTTTTAGGCAAGGCTCAAATTCTAAACCTACCACCCTAGAACACAAAAAAGTAAAAAAACTAAGGGTAATGCTGCTCAATGCCAGAAGTCTCAATCTCAAGATGCATGCACTCGAGGCCCTTCTCAGTATGAAGAACATCGATGTCTGTGCTGTGACAGAAACCTGGTTCAAGGCTCCTGAGAGCACCCCAGCACTAGCAGGTTTCACCTCATATCATGCGTTCTGGCCCCAAAATCTGGACAACACCAAGAAAGGAGGGGGGTGTCCATATTCATAAAGGACACCCACACCTCAAGGTTGGTGGCAACGCACGATGCATCGGAGACCATCCAGGTGCAATTAACCATAGGCAAGACTGCTCTGCAATTTGTAGCATGTTACAGGCCACCCTCTCAAACTCAGGAACCTCACATGGCCTTCATGAAAACAATGGAGGGGATAAATGTATCTCCAAACACCATCATACTAGGTGACTTCAACTACCCTAATATAGACTGGGAACACTACTCAAGCCCAAACACTCTAGTCCAAAGGTTCCTGGAGTTCATAAACTCAAATGCCATGGAACAACTAGTCACCATCCCCACAAGAGGAGAAAACATACTTGATCTCATCATCACGAACATGGGATCACAATGTTCAACACCAGAAGTATACCCCTCACTGGTGAGATCAGATCATAAACTAATCTCTCTGGAGGTCCTCATCCCGCCCCCACCTGAAATAAAAAAGACCACAGTGAAAAACTTCTCAAAAGCCGACTTCACACTTCTAAAAACTAGTGTGGTCTCCTTTAAGGCCCCTGAGCCAGTGGTAAACATTACTCAAACCGCTGAATCACTTACAAATGCCTTCTACCAGCACCTACAGGACTGCATGGATCAGGCAATCCCAAACAAAACTAAGACTCTTTGTACCAAAGGCAAGCGTCCAGTCTGGTGGACCCCAGCCATAAACAAGCTCTACAACAAAAGGAGGAAGCTACTACAAGATAGAGCAAAATTCTTGAAAGGTAAGACACCTTTGATCATTATAAGTAAAAAACTAAGAGCTCTCATAAAATCATCCAAGGCAAATTTTGAGAGAAAAATCGCCAAGGACTCAAAAGACAATCATAAGGCCTTCTTTAGCTATGTTAGAAACCTAGGAGGAAACTCCCAGATATGCTCAGAATTAGTTCAAAATGATGTGAAGATTACTGAACCTACACACATTGCCAACATACTGGCTGACAGGTTCAGTGCAAACTCCCCCCCCCCAAAAGGAGAGATATCTATACTAGAGGATTGTAGCCCCCCAAACATCTCCAACGCCCAGGTGAGAACTGCTCTCTCCAAAGCAAAAAACACAGCATCCATGAGACCGGATGGTGTCCCCGGCTGTGTGCTCCACGAACTCAATGAGGAATTAAACCCGCAGTTAGGACAGCTGTTTAATCTTAGCCTCATCTCAGGATACGTACCCAAGGAGTGGCGCACGGCGACTGTGGTCCCACTTCACAAGGGCGGTGCCTCCACCGACCCTGGAAATTACCGTCCCATTAGCTTGACAAGCCTTATCTGCAAAGCCATGGAGAGGATCATAATGGAACTCATAAATAAAGACATAGGGAACTTGCAGACTTTGGATCCAACCCAATTTGGCTTTGTCAAAGGCAGATCATGCCTTTTAAACTTGGTTGACTTTTTCGAGACAGTCACCAAGGCCATTGATGAGGGAAAGGCAGTCCATACAGCCTACCTTGACTTGGCAAAGGCCTTCGACACAATACCCCACTCAGGTATCATCGAAAAACTCATCAGCTTGAATGTAAACCCATACATCACAAGATGGGTTGCAAACTGGCTAAGTGACAGAACCCACAGGGTCAGAGTTGCTGGAGCCATGTCAGACTCAAAGCCTGTCACAAGTGGTGTCCCACAGGGCTCAGTCCTGGGTCCACTCTTGTTCGGCATCTACTTTTCTGAAGTACAAGCAAACACAGGAGGGTTATGGCTGACAAAGTTTGCAGGTGACTGCAAACTGGGCGCCATAGTCGAAAACACATCTGACACAGATATCCTTCAGAAGGGCCTCACAGAAACGGATAACTGGTGCCAGAGCCATGGCCTAAAGTTAAATGCCAAGAAATGCATAGTCATACCCTTCGGGAAAAACAAGGTTACCCTTAGCTACCATATAGGTGGCAATCCACTGAGCACAGAAGAAGTCATCAGGGATCTGGGGACCCAGGTTGACAGTAGCCTTCGCTTGACACTCATGTTGCTAAAGTAGTTAGGAAAACCTTCTACATTGCCCACCTGATCATGAAGGGATTCACATCTAGATCAAGGGAGGTCATCGTCCCCCTGTACTCATCACTCATTAGACCTATGATTGAGTACAATGCCCCATTCGGAATGTATCTGACCCGACACCTGCAGCAGCTGGAAAGGCCCCAAAAGTTCCTCACCAAAAGGATAAAGGGTCTCAAAAATATGTCTTATGCTGCCCGACTGAAAGAACTCCAGCTCTATTCAGTCTTATACCGCTTACTCAGAGGTGACCTGTGCCTGACATATAAGGCCATGTCAAACCCTGATTTGATGAATATGCTTCACCTCAAAAAATCTAGATCCCTCAGAACCACAAGGGCGGGAGACTTAAACCTTGACACGGTTATTAATAGAACATGCTGGAGGGACAGATTCATCACCCAGAGACTCCCTATGCTGTGGAACAAAATCCCGGTACATGTGAGGCAGAGCACCTCGCTGGCCTTGTTCAAGAGGAATCTTGACCAATGGATGGGGGATCGCAGATATACCCCAGGGATTACTTCAGTGTCACTGCTTGACAGAGGCACAGAAAAATAATAGGCATAGTTTTATTCAAACTAAAGGGGTGACGAAAGCCAAATAACTATGGGCTAGGCTTATAAATGCCCTTGGGCAGATAGCCTAGTATGAACCTATGAACCTATAAGGATGACCTACAAAATAAACAAAGTAATACAACCACTATCAGTGGCTGTCACAGAACATCCAGCTTTAACATAAAAATATACACACATGACTTAGCGCTTTTGCCCTAATATGTAACAGGCATCTTCAAAGTCGTACCAAAAAAAGCCATAATGACTTAAATATACACCTGCTGGTGCATTAACCGATTAAAAATCCACCTTTCTTAAACTTCCTCGACCCTTACCTATTCATTTTAAAAACAGTCAAACCACTCAAAACTTCATAAGAACTTTCCTAAAATATACAGATTGATAAATTCATATTGATATCAATAAAAAAGCAAAAGACAAACCTATTGATAAAAAATTAACTCAGTAAGTCTTATGCGTATTATGTGGAGTAAATGAATAAATGCCCCACTATTTACCCAGACCTAGTAGTTCCTTTTAGTAAATTGTATCTAATCACGTACACCCATGAAATATGTTGTTGTGTCTTTTGGCTTTTCTCAGTTAGGGGCCACCACAGTGGAACTCCGGTCCGCTAATGATTAGCAGTAGATTTTTACGTGCCGAGTTGCTAGCCCTGATGCACAGCCTTCAACGAAGGTATGCCCATTCATGCATGTCTTCACGCAGAAGACGCTCTAGCTGATAATCGAACCGGACAGCGTCTTACTGTGAGGCGACAACGCTACCGCAGCACCACCACCGCACACCCATGATATATGTAAAAACCTCAATTCATGTGTATATGAAGGAAACATAAAGGAAACTTAAAATTCAGATTAAATCAAATTCGCCCTCTGTTTTAAAATTACTGAAATAGAGACATGGTCATTCATTCCAGGTTTCCATGTTGCATTTAGCCTTAACTTCCACATGGTCGTCCTTGCTTCCACCTCAAGTTTGTCATCTCCGCCTCTTTCATTGAAATTAACTTTATCAATTATAAAAAATAAAAACATTTTAAAGTTTGCACAGTTAATACTGTGCATCTAGAGGGCACTACAGGCATTTTTAATTTTAATGTCCCTAATATATTTCGCTATTCCATCATGCAGTCTACGTGTAGTTTTACCTATGTAATATCCTGGGCATGCTGTACAAGTTGCTAAGTATGCCACCATCTTGGTGTTGCAATTGCATCAACCTGGACATTTTAAAGTCCTATTGTATCTACCTACTGATACACAAGTTCCATTATTAATACATCTGCAGTACCTACAGGCCCCACATTTATACATTAAGGACCTGTAGCGATCCTGGTTTCTTCTATTCCCCCTTAAGTATGTTTTTCAAATTCCTACCCCTACTGTACACAACTTTTGGTTTCATCCCTAACTTAGTTTTTAAATCATCATCAAAATTTAAATTCCATAATTTATTAAGGGAAGATACAAAAAAAGACATATCCTAATTATATTGAATCACAATTGCATCATTACCAAACTCCATTTGGTCAAAACCTGTCCTGGCATTGTCTATAACTTTCAAAATGGGAATAAAGGTTGTATCCCTTTTTCTTATAAATTTAATTTCTTATTTTTAATAACAATTTCAGGGGATAACCTCTATCCTTAAACATGCCTATCAGGGTCAACATTTCTTCACAAAATGTATTATTATCACTGGTTAATCTAGTCAATCTCACCATTTGGCCTTTCACATTTTTTTCTGATGTGGTGGGTAACAACTGCCATAATGAAGCAGCATATTTGAATATGTTTCTTTTCTGTAAATTCTACTTGACAATTCGCCAGTCATTTCATCCTTAGTCAAATGAATGTGTAGAAATTCTGAATCATTTCTATGACATCTATAGGTAAATGAGAAGAATGGAGTTGTCCTATTCAAATAATCAATAAATCCTGGTGTTTCATCCACATTCCCTGCCCACAAAATAAGTGTAGCATCCAAAAACCTTACATACATCAATATCCGAGACATAAAGGTTAAGGAGAAAACATAGCACTTTTCCCATTCTAACAGTACTAAGTTAGCAAAGGTGCGGGCACATCTGTCCCCATCGCTACGCCAGCTATCTGGTGAAAAATTCTGAAAGCCCAAAAGCTTTGTTGTTGAATATTAAACCATTTTTATTTGGTAGGTTGCTGAGTTCTTTTTTATTGCTGTTATTAATTCCAGGACATTCCCATTATAAAGCAGTCATCCCCCTGTTCCACTTTCAGTCGTTCTTGCTGTAGATCACAGAGTATGTATCATCCTTTTAAGTCTGATATGGCTCAGACAGCTCTATGATTTACTCAGATACGTACTATTAAGGTACCAAATAAGTTTCACACGACACAGTTCGGCAGAGAATAACAATCTCCTTTGTTGGAAAGAAAGGCACATACGTGTTATACTAGGAAATGAAGGTCCTGTCTCCCCGATCAGCAGAATCGTACATTCCTTATACCTTTTTCTGATTAAAAGCAACATTATTGTAACACTCTAAGAACAACCACTTACCAGTTAAAAATGAACACTGCAGCATTAATTCTGCTAATATCTTCTACTCTATGTTTATGACTTGTAATATTAGGCATGAATTCCAAATTCTATAAATTGCTTTTAACAAACAACAGAGCTATCTTCACTTTGCCATGCTAGCATTATTTTCATATTTCTCAGAAGGTAAGTTATCATATACATACTGAAAAACACTCAGAAATCCATTTTGTAACGAAAGCATATTACAATGAAATGCACACTGCAACATTTTCCTTATGTGCACACCTCACCCTTCACAGTACCTCATTTGGGATTTTATTTCTTTTACTGTGTGATTAATAGAGTCAAACACCTAGTAACATTAGGGCATGTCCACACTAAAGGAAAAAGGCAGGCACTGTTGTGGTAGACAAATCCCACAAAAACAAAACTTCAGTTTGTATGTTTTTTGTTTAGGCACAGAGCACAATATCAAGAGTTATATGGTCTGTCGAGGGCTTACACCAAACATGTTTAGGTTATGGGAGTGTTCCCTGCAAAAGTTTTCAGAATGGAAGAGGCTTAAGGACTTGACTCATATTGCCATGGCATCTTACATTACAGTCTTGTCTTTGGACACCCCCCCCCCCTCCATAAGTAGCGATTACTTAAGCTTTTTAAGGAGAAGGCAGTCAGGGACTGTAATGGTGTCCGATGTTCCTGCTTAGCTAGAATATGTGATTCACAGTGTGGTGACTTTCCAGCCACCAGTACTGGCATTTCAAAGCTCTCATCCTCTGACATGGCTGCCTTACCAAAATGCATGTTCCAGCTATCTGGGCCTTCCCGTGGATATTGAAGTAGTAGTCCTATCCTGGGCAGCTGAAAATTGCTTGATTGTTTCATAATGTGAAGATGGTGTGCCCATTCAAAGGAGGTTACTAAGGGTTCAAGGGCTGGAGTATGCAGGTCCTGTAAACCCATCCTCAGTGCCTGGTCTCCATGGAGATAGCCATTCATAAGAAAATTCAAGAGATTCAAACATAAAGGCTCCCCTTACCTCTTCTGTCCTTCCCAAGCTGTTTCCCTTGTAATGGATGTCCTTGGCTCAAGGGTTCCTTCAGGTTCTGTAGAGTGTGAATTTAAGTTCAAATCAACCCACAGTGTCTGAAGTCCATTCTGACAAGAGAAAGAGTGAACCATCCCCAAGAGTGAGAGAAACAGAGGATGTTTCCTTAGAGAGGGAGGGAGCAGTTTTCACAAATGTGCTCCCCTCCTGGGTACGATACTATGTCTTCTGGTTTTCTCATAGATGAATTCTCAATTTGAGGAACTTTTTGGTGGGATGGAAGGACACTTCAGACTAGTGACAAAAGGAGCATCAAATGTCCAGAAAAGGTATTCTGACTTACTGGGTCTGGATGCCCCTAAACATGTAGCAATTCATTCACTCTTGGGAACTCTGGGGGATGCAGTCTTAGCAGACTTCAAGGAAGTAGACACCTAACTTCCTGCCTTCTAAGAAGCCTGATATGTTCTATAGGCTCCAGAAGTCCCACAAATTTCTCAAAAAAAAAAAACGTGGCACAGCCAGTGGCAGTATCTGTGTACCCAAAGAATGAGGTTACTGTACTATCCTTCTCAGCCCTTATCAGATCTATCATTGCCCCCTTTGACATGTGCCTAACCAGGCACTTGCAATGGTTAGGATGCCCTCAAAGATTCTTCACCAGGAGACTCCATGATATGTATACCCTGTCCGACACAGATTGCATTAAGGTCCAATATCCGTACTCAAGTCTTCTACTGGTTATTGAGATATGATTTATGCCTGACTTGTAATGCACCCTCACATCCAGCCCTGATGGATCTTTTGCACATCTGCAAAACAAACAGCACTAGAAACACTAAATCCAAGTATATGAAGTTCACTTGTGGCATAAATAAAACATGCTGGAAAGACAGATATGTGTCTCAATGGATCCCTGCATTATGGAGTAGGCTTCCCCACCATGTGAAGCAAAGTTCATCCCTGACCATATTCAAGTGAAACCTTGACCACTGGAAGGAAAATTGCAAATTCACCCCCAGTCTGTCTCTCATCTCTGTGATGGACAGAGGCCATAAGTAAAATATTCTCCAATTAACATTCCCACCCACAAAACCCTTCGCTACCACTTTACTAACATACCCCCTCCTAACACATGCCCAATGGTACACAGAGACACAACTGGGTTGGGGTGCATGTTTAGGCTTATAGAGGCCCTAGTGGTCATTAGCCTAGTAACAGCTTATGAACCTCTGTGAGAACTGATGCCCACACCCAATGCTCTTCTAAGTAATAAGCAAATCAGAGTGCTGGATTGATGTGGGAAGAAAGTGTACACAGCTGCCACTCTGACCTTCAGATCCATTAACTGTCAGACACATATGACCAAGTTTCAAATTGCTTTTCTAGAACTGATGAAGGAGAAGATTGTGGAGGTGTCTCATGGTGATCTGAGGGCAAAATTATTGGACCTTACCCAGACGGTCAGCTGGATAAGGACTTCATCAAGTGTGGCTCTTATGGCTACAGCATCGAGGGTGGCAGCTATGGGGGTCAGTGGTGAAGTGATATGCCTAGCTGAGGGTACACTCCATGCTAGAGGATGTCAGTGTGCTGCTTCTTAATACCCCCCCAGAAAGGCTGTATAATTTAGGAACCCCAAAAGTGAAGTATTCAAAAATGGAAAAATGAAGGACGGTTATGCACTCAGTGAAACAGCTGTTTTACTTTCCTATGCCTAAGTCTGACAGGAATTACCCATTTAATTTGGGGCCCTACTATCACAGGCAAGGAAAACGTAAGCTGGGTAAGAGTAAGCAGAGACAGTGTAAGAAAACATTGTCAAATAGATCAGAAGGGGAAGCCTGGGACTCCCAGAGCCCTGTACCTTTTGAGAGCAGCAATGACTACATGAAACTTTTCCATCCACCCACCTCAAAAAAAAGCCTCATCCTTTTTCCCTACCTATACAAAACAAGCTAAGGATAGCGGGAAGGGTAACCCTCTGCTTAAGAAACTGGGAAAGCATCAGGAAAGGCAAATGGCTACTGCAGATAATATGTCAAGGTTATAAACTACAATTTCTAATAAAGCCAAAAGTGCCAAAGCATCTAGTCCCTCCCATCCCATGGGAATTTTTTTTTAATGAGAAGATATAGAACCTGTAGTAACAAAGGCAAAAACAGGGGGTTATACTTAACACTCTTTCTAGTGGCCAGAAAAGAGGATCCATGGTGCCCCATCCTGGATCTGTAAAGGCTGAATACCCTATTGAGGTTCCAGAATTCAAGATGCTGACACTGCAAGCCCTCTTATAACCTCTTTTCCCTGAAGTTCGATGGTTCTTGGGATTTGCCAAATAGTAATGTCATTCTTTGTGAGGATGATACTATGTTTGTTTCTGTTCACAACTTGTCCCATCAGGTTGTCACAAACGTACAAAAAGACTTGTCCTTATTTAGGACTGGATGATCCACGACAGTCTCTCTGTCAGTTCTAAATCCATAATTATGCTGTTTGGTATTTCTAAGAGGCTAACCAATGGCTCCATTCCCCACATTTCAGATCCTGCTAGGAACCACATCCCATTCACTAGATTATAGATGTTTCTTGTAATTTTACTAGATGATTCACTGTCTCTCTCCTACTATCATCATGTTGCTTCAGTAATTTCAAAAGTTTCACTTTAGCTCAAGGCTGCCTACAAATTTTCAAATTTCTTTCCTCCTGAGGCTTGGTGTGCTACTGCTATTAACGCTTTAATATCAAGAGTTGAATGTGGTCTTCCAATCTTACCTTCTCTGTCCAATCAAAATAGCTTGTCACTTGAAATTGTGCAGAATAGGATACTTAGATCTGTCAACCCAGCCAATCCTACAGAACATCGCTGCACTGCAATTGCCACAGCCAAGTGGCTCCCAGTATCTGCCAGGTCATCCAATGTACTTAATTACTTTACTCTCAAACTCTTCAGTGGTAGATACTGCCCTCCACTGGCCAATCACTTAATTGTTTGTGATTCTTCTTGTACTTCGCACAGTAGTACAAGCATTAAACTCACTAGCAGAAGCCTAGCTGACTCAAGCAGCACCCTGTGCCAGTACTACAAACTAGCGCCTCACCCCCTCAGCTTTACAGAGGACCAAATGAAAAATTAATGGAAGTCTTCAAAACTGCATGCTAGCTTCTGACAAATTCCTGTAGACAAAGCACCCAATCTGAACGCCACCCCCCAGCTCTTCAAATGAGAAGCAAAAAAAAAAGAAGTCTGCTCCTTCTACTGGCACACCAGCTAGGTGGCCAGATACATGTCTCGTTCCTCTTCCTCCTACCCCAGCCAATTAGGTCTCATTTCTGTGTCACCTCTCATTTTCTGAAAAAGGGAAGAAAAAAATAAAAATATATTTTTTTAAACTGTAGCAAACTATTTGCTACAAATGGGGTTCATATTATAACACCGAATGCTGAAAACAGCGAACGGTGTTACATCAACACATATTCAGCGAACACTGAAAATGTCGAAACCACAGAATATCCATTTATTTCCTAAGGAAAGAAATCGCTGTTCCAACCTCCACCAAAAAAAAACATTAAACACTTCCAAACACATACACACATACCCTAACCCTAATTATATCCCCCCCAAAAAACAGTAAACAACTAAATACACATATGCACATAACCCAACCATACACCTAACAAAAAAAAACACAGTAAACATTTTAAAAGATATGCACTTACCTTAACCCGCACCCTAACCCTAAAGTCAGTAACTCTTGCACATTTACATAAACAGTTCCAAACACAAACACACTTACCTTAACCCTAATCCTACCCCCCAAAACAAAAGTAAACATCTGAAAATACACACACACACACACACACACACACACACACACACACACACACGTAACTCAACCATACATCTAACGCAAAATAAAACACAGTAAACACTTTCATACATATGCACTTACTTTAACCTACACCCTAACCCTAAGGTCAGTAACTGTTGCACAATCACGCTCGGGAGCTATACCGGACAAGGAAATGCACTACACTCCAGAACAGGCAAAGCACCGAAGCAGTCAAGCGACTTCTTTCCCAGGGAAAGAATTCACAACAGCTGCTTCGCTGTTTTGCCTGTTCGCCCTACGTGTCAACAAAATGCGTTTTCGTCTTTCTAATATGAACCCCTACAAATGTAGCAAGCAGTGGCTACAGTTAATGCCCTGCACAGAGTGCTACAGTGCTAAGGTTTTATTGAAACAATAAGTAAATCTTTTAGTTTTAAACTTTAGCAAAGTGGTTACTGCCTCACTCTATTAAAAAACATAAAGGGCTATTTGATAAAAATGATTTAAATGGACCTGTTTCAAAGATGTCAGTTAACTCAAATAACAAGAAAAAACACTTGTCATAATACCAAGATGTCCAAAGTCTGGGCAATAGTTGTTTTTATATTGCTTAATTCTCTTCTCTGCTGTCTATTACTATAACTGCCAGTTGTGTCTTGCATGCATTATTTTGTTAATGCAAGATGTTTTTGCAATTGTTATAATGACTGATATTTCTTGCCTTTAATTATGTTTTGCTTTTTGTTGTGACTCATGCTGATTCTGTCTATTATACTTTTTTGTTTGTTTTGTATGTTATGTTGCTTGTAGCCTGGGTATTGGCTGAAAAGGGTCTTTCATCACTTCTCTAATCCGGTTAGCAAACATTCAATAAAATAAAATCTAATGCTTGCCTCCATGTGCCCATTTACAGGGTCCACAAGTGATTTCTCAGGTTTAAGATGGGGGCTCTCACTGTCAGTTAGCTCTTGACCTTTTGGGTTGTCTGGTACCAGTAATTTCTTGTTGCAGAACCAATGGCATTCATATTTTCTCCATCTTGGATGATTGCTTCATTCATGCACTTTCCCAGAACCAGTGGAGAGGGCTCTGTGGTTTACCATGGACCACTTTCAAAGCCTGGGGTTTTGGCATTCCGTGATATGACAATTAGGACAATATATGAGGGACTGAAGGCAAATGTTAAAGTGGGTGGGGTCCTTTCTGACAAGTTGTATCTGAACAGATAAAGCAGGCAGAGGTGCCCTCTTTCCCCTTTGTTATTTGCTTTATATTTATAGCCACTGGCATAAAGAAAAAGGGACTCAGATATTCAGGAATATCATTGGTATATGGTAATCAAGACCATTGGGCTTTTTTTTTTTTTGCAGATGATATTATTTTGTACCGGATAACACCAGAAATGGACATCTCACAGTCATGGAGCATATTGAGACCGTTTCAAGTTTTTTCGTCATATAAAATTAATGAACATAAAAGCTATAGCTGCAAACTATGTACCCACATATGAAGTGGTCCAGAGATACCCATATTTATGTGGAACATGATAAAATGAATATTTAGGAGTATGAATTAAAAAGGATTCTGTTATAGGAGTTAGGATATGCAGAAGAGACTATAAACAAAAGATAGTACAAAAACAGTGACACTGGTAACTCTTGTTTATGGATATGGATAGCTATGTACAATCAATGAAAATGCTTTTAGTCTCTTTGGTTTTATATATGTCAGATATATTTGTAGCAACCAGAGGAGAAGTTGTCGACACTATCCCTCCTAGAGACAATGTCGCAGAACTCCAAGAAATTCTCTCTTGGTTTTCTACCAACGTAACTAACGAGACCATCATCCTGGGTGATGTAAACATCAACTGGGCCACTATTCAGTCTCCCACAAACCCACCATAATCCTGGATGATGTAAACATCAACTGGGCCACTATTCAGTCTCCCACAAACCCACCATAATCCTGAATGATGTAAACATCAACTGGGCCACTATTCAGTTTCCCAGAAGCCCACCATAATCCTGGATGATGTAAACATCAACTGGGCCACTATTCAGTCTCCCATAAACCCACCATAATCCTGGATGATGTAAACATAAACTGGGCCACTATTCAGTCTCCCAAAAACCCACCATAATCGTGGATGATGTAAACATCAACTGGGTCACTATTCAGTCTTCCACAAACCCACCATAATCCTGCATGATGTAAACATCAACTGGGACACTATTCAATCTCCCACAAACCCACCATAATCCTGCATGATGTAAACATCAGCTGGGACACTGTTCAGTCTCCCACAAACCCACCATAATCATGGATGATGTAAACATCAACTGGGCCACTATTCAATCTCCCACAAACCCTCTAAATATAAACCTCTGCAACTTCTCTCAGCTCATCAGTGCCACAACTAGACCTTCCAAGGAGTTCTGTACTGGAAGCACCCTTGACTGGGTTCTAATGTCTCATCCTCACTACATCTCTGACAGTGGTACTCTCCCTGACGTACTCAGTGACCATTGTCCTACCTTTGCCCACCATCTGTATCCCTCCTTACAACTATCTCGTACCTATTTCTCTATCTGGTCCCTAACAAACTTTCACCCCAATATATTTACAAACTTGCTTAAACAAACAAACTGGAACCCACTAAAAACTTTATCCTTAGATAATGTTGTTACCTAGTTCAATACAAACTTCCTACACTTGCTAGACTCTCTGGCTCCCCTGAAAACAAAACATACTAAAAGTAAATCCGTCCTTTGTTTAACTAAAGATACCTTAGGCATTATGAGACTCAAAGACAAAGCTTGGAAATAACAAAACTAACACCACCCTTAATGAATACAAGTTATTGCATAACAAAGTAAAAACACTTATTATTTCAGACCGGAAATCCTATGTTTCTACACTACAAACTAATCAGAATACAAATTCCAAAAAATTCTGGGATGGAATCTCCTCTCTCCTTAATCCTGGTAAAAAAGAAAGCCGCTGCCCTGACCCAAATGCTGCCAACATTGACCTAGCTACACAGTTCAACTCTTTCTTCATTGATTCCATAGCCAACATAACAACCTCCTTCACTAAAAATCTTACCTCCACATCCCTACCTTCACCTACCTCTTCCTCCTGTTGTACCTCTCCTTTCTCAAATACCTCCACCTCCCAACCTCCTCCCTTCTCCATACAGCCCATCCCCATCTCTACTATAAAAAAACTTCTACAAAAGCTGAAACCAAGTTCCAATGTCCCAGACAAACTTCCTTCTTACTTCTTAAAGATTCTGCAGAAGCCATAGCCCTTCCCATCTGTATCCTAATAAACTGGTCAATCACAGAAGGTCATGTACCTCAACCCTGGAAAAAGGCCTTTATTATTTCACTTCACAAAGGTGGGAGCAACAATAACATCCCTACTTTTCGACCAATTGCCATCCTCTCCCCCATTTCCAAACTCCTAGAAAAATGCATCCACCTTCAACTGTTACCCTACATCATACATAACCAACTCCTAACCCCCACACAACATGGATTCAGGTCTGGCCACAGCACCACCACCACACCCTACCTCACACATAACCAACACCTAATCCCCACACAACATGGATTTAGGCCTGGCCACAGAACCCACCACCGCACCCTACCTCACACATAACCAACTCTTAACCCCCACACAACATGGATTCAGGCCTGGCCACAACACCACCATCACACCCTACCTCACACATAACCAACTTCTAAACCCCACACAACATGGATTCAGACCTGGTCACAGCACCACCATCGCACCCTACCTCATAAATAACCAACTCCTAACCCCCACACAACATGGATTCAGGCCTGGCCACAGCACCATCGCACCCTACCTCACACATAACCAACTCCTAACCCCCACACAACATGGATACAGGCCTGGCCACAGCACCACCATCACACCCTATCTCACACATAACCAACTCCTAACCCTCACACAACATGGATTCAGGCCTGGTCATAGCACCACCATCGCACCCTACCTCATAAATGACCAACTCCTAACCCCCAGAAAACATGGATTCAGGCCTGGCCACAGCACCACCACCACCGCACCCTACCTCACACATAACCAACTCCTAACGCCCACACAACATGTATTCAGGCCTGACACAGCATCACCACCGCACCCTACCTCACACATAATCAACTCCTAACCCCCACACAATATGGATTCAGGCCTGACCATAGCAGCACCACCACACCCTACCTCACACATAACCAACTCCCAACTCCCATACAACATGGATTCAGGCTTGGCCACAGCATCACCACCGCACCCTACCTCATACATAACCAACTCCTAACCCCTACACAACATGGATTCAGGCCTGGCCACAGCACCACTACAGCACCCTACCTCACACATAACCAACTCCTAACTCCCACACAACATGGATTCAGGCCTGGCCACAGCACCACCACTACACCCTATCTCTTACATAACCAAATACTAACCCCCACACAACATGGATTCAGGCCTGGACACAGCACCACCACCGCACCCTATCTCACACATAACCAACTCCTAACTCCCACACACCATGGATTCAGACTTGGCCATAGCACCACCACTGCACCCTACCTCACACATAATCAACTCCTAACCCCCACACAACATGGATTCAGGCCTGGCCACAGCTCCACCACCGCACCCTATCTCATAAATAACCACCTTCTAACTCCCACACAACAATTCAGGCCTGGCCACAGCACCACCACCGCTCTTCTCTCCTTCCTAGAAACTGTTAACAAAGCTTGTGACTCCTGCCATATCGTGTCCACCTTCTTATTAGACCTACCAAAGGCCTTCGACACCATCTCGTACAACCTTCTCCTCACCGAACTGTCTAAACTAAACCTATCCCCCTCCACTATCAGCTGGTTTACCAGTTATCTATCAGATAAGCAACATGCAGTGAAATGGAAAAAAGCTACCTCCCTATTCCTCAATACTCCTACAGGAGTACCCAAGGGTTGCATTCTAGGGCCCCTACTATTTAACATTTTCATAAACGACTTCTGTCAAACCATCCCTAATGCTAATCTCATCCAATATGCAGATGACTCCACTATAATTTGTTTTGCCACCTCCATCCCCATTTTAACAAAACTAACCCAAAATGCCTTCTCCTTAACTGAACAATGGATGCAAGACAACCATCTAGCACTCAATGTCACAAAAACTAAACTTATGATATTTACCCCTTCAAAAACCACCATCCTAGCCAAAAAACACTTTCACTATTACCAGCCAGAATAATACACCTCTTGTATGAACCTATGAACCTATGAAATGGTATCTTATGCAAAATTACTAGGAGTCCTAATCGATGACCAGCTCAAGTCTGATATCCACCTACAAGCAAATATCAATAAAATGCATAAGAAACTCAACATGCTCTGTCGTCACAATTGGTATATCTCCCTCTCCACCAAGCTAATACTCTCTACAACATACCTTCTCCCATCCCTCCTATATGGAGCTCCACTCCTGACTAACCTACAATTAACCCTCAAAACAAAACTGTCCTCCTGTTACAATAAAATTTTAAAATTTGCAACAGGTCACAGATCTTCTATGCACCATTGCACTGCCCTTCACAAACTTAATTGGCTAGAGCTACCAAGCTGCCTCACTTATATTCAACTTACCCAAGCACACAAACTTATCTTTAGCCCCTCTCTCTGCCCCTCCCTTGCCACCACTTTTAAAATGCATTTACCCAATGGATACCTAAGATCTAACCTCCAAAATCTGATTGAACTACACACACCTTCTCGTCCACCAGGCAAGCATCTTCTGTCCTCCTCTCTAGCTCGCCTGTGAAATTCTCTTTTTCCACTAATCCGTACAACTAGCAACCTCTCTTCCTTCAAAACTTTATTCCACTCCACTTCCACCTAACATCTCAGTGGGAATGTTCCTGTTCCCATCCTGCATAAAGTCCTCCAACTTAAGCTACTCTCCAGGATCCAGTACATCTGCAAACTTCCTCCTATTTTTTTTTAACTCTGAGAAGCATCTGTAGGAATTAACAGATTTTGTATATAAATATGATTGTATAAAACTTTTATTTTCTTTTTAAAGAATGCATGCTTTTTCATTCACTTATGCCATTTATTACTTGTATTACTGTACTATCTATTGTTATAACTTATTTTTTAATTAACTTGTATTTGTATATTTTACTGGAGTTTTTCTCCCCAGGACTCCACTGAAAACGGGCACCTGGTGGCCCAATGGACCATCCTGGCAAACAAACTGCAAATAAATAAATAAATAAAGAGCTGAAGGGGGGGTGAGTTCTTCATTAGCGCTCTTCAAGAAAAATCTTGATGAGTGGATGGGAAATAGGAAATACACCCCGGGGATCACTTCTGTGTCTCTGCTCGACAGTGGCACAGGAAAATAACTTTCTTGGGTGGCGTAAGCTATGGAACCTTGCTGGCTAGGCTTACTTAGGCCCTTGGGCCGATAGCCTAATACCTACCTATGAACCTATAAGGAATTTATCTGGGAGGGGAAGAGGGCAAACGTCAAGTGTGGAATAAGTTCCTCTTTCCAACAGAATGAGTTGGTTTAAGATTACCTAATTTGAAGGGATATTTTAGAGCTATAATTCAAAGTAGAAAGGGATGATGGTGAAATATTATATTCTCGAAAGCCAAAAATGTCGAATCTGGCATTGTTGGCACGAGAATATCGAACACTCAGAATCTCGAGCGTGTAAACGGAAATCTCCATAAGGGAAGATTTCTGTTTACTGCAATGTAGTGCGGTCTCGAAGTTGGTCTATTTAAGTAGCTGGGGTTGTGGGTGGTGCAGGGGGGCTTGCCCCCTGCTTAAACCCATTAGGGGACTTTTTTCTTTTCTTTCTTTTGTCTTTTTATAAGATCGATGTTTGAAGACATCGACCATATGGTGTTGACCATATGTTGTTCGATGTTTTCAACCGTCGATCTTATAATATAGACTCGAAATGGGAGAAATTCAAGAAATAAAGAGAGAGTGAGATTTTGTATGCAGATCCTTAAGTAAAATAGCAGCAGCCATACAAAATATTATTATCATAAAGTAGTGGAAAGTATTCTAAGAAGTAATCCAACACAAAAATGAAGAAAGAAGATTTTGCTGACAGTAATGACTGCAATTGTGGGTACAGAGAATAGGAAAGAGGGGGTGGAATTTATTGGAGAAAACTGGCAAAGGAGCCAAGGTATTGGGAGCAAATAACTAGAAAGGGAAAGGTAATAGAATGGGAAGAGGCCAAGAAGACATTTGGGCTGTAGGCAAGATACTGCCTTCCTTGTCAAGGACTGATAACAGAGTACAGGCAAAGAGAAAGGGATAGGAGGATCCTAAAGTGAAAGACCTGCTCTCACAGAGTTTTTAGTTGAATCTAGAGCAGAAGCTTTTGTTAAAAAGAGGATAACTAGTAGGGCATATAAAATATTGCATGATAGCTATAAGAATCAGAGAAGGTTAGGAAAGATTTGGGGAGAGAGACTGGAGACGCAATTCACAAGAAACAGTGTGAGGATATGTGTACGGCTCCCAAATATGAAACAAAGTCTAGCAAATTTAGCATTTTTACTTGGAAGTGTTTGTATAGGTATTGTTATACCCCAGTCATACTTTAAAGAATTTTTCCTCAGGTAGATGGCAAATGTTGGTGGTATGATGGGGAAGAAAGAGCTAACCGGGAATGTATGTTTTGGGAGTGTAATGAGTTGGCAAACTTCAAAGATTCCCTACAGAGTACTCTGTCAGGAATACTGGGTGAGCAAATGGGTGTAATTAAGGAAATTAATTTTGTTTAGCTGGGATACAGGATCTGAATTGCCTAGACGTAGTAAGGCCTTGCTAAGTTTAACTCTGGAGGCTGCCAAAAAAGCAATTACTACAAAATGGAGAATAAAGTCTAAACCAACTGTATATGAAGTATTGAATATTGTAACACAGATAAAACAGCTGGAAGCAGGATCTTTAGAAAATCGTAGGAGCAAATTACATAGAAAAAATAGAACTTGTGGAAACAATATGTGCAGAATAATGTTTTGGAGGAGAGAGAAGACAGGAACAGAGCAATTTATATAATGATGTGTTATGCAAGAAACATATGTGATGTATAATATCTAACTACGAACATGTTTTTTTTTTATAGAAATGTATGTTTGCCTGTGCCACAGATGATAATTCAATAAAAGTGTAAACAAAAAATATTCCCAAGTCAAAAGTCCCCCATGTCAGAAGGTGTTGCTCTTTGGGGCCTTACTGTTTAGACAAGTTAGAATCTATTCCTCAATACCAGCATATGACTCTAGAAATAAGGGTTACAGCCAGGGGAGTTCCTAACAGCACTAGGATTTGTGGTTTTGACAGTTCTGTTGTCCCCCCCTCCTCCGACAGACTGCACATGAAGATACCTGAGAAGTATAAGAACCAACCTTCACAGTTCCCTGGAGGAGTTGATTTACCAGCTGCCTTGTATCTCCAAAGATCAAAAATGGTGGTCCAAACAAATCACCGGCCAGATCAAACTGGATCAAGGATGTTCTTCAAATAGGTTTCCCACAATCTAACACTAATTACAGATGCATTTATGAGGCCTCAGAATGCAAGGAGTTTGAAATGCAGAGCAAAAGAAAAAAACATAAATGCAAAGGACATGCTTACCCTAATCTAGGCATTCAGAACCTTCAGGTCTGCCTTAAAAACAGATGTTTTTTTCATGTGACAACGAACAGCGATATTGTTATGTGGTAGATCACAAAACAAGGTAGGTACTCACTCCAACCCCTTGCAGTCTAAGTTGATAAAGGATGGTCTACATCCTATTCCAGTGTACTTCAGTGGCAGAGAAGCTAAGCAAACCAGCTGTACATCCTCACGATGGATGTTAACACAGGGATGGCTTTGTTTAGATTGTTCACAGGTGCATTGTGTCTGACTAATAAACCTGTTTTGCCTGTCTGAGTAATGCAGAGCTCAGGAAGTTCTGCTCCAGAGCATCTCACAAGGAAATGTGGGCAGTGATGACTTAAGTTTCTTTCAGTTCAGTCTCCCTTTTCCTCAAGGTGATCCCTCTTCATTAATATGTCCATGGAGAAAGCTTGGATGCTGTCTTTGCAAATGGGCCTACTAACTCAGGATGGGGGACCCTGATACACCCCATGCTCAAGACACTGCACGTCATTTTCTGAATGATTTACCTGTATTGACCTTTAGGCATTAGTTCACTAAGAAGCCTGTCACAAGAAAATCCACTAGCCAAATACCACAAGAAGGATCAGGACTCTAACTTAAGTAAGCTGTACTATTCAGGCCTGCCATATGCCTCTATAAAGGCACATATGTCAGCCATTTCCGAGTGCTGGCCTGTACAGCTCTTCTATCATGCCTGCATCTTGTTAAATACTTCCTTAAGGGAGTCTTTCATCTGAGACTACCCAGGTAATCAGTTGCGCCTCCATATGATTAAAACCTTTTCATATAAAAACTGACACACACCCCTTTTGAATTTGCTACCTCAGTACACGCACGCACACACACACACACACACACACACACACACACACACACGTGCACATGTACACACGCACTAACACATTCAGACACTAACACACATGCACACACACGCACACGCACACACACACACACACACACACACACACACACACACACACACACACACACACACCACAGGTATATCAACATGGAAACTGCCTTTCTTACTGACCATTACCTCAGATCTGAGGATTTCAGAACTACAGTTACTCATGTGCAAAGAGCCCTTCTTAGCTTTCCTTAAGGACAAGTTCAGTCATAGAACCAAGCCCACCTTTAAACCATAAGCAGTGAGTGAGTTCGCCCTCAACTACACTGTTCAACTCCCTGTTTTCTTCCATAATCCCCAGAAAAGGAGGTATATATATATATATATATATATATATATATATATATATATATATATATATATATGCAATAGACCTAGTTAAAACCAGTAACGTTTGAACTTTAGCCCAGTTATTTCCGTCATTTGCTTACATGAAAGAAAGAAACTGTTTTTCAACTGGACAATCTCTAAGTGGCTGGCACATTGCATCATTTTTTGTTACTGTCACCACAGAAAGAAATTGGAAGGGACAACGAGTACCCATAGCACCATCAGTGCACACCTTTTCCAAACACCATAGACTGGACATTGCTTCAAGGGTTACGGTTGACTTTGCAACTTCTATTCCAAAGGATCTCTTACTGCCCAGTCCTAGCAATATGTCCACCACCCTAATCTCCCAAACTCTGGGGACTGCCCAGTAGTAGGAAGTACTGCAGTGGTGATCTGTTTGAAGAACATAATACAGTTGTGTAATAATGTTCTACAACAGCTGACATTTGAGTTGATCACCTTGCCAATATTGATTCCTTCCCATCATCCCCTCTTTCCTTTCTGTGCACCCTCGACTGGGGTGGGGTATGCTCTTACTATACAACCACCCTTTCCCCTTTATCCCCTCTCAAGGCCTGTAGCCTGATCTTGTCTCAACAGCCTTGGTGAACCCTGTTTATCTAAGTCTTTGCTCTGGATGGTGGACACATTACCTACGTGACTTTGCTTCGATATTATCTTTAGGTCCTTTTTTGTGGTGTAGCTGGGTGGGTAGCCAGTGGTCATCCTGGGCAAGAAAGTTATAAAATGGTAAAGGCAAATATCATCCTTATACAGGGAAACATCCTGATGCCATTAAAGAGTGGCTATCTCCTTGGCCAGACAGGTATGGAGCTGAGACCTGTCAAGATATTGAGCCTTCTGCAGTGGAAATCCTCATTGTAAGAGTGACTAAAACACTGATGTACTCGATCATCCACTGTTGTGGTAAATTGTTACCCCACAGTTGCACTTCTATGTATAAATACACACTGATGTTTTACTCACAGTGTGCGTGTGCGTGTGTGTGTGTGTGTGTGTGTGTGTGTGTGTGTGTGTGTGTGTGTGTGTGTTGTCTTATGAGAATTCCTTCATCGTTTCTCAAATGACATAATATCTGTCACAATACACATTTTTTATTTATTTATTTAACATTTGTTAGTTAACATTTTTTAACCGGGAAAGTCCGACTTGGAATGAAGCCAATTTTCAGCTGAGGTCCGAGGAGGAAATGTTCTAGATGCATGTCTTTGTAACGTGGGAGGAAAGCAGAGCACCCGGATGCAGGGAGGACATGCAGACTCCACACAGAAGAAACCCCAGCCAAGAATTGAACCAGAGAACCTGTTGCTGTGAGGCAGCAATGCTACCGCTGCACCACTGCGCCGTTCTTACATCAGTCTTATTACTGGTTGGCATACAGATGACCCCACCACTTTCAGCCAGCATTCAGTAGCCTTACATTTCCTAGAGCTGGTCTAAAGTCTGGTACTGTTAATGCAGGTCACTACAAGAAACATGATCACGAGTGTGTTGTGGTCGTGGAGAGATTCACTGAGCATATTGTAAACATAGAAAACCACGTGCATGAATCTTATGTAAGTCTGTACTACAAGGAGATTCTATTGTGATAATTTTCTCTTTGAGGACACAGTTTTCAGAACTACATTGTGGTTTAGACATTCTAGATTTTGGGTGTCATGTTTCAGACTGTCTGCATTGCACATTATGGTCTGTGTGTCACTACGGGACTGTCTGCATTGTACATTATGGTCTGTGTGTCACTACGGGACTGACTGCATTGTACATTATGTTCTGTGTTTCACTACGGGACTGTCTGCATTGCACATTATGGTCTATGTGTCACTACGGGACTGTCTGCATTGTACATTATGTTCTGTGTGTCACTACGGGACTGTCTGCATTGTGCATTATGGTCTGTGTGTCACTATGGGACTGTCTGCATTGTACATTATGTTCTGTGTTTCACTACGGGACTGTCTGCATTGCACATTATGGTCTGTGTGTCACTACGGGACTGTCTGCATTGTACATTATGTTCTGTGTTTCACTACGGGACTGTCTGCATTGTACATTATGTTCTGTGTGTCACTACGGGACTGTCCGCATTATACATTATGGTCTGTGTTTCACTACGGGACTGTCTGCATTATACATTATGGTCTGTGTGTCACTACGGGACTGTCTGCATTGTACATTATGTTCTGTGTGTCACTACGGGACTGTCTGCAATTGTACATTATGTTCTGTGTGTCACTACGGGACTGACTGCATTGCACATTATGTTCTGTGTTTCACTACGGGACTGACTGCATTGTACATTATGTTCTGTGTGTCATTACGGGACTGACTGCATTGCACATTATGTTCTGTGTTTCACTATGGGACTGACTGCATTGTACATTATGGTCTGTGTGTCACTAGGGGACTGCCTGCATTGTACATTATGGTCTGTGTGTCACTACGGGACTGTCTGCATTGCACATTATGGTCTGTGTGTCACTACGGGACTGTCTGCATTGTACATTATGGTCTGTGTGCCACTACGGGACTGTCTGCATTGTACATTATGTTCTGTGTGTCACTACGGGACTGTCTGCAGTATACATTATGATCTGTGTTTCACTACGGGACTGTCTGCATTATACATTATGGTCTGTGTGTCACTACGGGACTGTCTGCATTGCACATTATGGTCTGTGTGTCACTACGGGACTGTCTGCATTGTACATTATGTTCTGTGTTTCACTACGGGACTGTCTGCATTGCACATTATGTTCTGTGTGTCACTACGGGACTATCTGCAATATACATTATGGTCTGTGTTTCACTACAGGACTGTCTGCATTATACATTATGGTCTGTGTGTCACTGTGGGACTGTCTGCATTGTACATTATGTTTTGTGTGTCACTACGGGACTGTCTGCATTGTACATTATGCTCTGTGTGTCACTACGGGACTGACTGCATTGCACATTATGTTCTGTGTTTCACTACGGGACTGACTGCATTCTACATTATGTTCTGTGTGTCACTACGGGACTGACTGCATTGCACATTATTTTCTGTGTTTCACTACAGGACTGACTGCATTCTACATTATGTTCTGTGTGTCACTACGGGACTGCCTGCATTGTACATTATGGTCTGTGTGTCACTACGGGACTGTCTGCATTGCACATTATGGTCTGTGTGTCACTACGGGACTGTCTGCATTGTACATTATGGTCTGTGTGTCACTACAGGACTGTCTGCATTGCACATTATGGTCTGTGTGTCACTACGGGACTGTCTGCATTGTACATTATGGTCTGTGTGTCACTACGGGACTGTCTGCATTGTACATTATGGTATGTGTGTCACTACGGGACTGCTTGCATTGCACATTATGGTCTGTGTGTCACTACGGGACTGACTGCATTGCACATTATGGTCTGTGTGTCACTACGGGACTGTCTGCATTGTACATTATGGTCTGTGTGTCACTACGGTAGAATTTGAAACTGCTTTTATTTGCTGTTGCTCTAAAGTTCTCCTTGATTCTGGGTGTCATGTTTCAGACTGTCTGCATTGCACATTATGTTCTGTGTGTCACTACGGGACTGTCTGCATTGTACATTATGTTCTGTGTGTCACTACGGGACTGTCTGCATTGTACATTATGATATGTGTGTCACTACGGGACTGTCTGCATTGTACATTATGTTCTGTGTGTCACTACGGGACTGTCTGCATTGTACATTATGGTCTGTGTGTCACTATGGGACTGTCTGCATTGTACATTATGGTCTGTGTGTCACTACGGGACTGTCTGCATTGCACATTATGTTATGTGTTTCACTACGGGACTATCTGCATTGCACATTATGTTCTGTGTGTCACTACGGGACTGTCTGCATTGTACATTATGTTCTGTGTGTCACTATGGGACTGTCTGCATTGCACATTATGTTCTGTGTGTCACTACGGGACTGCCTGCATTGTACATTATGGTCTGTGTGTCACTACGGGACTGTCTGCATTGTACATTATGGTCTGTGTGTCACTACGGGACTGACTGCATTGTACATTATGGTATGTGTGTCACTACGGGACTGCCTGCATTGTACATTATGGTCTGTGTGTCACTACGGGACTGTCTGCATTGTACATTATGGTATGTGTGTCACTACGGGACTGCCTGCATTGTACATTATGGTCTGTGTGTCACTACGGGACTGTCTGTATTGTACATTATGGTCTGTGTGTCACTACGGTAGAATTTGAAACTGCTTTTATTTGCTGTTGCTGTAAAGTTCTCCTTGATTCTGGGTGTCATGTTTCAGACTGACTGCATTGCACATTATGTTCTGTGTGTCACTACGGGACTGCCTGCATTGCACATTATGGTCTGTGTGTCACTACGGGACTGTTTGCATTGTACATTATGGTCTGTGTGTCACTACGGGACTGTCTGCATTGTACATTATGGTCTGTGTGTCACTACGGGACTGTCTGCATTGCACATTATGGTATGTGTGTCACTACGGGACTATCTGCATTGCACATTATGTTCTGTGTGTCACTACGGGACTGTCTGCATTGTACATTATGTTCTGTGTGTCACTACGGGACAGTCTGCATTGCACATTATGTTCTGTGTGTCCCTACGGGACTGTCTGCATTGTACATTATGGTCTGTGTGTCACTATGGGACTGTCTGCATTGTACATTATGGTCTGTGTGTCACTACGAGACTGTCTGCAGTGCACATTATGGTATGTGTGTCACTACGGGACTATCTGCATTGCACATTATGTTCTGTGTGTCACTACGGGACTGTCTGCATTGTACATTATGTTCTGTGTGTCACTACGAGACTGTCTGCATTGCACATTATGTTCTGTGTGTCACTACGGGACTGCCTGCATTGTACATTATGGTCTGTGTGTCACTACGGGACTGTCTGCATTGTACATTATGGTCTGTGTGTCACTACGGGACTGACTGCATTGTACATTATGGTATGTGTGTCACTATGGGACTGCCTGCATTGTACATTATGGTCTGTGTGTCACTACGGGACTGTCTGCATTGTACATTATGGTATGTGTGTCACTACGGGACTGCCTGCATTGTACTTTTTGGTCTGTGTGTCACTACGGGACTGTCTGCATTGTACATTATGGTCTGTGTGTCACTACGGGACTGTCTGCATTGCACATTATGTTCTGTGTTTCACTACGGGACTGACTGCATTGCACATTATGGTCTGTGTGTCACTACGGGACTGTCTGCATTGTACATTATGTTCTGTGTGTCACTACGGGACTATCTGCATTGTACATTATGTTCTGTGTGTCACTACGGTAGAATTTGAAACTGCTTTGATTTGCTGTTGCTGTAAAGTTCTCCTTGATTCTGGGTGTCATGTTTCAGACTGTCTGCATTGCACATTATGTTCTGTGTGTCACTACGGTAGAATTTGAAACTGCTTTGATTTGCTGTTGCTGTAAAGTTCTCCTTGATTCTGGCATTCAGATATCGATCAGTTGAAAAGAATAATGGAACTTGTCGGGACACCTAGTCCTGAGCTTTTAAAGAAAATATCTTCAGAGCATGTGAGTTACTGTGCTTCCAGAATCACTTCTTAAAAGATTTACAAGTGTACTTCAGATGTAATGTTTCACTGTGGTAAAAAGGCTGGAGTACTGACTGAATTAAGATAAGTTCAGGGTTGATTTTATGTTATTGATTCCTTTAATATAAATACTTTATTACACTGTGTTAATTGGATAGGCTCAGTTGTGTATTTTAACAGATGTCAAAAATGGAAGTAAAATGTGTACCAGTAAGTAACGTTTTTAACGAGCAAACATATGTATTTTTATCAGCCTATTACTGTCAGTGACCTTTGTTCAGTACTGTAATTAAAACAGCCTGGTTCTGATACATACATACTGATGGTGAAAATGTGCATTTTATGTGTGTCTGTGTGTGCGCGAGCACACGCGTGTGTGTGCTTGTTCGTGTGTGTGTGTGTGTGTGTGTGTGTGTGTGTGTGTGTGTGTGTGTGTGTGTGTGTGTGTGTGTGTGTGTGTGTGTGTGTGTGTGTGTGTGTGTGTATGTGTGTGTGTGTGCTCACGCGTGCAAGCACGTGGATATATATATATATATATATATATATATATATATATATATATATATGCGTGTGTGTGTGTGTGTGTGTGTGTGCGTGTGTGTATGTGTGTGCGCATGTGTGGGTGTGCGCCTGTGTGTGTGTGTGTTTGAGTGCGTGTGTGTGTGTGCGTGTGTGAGTGTGCGTATGTGTGTGTACTAATGGAGCTATGCTGCTAGAAGCAGATAGTTTGTATTTTGTGTGCATCACTGTTGTCCAATGTAGAATGCTAATATAATCCCACTACACCAGATATGGTAATAATATTGCACCTGTACAAAGGACAGCGTTATTCACAGTCAGACCCAGATATACTAGTTAATTTTAGAATGTGCTATTTATTCTTTTGACAAGTAACAGACATAGGTCATAATGGCTAATACAGCATTTTGCTGACACTTCACGTGTCATGTGTCTTTAAGCAAAGTCTTGTACTGTCAATGTTTTATTCCATTGATAGTGGTATTGCTGACAATGGACTTTGATTCTATTGTTAAGATCATCTGACTCCAAGTAAAGAGAAAAAGTAAGGTGTTTTGGTTACACTACTTGCCCCTTTACTGAGTTTGTGCGACCTTGAGGGTAGTATACTTAGAGATCAGGGTGTGGTTGCATAATCATATATTCAAATATGAAGTCACGCGTTGTGTAGTGAATAGCTAACTGGCTGTCTGAAAGAACCCAGGTCATTAAAGCTGTAGCTGCCACTTCTAAAAGCAAAAGGCTTGCCAGTGATATACCACTTGGCCCAATCTTTGTCCGTCATCTTTTTGGTATCTCTTTCTCAGATTTTCAAGTTAACACTAATGCAGAGCCATAGCCAACTCATCTAGCGTCCACTGCTGGTTCTTGATATATAGCACCCCACTGCTTCAGATCTTCAAGTAAAAAAAAAAGGAGTACATTTGCCCCAATCAGCTTCCAACAATGCAACAAACAGATATGCCCCCGATCAGCTCTTCAAGCCAAATGAAAAAACACCGTGACTTTTACTTTTGTGGGCCGACTGGTAAATTTCTTACTAGTCAGCTTCCTCCAGTCTTACAACCAAATACACTTCAACCCCATCCCCAGCTCTTCAAGTGAAGACCAAACAAATCTTGGCTTTCACTGTAACAAGTCAATTGGTATATTTGTGCCAGATGACTTCCTACAGTTCTACAGACAGATATACCCCCCCTCAGTTCTTCTAGTGAAGAGCAAGAAAAAAAAACAGCTCTGTTTTTTACTGCAGCTCAAAATAAAAAAAAAAGTTTTTCTTATTTTAAACTGTATCTATCATGCTTCCTAACACTTTGCACCTGGGGCACCTGCTCCCTTTGCCCCACCCTTGGTATGCTACCTCACTCCTGACCTGTCATTATCTAAGTTTGCATTGGATTGTCACTTGAGGGTTATTCGTTCCTTCACTGACTCACAATTTCTCGACTATGAGTTAGACCGTGTTAGTAACTGCTGTAAGGACAACAGTCTCAAACTAAACATGAAAAAATCTAGCAGAGTTCATATGTATAAACAAACCATTTTCACATCATACCATGTAGGTGATGCACCCCTCCGATCAGACATTGTGGCAAGGAGTCTGGGCACTCTTGTTGATAATTCCTTATCTTTTGACCACCGTGCGTCTGTACTCGGTACAAATCGTTCAGTCTGCCTCATCCAATTACTGATCTTAATTCCCGTTTACTCCTCTCTTATCAGACCTGTTATTTTACGTAATTCCCCTTTGGATATGTATTTGTCACATGTCACTCAAGAGTCCTCAGAAATTCCTAACTGGAAAAGATCAGTGGCCTCAAAAAGCCTAGATGTCCTTCTGTTTTTCTGTTGCAGTATTCTGACAGAAGGGAGTTTTCTGCCAAGGGGACGACCTGACGTCGGCCAGTATATCAAAGTCTTTTACTGCCCAGGGTATGCAGTACATCTGTTGTAGGCCACCAACCGACAGCAGCCATAAAACAGACGTAAGCGTGTACCACCCACAGAACTTCTTTGCTGCCAGTCAGATCACCAGTCCCGGACATTGCTCTACTGTCAAAATTGATGATTTTCTAAGATAAGTGCCCTGAAATCTTTTTTGTCTTTGTGCTACTTTTTTCTTTACTGATTGAATAAAAATAAAATGGCGATAAAACCGTCTTGGTGAAAAATATATTTTTTTCTAGATTTGGAAAGAGTACAGGATAGCGTGAGAGGAGGGGATTTAATTAATAAAACTGAAATGAATGAAACACACTGGATAGTTGACTTACAAGCAGACAGAAGCCCTGGACTCACTGGAGTGGTTCCTTTAAAACCAGTATTAAAAGGCAGGAATCCTAGGAAATAATTTGATTAGCTGAGTCACATAAAAGAGGAAGTGGTTTTAACTGAGTAGGATCTGATGAAGGCATAGCTGAAAGCACTTATCCTTATTTTATCTAGTTTTATCATCCTTTTAGTTTGACTCTGCATAGATCTATTGTGTGTTTGAATAGTTTTTTATGTGGAGTTATGTCTGAATATATCGGAGTACATCTCTCCATGGTGACACTGCAGCTTTTTATTCACTCTTGTTACTTTAGTACGGCAGTTTTAAGCGAATGTGAAGCATTTGTTTTATCTTTTTTCTGTACTGAGGTTCATGTTATCCAAGAAAGGGAAGTGTAACTGGGAAGACAGATTCCACATAAAGATAGTCAATACTCAGTGTTGTTTTTGCCTCGGCCCTCAGCACGACCACAAAAACTGCTCCATCTGACAGTCCTTTGTACCTAAGACCCTCTGAAGTCAGTTATCCTCCCCTGTGATCTACCTAGAAAAAACAGCACCTTAAGCATCTAGCAAAGAGCACGATAGATTGCCGTCTGGACCCAACAACAGAGCCTGCAAAATGAAAGCCCAACAAACATAGGCGATGCTGTACCTCTCGAGTTGGATGTCTCTCCAGAAGAGCATAAGAGCTCAGAGACACACACTGACTGGGATCTGGACCCACAGGCTGAGCCCGCTTCACAGGCTGCCTTGGCTTCAGATGTTTGTATGTCTAGAGAGGCTTCTCAGAAGTCAGTCTCCGTTTTCAGGGATAACCTAGGCTTATTGTGTCAGAGGGCCATAGGGGAGTAACCCAGGTAATTGTTAGGGAGGACATCGACTCAGATATTGAGGAATGTAGGCCTACGTATGGCCCTCCTCCATTGCACCGCATAGATATGCCTGCAAAGAAGAAATAAAAACCAAGCATGTCTCAACTCCCCCGACCCACAGAAGGAATGGCTGAACTTTTCACAAGGCCTCTTTAAGGCCTTTATGGTGCTTAGGCCTCCATCAGATCACCCTGCTTCCCCTCTGGCCTGGCCTGCTTCTCCTCTGAAGAGACCTACCTCAGATGAAGACTCCTCTCCTGAAGAGAAATCTGTATATGATAAGTCCTCAGCTGCTAAAGGTGTCCCAGGTCGAAATACAAACTTGGTTAGAATACTGAGCACACCACCATGATTAAAAACACACAAATCAAATTTTTAATATAAACAGTTAAAATGAAGCTAAAACTTATTACGGATGCTGTTTGCTTACAATAAGTTTTAGCTTCATTTTAACTGTTTATATTAAAAATTTGATTTGTGTGTTTTTAATCATGGTGGTGTGCTCAGTATTCTAACCAGCGTCTGAAAAGGATGATCCTTTGGACTATTCCTCCCAAATCCCTGCTCCATTAGGTTATGCCTCCACTGAAGAGAATTCTGATGGAAAAGATTCCCCTGTGGAGGAGAATTTTTTTGGGGAGACTATATCTAAAATGCGTGACCACTTCAAATGGGAGAGTACAGAGATGTTTGAGGTCCAGAAACATTGCTATGACCACCTCCAGGTACAGTCCCTTAGTCTTTCAGCCATCCCACCTGTAATACCTGCCTTTTTGGATGCCTTTGCGTCCACTTCCACCCACCCAGACTCTCAGCCTTCAGCTCCAAAAAAGCCAGACAGGTACTACAAAGTACCCAAGGACTGCCAATTTCTCTTCAAGGCCACTGCAGCAGTTCCTTCTGTAATATCTGCTCCCTCTGATAAGGCCTCCAGGTGACTTCCTTCTTCCTCCCTGCTGCCCTCAGGTAAGGATCAGGTGACTTCCTTCTTCCTCCCTGCTGCCCTCAGGTAAGGATCAGGTGACTTCCTTCCTCCTCCCTGCTGCCCTCAGGTAAGGATCAGGTGACTTCCTTCTTCCTCCCTGCTGCCCACAGGTAAGGATCAGGTGACTTCCTTCCTCCTCCCTGCTGCCCTCAGGTAAGGATCAGGTGACTTCCTTCTTCCTCCCTGCTGCCCTCAGGTAAGGATCAGGTGACTTCCTTCCTCCTCCTTGCTGCCCTCAGGTAAGGATCAGGTGACTTCCTTCTTCCTCCCTGCTGCCCTCAGGTAAGGATTAGGTGACTTCCTTCTTCCTCCCTGCTGCCCTCAGGTAAGGATTAGGTGACTTCCTTCTTCCTCCCTGCTGCCCTCAGGTAAGGATCAGGTGACTTCCTTCCTCCTCCTTGCTGCCCTCAGGTAAGGATCAGGTGACTTCCTTCCTCCTCCTTGCTGCCCTCAGGTAAGGATCAGGTGACTTCCTTCTTCCTCCCTGCTGCCCTCAGGTAAGGATAGCAGACAGCTGGAGAGGCTTTAAAAGAAAATCCATACCTCAGCTCCCCCAGCCTTCGGAGCATTACACTCTCAGACACACATGATGAAGTACAACTGGGAACTCCTTTCCCTAACTTCCAAACTGATATCAGATACGCCTGATTTTGAAAATAAGGCCTTAGTATCCTCCCTTCTTGCCACCTCTTGTCAGGTGACCAGACATTCCATCATGTCCACCTACGAGGCAGTAGAAGCCTCATCTAGAGCTGCTGCTTCTTTTTCTGCCCTCAGAACATTTGCCCGGCTTAGGCTTCAGCCTCTACTTGAGGACATCAAGGCAAAACTGATGGATGCCCCCTTGGACAATACCTCCCTTTTTTGCAGTGCTCTTCAAATGTCTGCAGGAAAAAAATCAAAGAACTTAAGGACCTTAAGCATGTTTTGGTATCCTCTGTGCCTAAATTTCATAGGAATTACCCTGCAAAACAAACTTAACCCAGAGCCCCACAATGTAGACCCCAAAAAGGCATAAGAAGACCCAAAGCTTTCTCCTTCGTCTGCCTCTGCTTCCCATGTAACTAAACAGCCTTCCCTGATCGGATGGGCTCCTCCTTTTTAACTCTTGCAGGAATCAAACTCCCCTTTCCAGCACCTTTCCCTTCCTCCCTTTCTGGAAACTCATCACTCGGGATTCCTGGGTGTTAAGCATCATCAAGAAGGGGTACTTCATGGATGCAAAAGTTGCCTTCCTGCAGGGGAATTCCCCTACCACCAAAAGATCAGGCCCCCCCCCCATTCCCTCCAGTCCTACAAGACCTGTTAAAGCAGGGCACTGTAGAACCTGCCCCCAGGACAAGAGGGAAAAGGGTTTTACTCTCACCTTTCCTAGTTCCCAGGAAGGAAGCTCCATGGAAACCAGTTCTAGACCTTTCCTACCTCAGTGACTTCCTCATAGTCCCCTCATTCAAGATGCTTACTGTACAAACCCTCTTTCACCTTATCCTCCCTCAGGCATTTCTAGCATCTATAGACATCAAGAATGCCTACCTCCATATTCCCATCCACCACAGATACTGGAAATTCCTACGATTTCCTGTAGGATCCTCACACTATCAGTTCTTGGCTTTGCCTTTTGGACTCTCCACAGCCCTGAGAGTCTTCACAAAATGTGTAGCCCCAGTAGTAGCCGTTTTCAGGATCCAAGGGATCTTAATTTACCCATGTCTGGACGACTTCTTGATACAAGCGACTTCACAAACAGAATTGAACAAATCTCTCCAAATGGCAATTGTCCTTCTTCAAAGCCTAGGATTTACCGTAAACTTCAAGAAATCATCCCTGGTCCCAGCCCAAGATCACATTTTTTTGGGCTGCAGATTCCAAACCCTGATGGCACGATGGTGTCTCTCCCACCCCCAGGGCACAGGAGATCTCACTAATCTTTGCAGAGGTACTCCATCTAAATTAAATTTCTGCCAGGCAGTTCCTCAGAATCTTGGGGCTGATGTCATCTACCAGCAAGGCTTCACATGAGAAAACTCCAGTGGTTCCTTGAATCAGTGTGGTCTCAGCATGCTCACTCTCTAGAACACCTAATTCCTCTTCTCCCCTGTCTAAAGAAGGAGGTCCAGTGGTGGATTACACAACTGTCTCTAAATCCAGGCCTCCCCATTCACCCTCTGCCACCAGCTCTAGTCCTATTCACAGATCTGTCAGACATGGGTTGGGGGGGCAACCCTGGACCTCCACACAGCTCAAGGAGAGTGGTCACCCTCCCAAATGAGGGACCGCATAAATGTGAGGGAAATGAGGGCATTAGTTTTTGCCCTCCAAATATTCCAGTCACTTATCAAACCAGGGACATTATGTGCACACACTCTGCATGACAGCGGTACCAGATCTATCTCCTATGCAGACTAGCCATGCAAGTCTGGGATCTAGCATGCCTCCTAGATGTATCCCTCCAGGTGGTGTACATCCCTTCCAGTCAGAATACTGTGGCAAACACCCTATGTAGATCCAGAACACAAGCCCATGAATGGATGCTTCACAGGGATGTGTTCCTGGACATTGTCCACCAGTGGGATATTCCATGAACAAACAGCTCCTTCGGTTTTGTGCCAGAGAATACCATCCTCAGGCATGGAGAGTGGATGCCCTTTCATTCTCCTAGAAGGGGACATTCCGATATGCATTCCCTCCCTTTACACTCATTCCAAATGTCCTGTTGAAAGTCTAACAGGAATAGCAAAAAATCTTGCTGGTGACTCCCTGTTGGCCAAGACAGCATTGGTTCCCCCTTCTCTTTCACCTAGCCAAGAGCAATCACCAAAAGTTACCCCACAGAGTAGGCCTACTAACACAGAACAAGGGCTCACTCTTCCACCCACATTTGGAAACTCTCCAACTGACCCTGTAGATGATAGAGCCTTGATTCCATTCAGATACCTATACTCCGAGGATGTGCTTCAGTTGCTGCAGGAGGCCAGGAAACCTACTACTAGAAAATCTTAACTGCCCAAATGGTAGAAGTTTTTCATCTGGTGTCTGTATATGAACCAGGACCCATTGAAGGCAGATCTACCTATAGTCCTGTCCTATCTGTGTGAATTGCTTAATGCAGGATTAGCGTACTCTTCCATTAAAGCTCATTTGTCAGCTATCTCTGCTTGCCTGCCACTAGCTCCACCCTTAGCTTCCAGATTCAAAGCTAAACAATTCCTCAGAGGCGTCCTTAATATCAGACCCCCAGGTGATCTGTGGCTTCACCCTTGGACCTCAACTTTGTGCTGGAGAACCAGCTTCTTCTATCTCACTCAAATACTACACTTGGAAAATGGTCCTCCTGGTGGCATTTACCTCTGCCAGGTGGGTCTCAAAGCTACAAGCCCTTATGGCTCTCCCCTCCTTTCTTGTCTTGTCACAAAGACAGGGTTTCCTTGCAGATCAATCCCTCCTTGTTGACAAAGGTTATCAATGAATTGTCCCTAAACCAGGCAATTCACCTACCCACCTTCTTTCTCTCTCCCCAGAACAGTAGTGATAGGATCCTGTACACCCTGGATGTACACAGACTACTTAGGTTCTACTTACACAAGACTAAACCCTTCAGAAAGACAGACCAGTTATTTGTGTCCTTCCATCCCAGGTCTCTGGGATTGCCTGTGTCTAAACAGACCATCTCCAATTGGATATCCAAATCTATTGCCTTTTGCCATGCTCATTGTGGTAAGGTTCTTCCTTGTTGAGTTAGAGCTCACTCCATCAGGGCAGTGTCTTCCTCAGGGGCCTTACTCAAGGGTTAAATACCAACTCTATCCTTGAGGCTACTTGGACGTCTGTCCACACCTTCACTAAACACTATAAGCTGGATTCCATCTCCAGATCCAGGGCAGGGTTTGCCAGGGATATTCTCTGTGGTTTCATAGAAAATTCCTCTACCACTTCCTCCGCCCTTTCCTCATGAGCTTTTGTACTCTCCCTTATGTCAGGAATACTGAAACAGAAGAATAGAAGTACATAGTTTAGTTGTGTAAGAACTTACCGTAACAATAGATGTCCTTCTCTTCTCCGCTGCAGTATTCCTACCCTACCTCTGTCCCCTACTTCCTGGTTTTCTTGGATATATTGAACCTCATTCCCTTAGACTGCCTGTCCACCTGGGCCTCAGTTCTGAGGGTGGTGCACACTTATGTCTGTTTTATGGCTGATGTTGGTTGATGGCCTATGTCAGATGTACCGTACACCCTAAGCAGTAAAAGACTTTGATATACTGGCCGACATCAGGTTATTGCCGTGGCAGGCAACTCACTTATGTCAGGAATACTGCAACAGAGAAGAGAAGGGCATCTGTTGTTATGGTAGGTTCTTACATAGCTAATCTTTATCATGACAGATGTGCAACTTCTCATTATTCTAAGTTTCTTGTAGACGCCTCTGTAATGAACTCCATCAACAATAAATAGGATACCTTAACATATTAAAGTCGTAACTTATGGTACCCCCATTTCTTGCACAATCTTCCACCATACATCAACCAGAGTGGGATCTTTGCCAATTCAAGCGAGGTAATTTGATGGGCAGAAAGTATTTCTGCCCCTGACTATGTCATGTTACTTTCCTTAGTGCAGGGGGCAACTCCTAAGTGTGGTATGTATATCAGTGGGGTCAGTGGCCACCCATTTACCATACAGTTCAAGGGCCACTTGCCATACTTGGTAAGGTTTGGGGGACAATATTACCATGTCAAACATGTATCTGTCTTTTCAAAACAGTTTATTATAGGACATACCAAGGGCTCGATAAATTGCCTCAGTGAGCTGGATTGTGACCCTAGGACCACCTGTTGGACACCCCTGTTACATAGGAATACTCTTACAATGATCTGTAGACTGATTGAGTAGTACTTTCCTTTGAAACTATGAAGCTGTGAACCTAAAAAAGCAAGTCTCCAAGAGAGCTAATGCAGATGCATCACTTGTATATACATAACTGACTAAGGACTCCAGACAGTCCCTTGCCAATGTCCATCTTCTTTATGTCTCTCCAATCTTAAAAAACATACATTCCTCCCTAAAGTGCAAAGTTGAAATCTCCTATAATAAAATCACTATGTGCACTGCAAGTCAACCCTACAACTCCCACCACTGCGTTTCTCTAAAATCCTTAAACTGGCTTGAGCTCCCCCACCAGCTCCTATTAACTCACCTGCTCCTTGCTCACTCCATTATTAATAAACCTACCTCCTGCCCTGCATTATCTTCCCTTCTCTCTTACTATACTCACAGTTGCGCTGTCAGGTGCTCTGACCTGTTTCTCTTGCAAATCTGCAAGCCCACAAGAAATATCAGCCAACATCTGTACAGCTATTCCATTGCCTCCTTCTGAAATAAACTTCCTTTGACCATTAGAACTATACCCAATACTCTCAACTTCAAAAAAGCATTAAATGAGACTCGATAGAACTCATGGATCTGTTCCTGCTAAAACCCCACCTAACTCTCATCCCTACCTCCCAACCCTCACTTCTCTCAGTACCCCCTAACAGTTCACCCTCTGTTCTCCCCTCTCTTACCCACCCATATCTAACTTTCTTTGTACCCTTCCCTTTCACTTCCTTATCACCGCTTCTCTTTCTACTGTCTTAACTGCATTTCTATTCCCCCTTCAAACCACAAGTCCTCCCTTGTGGTATTTTTAGTTTTGTATTCCTGTACTCTTGTGCCTGTAGATTGTTTTTTTTGGGTTGTATTTCTGAACTTGTTATTGATCTGTACCTCTTGCCATGTCTTCTGTACTCATTTTCTCATTTTGCTCCTGATTGATTTATTTTGTACTGTGTTTGAGATATTGCACTATATTTTGTGATTTTCTGTACTTTTGTGTTAATTCTTCTATGTTAATTGAACTGTATGGAACTTTTCTCCCTGGGCCTCTGCTGAAAAAGTGCTCATGCTCAGTCAGACACACCCGATTAACAAATGTCAAAATAAAATAAAAATAAAATAAATAATACATTTTGTATAGTCTGCAGAAAGAACAGTACAATTAAAATTTAAGGGCTATAAACAATGGTGTCAGAAAGACTGCAGAATATAAATAAAAGAATGATTGGATCTCAGGTTTAAAAGGAAAGCTGAATATGGCACACTCCTGAAAATTCAATAGCTGTAATCTTATGTCAGCAATTTCATTATGCTAACTGTACTGGGACTGTAGAAAAGTGAACAAAACAAGTACTTGCCGTAATTTCTAATAAACAAGGTCAAAACTAGTGTATGTTTAAAAGTTAACTTATCATGCAAACATTTCTAGGATCATTAATACCTTTCCTGCAGTTATTGAGTTATCCTAGTGTATGATAGCTATGCAAGCATAAAAGCATGCTGAGATAACCTGTTTTCCCATATCCCTCCCATAACTTTTTTCCACTAAAAAAAAAAAAAAACAACCTCATATTAGTTTAGTATTAAATATTTAGTTAGTGAAATTAATGTGCTAGTGAAATTCTGATCCTAATTTAATTTAAAAATTAACTCCCCAGCCTGAAGCTGGAAGTACGAAGACACGACACTGATTAACAAGTTACCCGCCTTCACGCCCTGACACAGAATCATGGGTCATACGTAGTGACTCCATGGCCTGTGACTCAGTGATGTCATCAGTGAGCTCCACTACTTAAATACAATATGTCAGTAATTATTGTAATATGCAATGTAGTACTCCTGTGACTCAGTGATGTCTTCAGTGAGCTCCACTACTTAAATACAATATGTCAGTAATTATTATAATGTGCAATGTAGTACTAACCTCCAGCCTGTGACTCAGTGATGTCATCAGTGAGCTCCACTACTTAAATACAATATGTCAGTAATTATTATAATGTGCAATGTAGTACTAACCTCCAGCCTGTGACTCAGTGATGTCATCAGTGAGCTCCACTACTTAAATACAATATGTCAGTAATTATTATAATGTGCAATGTAGTACTAACCTCCAGCCTGTGACTCAGTGATGTCATCAGTGAGCTCCACTACTTAAATACAATATGTCAGTAACTATTGTAATGTGCAATGTAGTACTAACCTCCAGCCTGTGACTCAGTGATGTCATCAGTGAGCTCCACTATTTAGATACAGTATGTCAGTAATTATTGTAATGTGCAATGTAGTACTAACCTCCAGCCTGTGACTCAGTGATGTCATCAGTGAGCTCCACTACTTAAATACAATATGTCAGCAATTATTGTAATTTGCAATGTAGTACTAACCTCCAGCCTGTGACTCATTGATGCCATCAGCGAGCTCCACTACTTAAATACAATATGTCAGTAATTATTATAATGTGCAGTGTAGTACTAACCTCCAGCCTGTGTCTCAGTGATGTCATCAGTGAGCTCCACTACTTAAATATAATATGTCAGTAATTATTGTAATTTGCAATGTAGTACTAACCTCCAGCCTGTGACTCAGTGATGTCATCAGTGAGCTCCACTATTTAAATACAGTATGTCAGTAGTTATTGTAATGTGCAATGTAGTACTAACCTCCAGCCTGTGACTCAGTGATGTCATCAGTGAGCTCCACTACTTAAATACAATGTGTCAGTTGTGTCTTTCGGCTTTTCCCGGTGAGGGGCCACCACAGCAGAACTCCGGTCCGCTAATGATTGGCAGTAGATTTTTACGTGCCGAGTTGCCAGCTCTAACGCACAACCTTCAATGAAGGTACGCCCATTCACGCATGTCTCCACACAGAAGATGCTCTAGCTGAGAATCGAACGGAACAACGTCTTGCTGTGAGGCGACAATGCTACCGCAGCAGCACCACCACTGCAGTAATTATTGTAATTTGCAATGTAGTACTAACCTCCAGCCTGTGAGTCAGTGATGTCATCAGTAAGCTCCACTACTTGAATACAGTATGTCAGTAATTATTGTAATGTGCAATGTAGTACTAACCTCCAGCCTGTGACTCAGTGATGTCATCAGTGAGCTCCACTACTTAAATACAATATGTCAGTAATTATTGTAATGTGCAATGTAGTACTAACCTCCAGCCTGTGACTCAGTGATGTCATCAGTGAGCTCCACTATTTAAATACAGTATGTCAGTAATTATTGTAACGTGCAATGTAGTTCTAACCTCCAGCCTGTGACTCAGTGATGTCATCAGTAAGCTCCACTATTTAGATACAGTATGTCAGTAATTATTGTAATGTGTAATGTAGTACTAACCATAAGGCTACATCATGTGACTCTTCTTGCTTAACCATTTATTGCCTTGTCAGTCAAAGGAACTGTGGCATCCAGGCATGTTTTTTGTGTACTTCTGTTTTGCCATCATGAATGAAGTATTTCACTGTTAATGTTGACCTCACTGTTACATGTGATGGGGATCAGAAAAAGTCTCACTGCTTGCAGTAATAACACAGAGCAGGTAAATCAAGAAGAACAGCTTAACTGTGTGTGTGGGTTCAGTACCCAGAAGTAGCAATTACTTTTTAATACTGGATACGTATTTATAAAATATTAACAGGAATATGTCAGGAAGAATTAAGTTATGGTAACTGCAGTTAATATTAGAATGAATATTTCCTGTCTTTCATAGGGATGTAAAGGCTGATGTTTCTTATATCACAACAGTGAGATTTTTTTTTTATTTTATAAGAAATCAATTCCTTTCCTTCATATGTGGACATAGAAAATGTATACAATAGTAAGTTTTTATAAATGTTTATCAATTGTCAAACCAAGTTTATTTAAAAAATACACTACTGTGATATGCCACGTATCTAATTACCTCTTCTGTCTGTCTCATTCCACCTTTTCTTTCTCTGTTTGCATAACTTGCCGCTGAAAAATTAATGATCAACAGTACAGTGGTGGTGGTGTTGCAGTAGCGTTGTCACCTCACAGTTAGACGTTGCCCGTTCGATTCTCAGTTAGAGCGTCATCTGTGTAGCGACATGCGTGAATGGGCGTTCCTTCATTGAAGATTGTGCGTTAGACCCGGCAAGCCAGTATGTAAAAATCTACTGCCAATCATTAGCGGACCAGAGTTCCGCTGTGGCGACCCCTAACCGGGAAAAGCCGAAAGAAAGTACAGAGGTACACAGAGCACTATGGCTTGGCCCCAGTACCTCCACAGATGGCAGCACAGATACCCAGGAGTTTGGGGGCACAACCTGTCAGTGTTTCCTCAACAGCCCCTGCCCTACTTGCTTCGACTACTTCAGGTAGTGCTGCTGTGGCTGCTGGTGCAGGGGTACCTTTCAGGTGCAGCAGAGGTGATGATTTTGTCACCCATAGTAACTTACAGGCCTGATGGAGGATATAATGGAGAGGGGCCTCAGTGCACATATCAGCAGGACTGAAAAGGTCCTGCATCACATTGCAAAGATACTACCACATCCGGCACTGACCTACGGAGCTGCTTCTGCAGGAGACAGTGATAACAGTTCTGAGGGTGAGGACTAGATTCTCACTGTTCTCAAGCTAGACGTGGGTGCCCCTCTGATGTCCCCTACTTACCCCTAATCATGGTGTCCCCCAGCCGTTTGTCTCCATCACCATCCCTGCCTGCCTTGTATGTCGGCTTATGCTTCCTAACCTAACCCACTTGCCTGACCCTCTCATTCCTAAGCATCTTTCCCAGATTTCCTCTTTCTCCCAAAGTAAAAAAGAAAAAATGGGACCTGCCCTACAAAAAAAAAAAAATTACACCCCATACATAGCTCTCCACTTCCCATATGTGTCATCTTGACACACTTGATCTGGTCCAATTGGTCATGCAGCATTGTTCTGTTGTTGTTACCCTTCAGTGGTGTGGTGACTGTGCAAAGTCATGAAATTGTGTCTGCAATTGTACATTTATGTTTGAAGAAGTGGATAGTTATGGTGCTCTCCCATGACCCTCCTGTAAATTCCTGTATTCTTTCCTCTGTGTCCTACCCTGTGTTTGCCAACCCCATTTTCACCGCTGTCCTCCACTCCTTTTTTCACACATTTAATCTAATCAGAAAATATATTCACACATAACACATACGGCCAAAAATAGCCCATTGAAAAGCCTTCAATTTATGTCCTCGGCATTTGCCCAGAGTTTGGCACAGCACAGCACAGCAATGCTGAGTGACAGTGATTGCTGTTTGACTTCTTATTGCAAAAGCTGAAGATTTCAGTTTAGTCTGCAGTGGTCTAGTTACTTTTATGTAAATGTGCTTAAATACACTGCACCTCGAGAATGTAGATTAAAGGCAGACTAAAGGCAGTACCATGATACAGTTAATGGAACAGTTCTTAGGCTGATGCGTGTAGTAAAGTAGGGGATTCTATGTGGTATGTCAAAGATAATTACCATGTTTGTAGCCTGATGTTTTTGCATAGTGTCATAAGTTGTCACTGTGCTTGACTTGTGTTATTTTAATGTTGTGAGGTAGTTATTCCTTTGTGACTTGATGAGCCATTAGCTGAGTGCTATTGCCTGTCCTTGGTACCCTAATTTTTGTGTACCTGTTGGCTACATATTGTGAACAACCACCATTGTCCTTCTGTTGCCATGATTTACTTTGTCCCTGCCTCCAGCTCACCCTGTCAATATATCTTCTCCCTTCTGTATTGTTACTATTTATCTGTGCATTTGCGCAGTGGCTGGCACTGAGAAACAAATGCATCTAAGGCTAAATGGAACTGCACAGCTTATGGCAATATCTTGTGATTTTATTGGGGTCTATATTAGAATATCGAAGTTTCACAACTTCAGATGTTCTAATATTGACCCCTATTCAGCAAACGCTGAAAATAGCGAAGCTGCGGAACACCGAATTTCTTCTTAGGGTAGGAATTTGGTTGGCCGTTCCCGTGGCTTCGCTATGTTCAGCACTGTGGTGGAAAGTTACGGGTTGGGATCAGGTAAGTGTGCAGTTGTGTGGACGTGATGGTTAGGGCACGGGATAGGCGAGTTAGGGTTAAGGTGCAGGTCAGGTAAATGTGCGATTGTGTGGATATGAGGGTTAGGGCGGGGTAGGTGAGTTAGGGTTAGGGTGCAGGTCAGGTAAATGTGCGATTGTGTGGATATGAGGGTTAGGGCGGGGTAGGTGAGTTAGGGTTAGGGTGCGGGTGAGGTGAGTGTGTGATAGTGACGGACCATAGGGTTAGGGTTTGGGTTAAGGTAAGTGGCTAGCTAGTGGTGTGTGTACAGTTTAGTGTAGGGTTAGATGTAGGATTTTAGATATATGTGTGTGGATTGCTGTTTGTTTGGTGTGTTTGTATTGTGTGTATGTGTGTCGGAACAGCAAATTATTTCCCTTGGAAAAAATTCTCTGTTCTGCATGTTCGATGTTGTCAGCGTTCGCTGAATAGGGGTCAATGTTAGAACATTCGATGTTTTAAAAAGTCGATGTTTTAATATAGGCCCATTTTATTGCCTTCATCTGCATTACTCTGTCACACTTTGCAGTGCTGTGTTAAGCTATGTTTAGTCAGTTTAATGTAGTTTTGAACAAGATGAAACAGTGGATGTACAGATTACAGTGGTCAGTAGGATAATATTTTATTTTTATTTATTTTATTTTACATTTGTTAATGGAGGGTATCTGACTGAGCCGAAAAGGCCCTTTTTCAGCAGAGGCCTGGGGAGAAAAGCTCCACATAGAAAATTACAGATACGTTTAGTTATTTAGACATGATCAGTATACACACAAATTACAAACGACATGTTTTTACAGTGGTATGCAGCACATCAACAGTTACAGTGGAGAGAACAAACAAAAAATATTAATTTAAAAATAAAGGTAATTAATAGATTTGTGGTATACAACTGAAGTTTGAAACTTAGGTAGAATACATACATAGTACACAGGTAGAGTACATACATTGTAGATTAGCCAGTGTTTGTGAGTAATATTGAAAACTATTATCAAGTACTCTAGGTTTAGTATGTATACCTTATCCGCTTTCACTAGCCTGGGGAGCAATCATGGCACTGCCAACTTTGCTTGAGATGTTGCCTGATGAGGTTTTTAAAGGAGGTTTGGACGATGTGTTTTGAATGCTAGTGGGGACAGAGTTCCATTTTTATAGGTTCATAGGTAGGTACTAGGCTATTGGCCCAAGGGCCTACGTAAGCCTAGCCAGCAAGGTTCCCTGGCTTACGCCACCCAAGAAAGTTATTTTCCTGTGCTACTGTCGAGCAGAGACACAGAAGTGATCCCCGGCGTGTATTTCCTATTTCCCATCCACTCATCAAGATTTTTCTTGAAGAGTGCTAATGAAGAACTTTGCTTGACATAGATGGGTAGCTTGTTCCAGAGTATTGGAAGTCTCTGGGACAGGAATCTATCCCTCCAGCATGTCCTGTTTATTGTGGTGACAAGGTTTAGGTCCCTAGAGCGTATAGCTCGTCGGGAGCCGCTGAACTACTATATAGTGCATCTCCAAAGCTACTGTAGCTGTTGGTGACTTCTAGTAGTAGTTTGCTTGATGATCTAAGAGGCCTTTTGGCTGAGTGATGTTGTACTAGGTTTTGAGGGCAGGACACTTATTGGGGAGGTAATAGATCGAATGACAGATGCAGATCTGATTGTAGGTTAGGAGGTTGGGCAGTTCAAGCCAGTGGAGCTGTCTCAAAGCAGTACAGTGATGAGTTCTATATGAGCAATTTGCAGCAAAGCGGGCAATTCTGTTATAGCAGGCATCCATTTTGCTTAGTTCAGTTTTGTTGAGATTAGTCAGAATGGGAGATGCATAGAGTAGGGTGGATAGAAATTGGGAGGGAGCAATGGCTGATCTTGTGTTGTGGGTAAGAAATGGTTTGATATGGTAGAGGGATCCTAGCGTGGCATGTACATTTCTAATAGTTAAGTTGAGATGACTATCAAATTTTAGGTGGGAGTCTATGGTTATTCCCACTTGCTTAGCCTGTGCCACTGGAGTGATTGGAGTAGCATTTGTGGAGTAGATAGTGAATTGACTGTTATCAGTGTTTTTGTTAGAATTGGTTATAATCATAAGCTGAGTTTTCTTTGGATTCTTTGATAATAAAGATCAATGCATGGATTAACATTCATTGAACTCTGCCGTCAAAACATAACTGTCATAATTATGGCTGTCTATGTGGTGTACTTAGGTAATACTTGAGTATAAATGTTTTGCTTGGCATGCTGCAAATGTTTGAATACATATTGTTGGACTCCTGTGACTGTAAATGATGGCAACACCTTTCCTTAACACAACTTTGTCCTGCTGCTATAGTAATGTGCATGCTTCCTATTGTGAAGTATGTCATGTACAGATGTTTGCGTAGACATTGGCACAGAGCAGCATAGACTTCTGCTAATTCCCATTCTAAGTTCAACATTTCAACATATGATTACGCATGCTTTAGCACTTTGCCATCAGCAGCACATTTCATTTTAGCTTCGTTGCACTGAAAGAGTGCAATAAAAAAGTGAAAATGAAATAATTACAGTTTTATGTTCCACAACATTTGTATGTGTGTATTACCTTTGTCAGTGGGTGATCTTGATTTCTGAATGATGCTAACTCACTTAATTCATTCGTTTAAAGTATGTCTGCTCTACAGTGTTTGTGTTGCAAAGTTTGGTTAACCTATTGTCACTTAATCCATCACTGTCATTCTGCAGTGCACTGACCTATGTACGACTTGCATGTTTGTCTTGACAGTGTACATAGTGCAAGTATGGGACACTACAAGTCTGCAGTCTTCTTGACATGAAGTCAGGGCGATGTTTGATTGATAATCCAGTGGTGTGCAGCAGTCAGTGTGTATCTCATCCCATTTTGTGTAACATGTCAATGTACCTCACAGTAACACAATGTACAGTAGGGACGGTATCTACATTTCAGCAGTGAAGTATGTCATTACAAGTGAGAATAATAGTGATGTTACATGTCCTGTGTACACACATACATTTGTTGCACAACCTGCAAAGCACAGTGCCATCTGTTCCAAACAGTGGATTTTAAAAAGTCTAAATGTTCTATTTCACTTTGGTAAAGTCTGTGTTCTCCTGTGGCACTTGTGACTAATACAGTGTTCGCTGGATTGTGTACACTGTAAACATCCCAAGTGTGTGTGTGTGTGCGTGCGTGTGTGTGTGTGTGTGTGTGTGTGTGTGTGTGTGTGTGTGTGTGTCTGTGTGTGTGTGTGTGTGTATGTATGTGTACAGTCTGTGTGCGCACGCGTGTGTGTGTATGTGTCTGTGTGTGTGTGTTTGTGTGTGTGTGTGTGTGTGTGTGTGTGTGTGTGTGTGTGTGTGTGTGTGTGTGTGTGTGTGTGTGTGTGTCTGTGTGTGTGTGTGTGTGTCTGTGATTGTGCGCAACACTTTGTGTTATACCCACTTCACACATCCACTGTTATTCTGATGGACAGAAAAGAACAGACTCACTATGAACTACTGAACTGCCAACTGGCTCACAGCAAGAAATCAATATATGGGGAAGTTACTGCCACAAAGAGTGCAGTCATGGGTGGAGTCCCCAGGGATCTGTGCTGGAACCTCTCCTGTTTGGCATGTACTTTCTGAAGTAAAACCAAGTACCAAAAGGGTCTGGTTGACTAAGTTTGCAGATGACTGCAAGCTAGGAGCAGACATTGATTCTCCAAATGACTAAGCCATCCTGTGGGAAGGTTTGTCCCAAATAAATAACTGGTGCCAAAGGCATGGACTGAAATTAAATGCCAAAAAATGCAATTTTTGTATCCTTTGGGAAGTTGTCAATCCCAGAGAACTACCACATTAACAATACACCTCTAAGAGATGACCCAGTTGTTCTGGATTTGAGAACTTATGTGCACAGTGACTTACCGTTTGCCCAGCACATGGCTGTTGTTGTAAGAAATTCCTTCTATGTCCAGACACATGTAACAACAGGAACATCCACAGAGATACCTTACTAAAAGGATACAAAGCCTAAACAACATTTCCTACGTGGACCAACTGAAAGCCTTATCACTATATTTGGTATCCTGCAGACCGATAAGAGGTGACCTGTGTCTGGCATACAAGGCATCCCCTGACCCAGTACTAATGGAGTTACTGCACATCAGCAATGCTCAGTCTAGGTATCTAAACCTCTTCAGTAACATCAACAGAAGAGCTTGGAGGGACAGATGTATCTTGCATAGGATACTGCTCCTCTGTAACAGACTTCCCATCCATATAAAACAAAGCTCATCCCTGTCCACATTCAAGCACAATTAGATCTATGGTGGTAAACAGAAGCTTTACTCTAGGACTTCCCCCTATACTACTGATGGAGAGAGACAGCTCCTAAATGCTTTATTTCTTGCACAGATCCCCTCAAATTACCTCTGGTATGACCCACGTATTCTCATTAGGGCTAATATATAATTATTGACCATGAGATGGGTAAAGTTAGTCTCTAACCCAACGGTAAACATTCATTTTTTCACAAAAAGGGACATTATCTGGGCTTAAAACGGTTCATGGGGGCAGCTAGCCAGCATTGTCCTATGAACCTATGACCATCTCAAAGGCTTCTGCTGGAGTAAACCTTCTTAGGTCATTCAAGACTATCATGGACCTAAGGTTCTTTGTCTTTTTTGGGAAGCAAAATGAACCCAGAGTAATTATGACATTACCTGTCATCAGCTTCTGATTATTTATCCCCAAAACATATAAAACCATGAGAGGCACTAGCCAAAACAGCAGTGGGGCCAAGGTTCCTTGCACCCCATGACATTGTAGTAACTCTGCCATCTCACACACACACACACACACACACACACACACACACACACACACACACACACACACACACACACACACACACACACACACACACACACACACACACACACACACACACACACAAGGGGGAGAACACGAGGGAAATGCAACACTCATGTTCTTGCTTTCTCTTTTCTGAATCTGGCTGCCACAGCAGGATGCTGGTGATCTTGCCATTTCATTGTTCTGAATATCAACCACATATGCAATGATAAATACAGCTTCCAACCTAATCCTGCCTGGTGTGCCGGGACCTCTTGGATAGCTCTGTTATGGGTGTGGTTTAAATCATGTTTTCTTGAGTAACTATTTTAAAGGTGTGGGACATCTGGCAAGGGAAGAGACCGGGGATAACCAAGAGTGAGGAAGGGAATTGTGTAGCCTATGTCTTTAACTGTCCTTATCTGTTTGACCTGCAAAATGATCAGCTAGACATATGATGTCCAACTTCCTCAGTGTGGGACAGTCAGGCAAGGTCTAAGGTATTCTGATGTCGTCCCCTTGACAAGGACCATGATTCCCCTGGTGTTGCTGATTTTTCCTACCTCTGGTCTTGTGACCATTCTGCAAGTTACCACGTACCTTTGATTCCTTCCAGAGCTCTGGTTATTTTGACACTGTCAGTTATGACTAAACCAGAGTTGATATGGTCTGTATTATCCTTGAAAAAGTACTTGATGGAGTCTGAAGTTTCACAGCAAGAGCTGAAAGTGTCGTTTCTTCTCTTCCCATGTTCTACAGGCTTATTTTACTGTTTGATCCAAAAAGAGTTGGACTGTCAAAGGGAGTATTTGTTATGGTCACCTTTGTGTCTTCAGAAGAATGTGTCAAGTGAAGCCAGATGTGATGGCAATGCCAGCACCTGCCACTTGAACGTACTCTCATGTAACCTGGATAAAATGAATACCAGCTGAAACCGCAGTCTGTGTTTTAGCTGTCCATCTGACAACCCATGCAGTGACTTAGGTAGCTCATCTTCTAGCTTCCATGTCAGTCTTACTGCATGTGACAGATAGTTTACAGCCATCAGAGAAAAGGTAGATAATATGCAAATACACTTAATCTGTCTATGGACCTTGACACTTTTCAGGCAGCAGGTCTCTGCAGGATCAGAGCACTATTATGGGCAGCTGAAGCAATACTAAAACCAGATTTGTAAGTTTGTTTCCAACATGTCCTTGTGAGGCTAAAAGACCTTTTTGTCCTCTTTGGGACAGATGCCACAACATCAGAGCATACCAGTGTGTTTTTCAGAAAGATCACTGGTGTACTTTGAAAGCCTGCTGCAGTGTTTTGTAGAGGAGGCATTGAGTCTGTAGGCAGTCCTTTTCTCTGACCCATTTTATGAACTTTCTCAAACTTAGAACCATCAGGGGATGAGGAAGATGTACACCGTCTAATTTGGAAAGACGAGTTTAGATGCTTCATTGTGCACATATTTTGCCTGCTTCTGGAAGTCATAGGTATTAAGATGATGAAGAAACTGGGGTGGGCCTAAATACTGTAGAAGACCCTGCATGAGGCTTTTTTGCCCTCTTTCTTGCTGCCTGACAAGGTACAGGTCTATAGGTCCATGCAGAGAAACATCTGCTGTTGATACCAACATCGCAAGGGTAGCAGGCACTGCAGGTGACATATCAAAACCGCCTCCATCAACACTGATCATGAGCTCAGAGTTGAGGGCCAGAATTGACATCAACACACACAGCCCCATTAGCCCCAGGCCCAATGTCAAAGGCCTAAAGGCCAGTTCTATTGATGCCAACATACGTGCTTACAAAATCACCACCAAGCTCAGCCATGAAGGCCCAGGCTTCATCCATGATGCCAGAAACATTGGCACTGAGCTATTAATACAAAAAGCAATATTGGCATCAGAGGTGTCAGCATCAAATGCTATGTCATCAAAACTGAAACTTCAGTCATCATCAGCAAGCCTACCAAAGGACATGTTGGCTCATGGGGGGTTGATGTCATCATCAGCAAGCCTACCAAAGGACATGTTGGCTCATGGGGGGTTGATGTCATCATCAGCAAGCCTACCAAAGGACATGTTGGCTCATGGGGGGGGTTGATGTCATCATCTGCAAGCCTACCAAAGGGCATGTTGGCTCATGGGGGGTTGATGTCATCATCTGCAAGCCTACCAAAGGACATGTTGGCTCATGGGGGGTTGATGTCATCATCTGCAAGCCTACCAAAGGGCATGTTGGCTCATGGGGGGTTGATTGTGCTCTTCTGGGGACTAGAGCCAAAATGGGGCACTGAGAAGAACTGCTGAAAAGCACCTCCTTCCATTGAAAAAGCCATGGGGCACAGGCAGCAGACATCTTTTGCAGGACTCTAATGAAGGCCTCCACAAACTTCTCAAAGTTTGTTTCTGGTGGAAGGACAGAGATGGCAATCCTGAGCCCATGTGTTGAGGTACCTCTTGGTCAGTGAAGTCAGTCAAATTCTTACTCCTGTTTATTTCATCTAACACACCAGAAGCAATTTTAACAAGCAGTTTTAAAATACTTTTTTTTATTTATTTTATTTATTTTATTTTATTTAAATTTGTTGACCGGGAGTGTCCGACTGGACGTGGGTCCATTTTCAGCGGAGGCGCGGGGAGAAAAGCTCCACAGTAAAATAAACAGACAGTAGCTACATTGGATTACGTAGCGATTAACAATTTAACACAGAAATTACTTACAACATATTTACAGATGAAGAACATAGTACATCAGTAGACAACTAGAATCTTTATCTGTGAAGTACATAACAGGCATTAACAAATGTAACAATGAGAAGTTCCTGCTGTATAATAAGTACTAGGCTTATGAGCATCTGAGCTTGCTATCATCAAGGTAGTTAGTGGAGGTGAAAGAAAGGTAGTAGTTGGATGGGGTGGATGATATTAGAGTGGGAGTTGCAAGGGCATAGCCAGCATGTTTTTAGGTGCGCTTTTAATAAAGTTTTGAAGTTGGTGCATGATGGTACGGAGGTTATTGTGGGTGGGAGTGAGTTCCATAATTTGGCTATGGCGCAAGAGAATAGTGCTTCACCAGCAGAATTATTGGCTTTAGTGATCTGCAAGTGATTTTTGTTGCTGGATCTTAGTGGTCTGGTGGTGCGATAGGGTTGGAGTAGATTCTGGAGGGATGGGACATTTAGTGGATGGTTTACTAGTTTGTGGGTGAGTGAGAGCTGATACTACTGAAGGAGGTGAGGGAGTTCAAGTCAGCCCAGTTCAGCAAGTGAGAGACAGTGGTGACTACGGTAGGATGCCCCTGTGGCGAATTTTGCGATTTTGTTGTAGCAGGTCTCTAGCTTGTTTAGATCACATTGTCTTAGGTTGGTATATACTGGAGAGGCATAAAATAGGGTGGAGATAAGGTGGGAATTTGCTATTGAAATCTTTGCTGCTTTGGTGAGAAATTGTTTATTTCTGTATAATGCTCCTAGTTTTTTGTGGACTTTTTTTATGGTCATGGATATATGAATGTCAAACTTTAGTTTATTGTCTATTTCCACTCCTAGCAATTTGGTGTGTTCAGTTGGGTATATAGTGGTGTTGTCTTTCGCTGTGATGTTAAAGTGAGAGTTGGTTTGAGTATGTTTGGTGGGTTGGAAGATGAGTAGTTTAGTTTTGTTTGGGTTGAGTATTAATTGGGCATCGGATAACCATGTTTCAACAGAGGAAATGGCTTCCTGTGTGACTTTTTGCAGTTTGGGTAGGGACTGGGCTGAGCAGATGATGGTAGAGTCATCTGCGTATTGGATGAGTGTGCCATGTTTGGTGGCAGAGGCTAGATTATTGGTGTAAACAGAGAAAAGTAGGGGTCCAAGGATGGATCCTTGGGGAACCCCTATGGAGACAGGTAGTTGGGGAGATATGTCATTCTGCCATACAACGGATTGTTGGCGGTCAGACAAGTAACTCTGAAACCAGTTGGTGACTGATTGTGAGAAGGATAGGTTATTGAGGACAGAGATAAGTTGTTTGTGTAGGACCATGTCAAATGCTTTAGATAGGTCTAGGAAAGTAGCAGAGGAGAGATAGCCATTGTTTTTATGCTGAAGGATAGTGTTTGTAAAGGAGAGTAAGGCAGTGTTGGTGCTATGGTTTGGTCGGAAACCATGCTGAGTACTGGAAAGGAGGTTGTTAGTAAGGAGGTAGTGTGAGACCTGAGAGTGTATGCATCTCTCTAGTATTCTGGAGAGTGGAGAGAGAATAGCTATGGGGCGGTAATTGGTTAGTTCTGCAGAGGGTCCGCCTTTGTGGAGGGGAATTATATGTGAGACTTTCCACAATGTGGGAACGTAACTTTCTGACAGAGATCGGTTAATCAAGATGGATACTGGGTAGGTCAGAGCATCAGCTGCGATTTGTAGGTATTCACTTGGGAGGTTGTCTGCTGCTAATTTGATGGGTTTAAGTTTAGTTAAGAGTTTTTTTATGTTGGAGGTAGGTAGAGGAGAAAAAGAGAAGGCAGTGGGGAGATTACTAGTTGAAGGTGTGGGTTGGAGGGAGGGTTGTGTTGTTTAGCTAGTGATAGTATGGTTTGGGTGAAGTGTGTGTTGAATGAGGTAGCAATATTTTCTGAGGAGTGAGGGATGTTAGGAGGAGAGGTACTGACTTTACCTGGGTAGAGGATGGAGTTTATGGAGGACCAGAATTGTTTGGGGCTGTGTTGTGAGGAGTCTAGGGCAGACTGGTAGTATTGGAATTTGTCCCGTTTTATTAGCTTTTTGACTCTATTGCGTAGTTCTAGGAATTTCTGTCTAGCTGCGGGGTTTTGGTTTTGCCAGTGCTCCCAGGCTTTATCCCTGTTTTCATTTCTGACTTAGTGGTTTTCTGTAGCCATGGGGAGGGTTGTGCTTTGGTTCTGGAAAATCTTATGGGGGCATGGTAATTAAGGATGCTCAGGAAGGTAGTATTAAAAGATTCAACTGCGTCATCTAGACTGAGGTACTTTAGAGCATGCCAATTACATTCTTTGAGGGATGAGATGAATGTGAGTGGGTTAAAGTTTATTTTTTTATGTATTTGACGATAGATGACAGGTTTAGCTTGACAACTTTAACAGAATGACCAAAATGTGCATTACTATGCAGACCTGAAGAAGTCTGTTTATGTTTATCAACCTTACTTTTTTGTTTCTTCTTGAGTTTGGGAGAATCTCCTTCAGCAATCCTCAGTTCAGTCTTTGAGGTTGAAGGAGCTGACTCTGTTTCAGATAGAAAAGCTCCTTCTGTGTGTGTGTGGTGGTGGTGGGAGTGCTGTTACAAGCCCCATTTTTCTTTAGGTGATTTTTGCTCTCTGTGTGACAACTATTAGCCCCCTTGTGTCAGTCTTTAGTCTGTTTGTTCTCCTGCCATTCATGGAGGCAAGAAAAGGAGGCGTTTGTACCCTCACGCTCCCAACAACGTAAGTAATGAGGGTCTTTTACTATTGAGTAAGACTGTAACCCCCATTCCTAGTGGTTGACTTGGGCACCGTCATCACCATGAGGGCCTACAGTGCTGTCCCACTGCACGTGGATATTCCCACACACATGTTAATTAGGGCTGTCATCACCAGTTTGGTAACCTAAGGTCAAGTCCTTGATTAACAGCTGTGATGTCATCATATGTGACCCTGAACTTGCATGTAGTAATCAGTCAACCTGGCCAATGCTTACCCCCTCCCACCACCTCCCAAGATAGGCAATGTTCCACTCAGCTTTGCCCCATGCCTATTAAAGTGCTGAGCTGCTATATGAACTCAAGTCGTCTCGGTTGTTGTCAGGTTTTTATATCTCCTTTCAGAGTGCCAAACTGCACACACCCCTTTCTCTTCTTCAAACAATTTAACTTAATCCTTCTTTGTCCTGCAGAATTAGGAGTGAACCCCTTTCAAATCGTACAAATAATATCAACGTGTTCCTGTCCCAAAAAATGCAGAGAAGAGGGTTGCCTTGAAGTGGAGTGCTAGGTTCATACTTGCATTTATTAAACACTTTACTGTCCGTGATAGTAGCTCAGTACAGCAGTAACCTCTAACCAGAGAAAATAGCTGCAGACAGTCTATGAAAGAGCAGAAATTAGTATTAAGACAGGCAAGTAGTTTTGTAGAGTGCCAGTATAGTTCGAAAGCAGAAAAGAGTAATGTGAGTTAATGCCTTTGGGTTTAGGGATGAGATTGTTAAAATAGAGAAAATTGACAGCAAAATTAGTTGTCTGACCAGGCGTATCAGTCAGAAATAAAGATAACACAAGTGGAATACGAGTTGGACAAGCGAGTGAACTTTAGAGATAAAAAATAGCCATTTTCAGATGCAACTTGCAATCTTATAGAATTCATCAAAAGTTACTTGAGTCTGATCTCATGAGGTCCAGGATCTTTTATTGGAAGCAACTGGAGGTTTCTGGTAGTGCTGTAGGTTATGGGGGTTTAGGAGGCAGAGCTTGTACCCTACAAAAATTCTGCAATCTGAGAAATGCTTTTACTAAACGACAATAGTTCTTCCTATCTTGTAGGTGGAGCTGAATTATGATCTCCTTTTTTTGAAAGGGAGAGCCTGGCAGAATTTCTTCACATTATGGCAGCTGACCATTTGCCACATGTTCAGGAGATCAGCTACAGTAATTTCAGTTAACTGCCTTTTTTCTGTGTGATAAGTCAGCTTTAACTGATCAGCTCCTGGCTGCTTGCTGAGCACAATGTGACAGCCAGGTACTCATGTGCCTGGCAAACTGCATGGGTCTGAGTAAGGTGTCGGAGCTCTGTGGAGGGAGTGGGTCAGCCACGTGAGCACACAGCAAGTTTGAGCAATTTAAGTGCAATAGCAATGGGGTGAGAGTACAGCTGTCACTGAACACATGACCAAGTTAAGCAAGGTAATTGTGTCAGGTACTGGGAGAGAGTGGGACTTTATCGGGGGGAATTTTGGGTTATGAATAGGGAGTAGGGTTTATCTCTAGGGTTTGGCGCAAGAGGGAAATTTAGGGCTAGGGTCAGGTAGCAGTGTTTGGTATTAGGGCTGGGGAGTGAATGTGAGTTTTAGGGTTTGAGCCTGAGAGTGGAATTGGTGTTAGTGTTAGGGAACAGCAAGGAGATTTAGGTTTAGGGAGTGACAAAGAGTTTTAGGTTTATAGAGTGACTAGTAGTTTTTGGTTAAGGGAACAGAGTTTGTCGTTAGGGTTAGGGAGTGTTGAAAAAGGCAGACTCAGCAAACAAACCAGCAAAAAACACAATCCACAGCGCCATGGAGAATGAGATGTCCAGCCAAGAAGTTTTTTTGTAAAACAAGCTTTAATCCTTAAAAGTATAAGCACTTTCATTTTTGTACACCAAAAACTTCTTCAGATACATTTAAAAATCCAAATAAAACTGTTTAAATCTCCCTCCATGAAGTTAGAAACACACCCACAATCCATTCCATCAGCCAGAAAGCTAAAGTCAGAAATTTAAAAGCATATACACACAATAACAAAGGAAATATATGCAAATACAAATAGTATTTGTTGCACTTGTTCTTAAAAAATAAAAAAAAGTATTATAGTTAAATAGATTAGTAAAAAATATTGCAGTAATTCCATTAATAACATTCCAAAGATTTAAGTTTTAAAACTGGAACTATACTAATCATGTCATTCAAGCGCGGGTGCCTGTAGGCTTCTAGCCTGCTCTGCCAAATAAGCTCCCGCTGCTCCATGAAAGTTGACCACGGACCACCCGTCGGACACTTCTCTACCTTTTGTATGACACTAAAGTTGAAATCATATGTTTCATTCATCATAAGGTGCCTGTAAAGGGCATTGGTAATTTTTTTCTTTCGGATTTCATAAACATGCTCATAAATGTGGTTGTGCAACTTCCGCTCAGTTTTTTTCCTATATAATAAGCCTCACAGCGTTGACATCTAGCTCCTTAAATAATTCCTGTTGCCTGACAGTTGTATCTCCCTTTTACAGAAAAACCTTAATTCCTCAGGTTAATCCTGTCCCCCTCCAGGATGTATTTACATGTACTGCACATTTCGCATTTAGCCATTTTGCCCCTAAGTGGCACCTGTGTTTTTTTTCTTTTCCAACATTTCTTTAAAGTTGTAACCCCTTCTATAAATAACAATAGGGTGAGTCCCCATGATTTGCCTAAGTTCATGATTTTCCCTGAAAATATTCCAATTCTTGTTTAAAATCCAGTTAACCTTATTACTTTTCATGTTGTATGTGGTTACCATAGCTGCTGTATATATATTTTCATTATGTAACCCTGTTACCACCCTATTATCACCCTGTCTGTTTTCCATTGTTCGGATAGGTTAGTAAATCCCTATTTCTCTTTTGGACACCACTTCCTCTTTAATTTTCTGGAACATTTCTGGTGGGTACACCCTTCCACTGAACATCCTGACCAACAGTTCCAATTCTTTACTAAAACCAATTTCTGTTGTACTCATTCTCACTGCCCTCACCATCTTTCCTTTCACCACTACGTTTTTGTTTAAATGGGTGAAAGCTGGTGTAATATAATAGTGTGTTAGAGTAAGTGGGCTTACAATAAACATTAGCCATGTAACCCGCCTACTCAAAGTTCTTTTCAATCATCACATCCAAATAGGGCATTCTATCCTTGCTGCTAGTATGAGTAAATTGCAAAAAATCTGTACTACCATTAATGTACTGCAAGAATTGTTCCAGGTGTTCCTCATCTTCCTTCCATGTAATAAACAAGTCATAGAGGTAATGCAGGTATATCCTAATACCATCCCTATATTCCTGCCAGAAAATTATGTGGTTCTCCCATTGTAACATAACCACATTTGCCAAGAAAGAACCCACTGGTGACCCCATGGCCACACCCTCTTTTTGCCTGTACGTCTTTCCTTCGAAGTAAATAAAATTGTTACACAAAATGATTTCTAACATTTCCAGGCATGCATTTATTTCATCCTGAATTATCCCCTTCCTACTAAGATACTCCTGTACTGAGTCCAAGGCTACCCCGTGCAGTATCACTGTGTACAAGTTACGTACATTAATTGTGACTAGTAAATCATTTACTGCAAATTCTGCATTGTTTAATTTAGCCAAGAAATCCTACGAGTCTCGGCATAAATGTTGTTCATCTTCTAATAAAAATGTATATTTCTTGTCAATAAAATGTGCTAATGGTATGGTAATGGAGAACCTCCCATCTACAATAGGTCTTAATGGTGGATTGTTAATGGATTTGTGCACCTTAGGTTCCCCGAACATAGTGGGTGTTCGGGGGGGGGGGCACAATTGAGAGGTATTTAAATTCTTTCATACTAATACACTGTTCAATAAACATATCCCTGAGTTGCGTTCTATTAGTGTGTATGCTTTTGGTTGGCTCTTGGTTGGGTGTCTCATTCTCCATGGTGCTGTGGATTGTGTTTTTTGAGGGTTAGGGAGTGACTACCAGTTTTTGGGATAGGGTTAAGAGTGGGATTTGAGTTTAGGGTTAGGAACCAGATGAGAGTTTTAGGTTTAGAGTTGGGGTACTGGGTGTGATATGTATGTGATTATTAGGACCAAGCTAGTGGAAGGGGTAGGGATAGGGTTAGAGTTAGGGTACTGGGTGTGCTATGTATCTGGTTAACAGGATTAAGCTAATGGAAGAGTTAGGGTTAGTGTACTGGGTTAGGGTAGGTTACTGGGTGTGCTATGTATGTAGTTAACAGGACCAAGCTAGTGGAAGGGTTAGGGTTAGGGCACTGGGTTAGGGTTGGTCTTAGGGTTAGGGTTAGAGTTAAGGTACTGGGTGTGCTATGTATCTGGATAATAGGATTAATCTAATGGAAGGGTTAGGGTTAGTGTACTGGGTTAGGGTTACGGTACTGGTTGTGCTATGTATGTGGTTAATAGGACCAAGCTAGTGGAAGGATGGGCACTTTCTATTTCAAGCAACTGGCAATGAGCAGGTCAGTTGCAAGCTAATGACACGTGCGTACTTTTAGGACGCTATAAAGTGACAATTTCTTATTTTTCAGTTAAACATGTCACTACTTTTTGGTATCCTTTTTCAGTTGTAATTTTCATACCCTCAGTATGTTTTCGGTTTGTGCTGCTATTCCTGTAGGGTTCTCACAGCTTATTGTAATATAAGCACAGTGACAGTTACAAATGTGAGAACACATTTTTTCTAATAAGTGTCAGCAACTGATGCCTGTCACTGTTAACATCATGCTCATAATAAAATTTAATAATGACTCCGTACATTTTGACAATTTTGAATCTAGCTTTATAGAGTATAGATTTGATCACTTTCTAAAAAAAGCAGTATGAATGTAAATGCCTGTCTAGAGGGCATGTCGCTTAACTCAGCACCCAAACCCACTCTGAACTGCCTGCAAACCTATCTAGTAGGCAATAAATAATACTAAACTGTGCTGTTGCAGCTCCATAGGATCGAATCCCTCACATACTCAATTGTATGTTTACTAATCTACAGATGATATCCTTCCTACCAGGGCATACTCTGTATTCAGTCCTGTTCCCTAACTTTCTCTACCCCCCGCCTTTTGTAAATATGTACATATATCTTACTTTTGAGTATTCCATGTTTGTTTGACTGTATATGGTACCCTATATGTAAGTGCACAGTTGCTTGCATTCACCTGTTATATATGTTAACCATCATGTCAAAGTACAGATGTTCATCGTGTTTCACTGTTGCAGTCATTACAATTGGGTTATCCTGCTGGCAGGCTACCCGCAGTCAGCCTGAATTCCAAAGTCTTGGTCCGACGTCGGTTGCTGTCACCTCCTCCCTGACGTCAGTGCGCCAGGGGTATAAAAGATGCAGCTGACGCCATTTTCTTCAGTCTTTCTTGCCGTGCAGTGCCCGAAGCAAAAGCAGTTTGCAAGTGCCGGTCGGCTGACTCCTGAGATTTTCGTGTTCGAATTTCAGATCCGAAGTCTTCATTTAAAGCTAAGTACCCCATTGGGGAAACTTTTTTCTTGTTCCAGACCGATGTCAGAAAAAGTTAATAATTGTATTTCTTGTGGGAAGCAAATACCTCATAAGGACTTCCATTCTTATTGTATTCCTTGCCTAGGCCCTGATCACGACATTGCTAATTGTCGGTTTTGTGCTAGATTTAACCAACGCACTATTAAGCGTCAGTTCGATTTTGCATTTCACTATTTTGGCTGAAGATTTAATTACATGATGTCGGATAGCCATCCGACTACCGCAATTCACAAGAAACACAAGGAAAAAGAAAAGGACAGGCATCCGAGGTCCAAAACTGATGACGAGGCTTCTTCTAAGCCAGTCGCCGGTTCGCCGGTTCTCAGTGAGGCACTTTTGCAGCCCCTGACACCCGCTACCTCAGAGCCACAGGCTGCTTCCGACTCCCACGTGGAGCCGACTACGCTACTGGAACTCAAGGTATTGGACCCTCGGAAACTATTCCCTCAGATGGGTCCGGAGCCGCTGAGCAGGCATCGACTTCTGAGGGTGTTTTCAGGCCTACACAGTTATATGTGAAAATGACTTCAGCTTCAAAGGCAAAGACTAAAGCACCTCTAAAGACAACGAAACAAGTACAGCAATCCCATGGACAGGCCTCCATGCCTAAAAAACAAATACTTAAAATGGCCGAAGACCTAATTACTTTGATTAGGGGTTCCCATCCCCCTCCTGATAAGAGGCCTAGGCAAGAGACAGAATATGAATCTTCAGATCAGGTCTCCATTTCCTCTGATTCCTCTTCTGAACAGGAATACTCTCTTCCTCCTTATGAGGATTCTGATGCTGAAGAATCTATCCCTTCAGCCTCTCCTCCTGAGGATTATTCTTTTGGGGAGACCCTGCATACCATGAGGGAGCACTTCCACTGGGAGAGCCAGGATTATTCAGAATCTAAGAAAAGGCTCAGAGATTTCCATTTACTACCTCAGCACAGACCTCTTGCTATTCCTCCTGTTTTAGACATTGTAGATTATGTATTTTCAGAGTCCGGTCTAACTCCTGACTCTTTACCTCCAGCTCCTGTTAAGCCAGACAGATACTACAGGGCTCCTGATTCACATACATTTCTTTATAATAACCCTGCTGCTGACCCAGAAACTATCTCTCAGGGTCCCAAAGAGGTCAAGGCTTCCACTGCAAAAAACCCTATCCCCTCAGATAGAGATTCAAGGGCACTGAACAGATGGGGAAAAAGATTTACACTTCTGCTACCTTGGCTGTAAGGGCTTTAAATTGTCAGTTTCGTATGCTTAAATATCAGCAATATTTAATGTCACTGCTTCAACAGAAAATGTTGACAAATTATGAATGTGCAGAAAACAAAGAAATGCAGGATTTATTGCATGCAGCTGAACAAGTGGGAAAGCATATTTTGCAATGTAGTTCTGATTCTCTGGAGGCCTCCTGCAGAGCAGCAGTTACGGGTTCTGTCATTAGGAGGCATGCTTGGTTAAAGGAACAGAATCTGCCTGATCATGTTAAAGCAAAATTATTAGATGCTGCATTACAGCATAATACCTTGTTTGGTGTTAAAGCAGAAGAGGTGTTGAAGAAAATGGAGGACAAAGCTAAATCTATGCAGGCAGTCAAGGATTTCTTACAGGTACAGCCTCCAAGATTTAGCAGACACTGGCCTACAAAGAATTGGTCCTTTCCAGTGTCAGACAGGCCACAAAGAGGCAGATACAGACGCTCCAGAGGCAGATCCCAGCCCCAAGGCTCATACAGGTCTAAACAATGGGGTGCTTCTTCCTCCAAAAGTGGAGAAGATAAATCACAGTCATACAGGAAACAGTCCCAATGACTTCCCCCTACCAGCACCAAGCACTTATCTTCTAGCAGCACCTTTAGGGGGAAAACTAGCACTTTTTTCACAAAATTGGCGCATGATCACTCAGGACAAATGGGTCTTGGATATAGTGTCACAAGGCTACAGGTTCCACTTTCACACCCTGCCAAGGGCAAACAGTATGCCATACCTGCCACACAATCAATGGGCAGAGGCACAAAAGCAAGTGTCATCCCTCATGGACATGAGGGCCATTCAGCGAGTACCACAGCAAGAGCAGGGACAAGGATTTTACTCAAGGCTATTCTTGGTACCCAGAAAGGACAACGCCTGGAGACCAATACTGGACCTGTCTATTCTAAACACTTTCCTGGAAGTTCCAAAATTCAAAATGTTGACTCTGCAGCAGCTTCTGCCCATGCTGGGCAAGAAGGCTTGGCTGGTGACTTTGGACCTAAAAGAGGCATACCTGCATGTCCCAATCAGTCTTGCAGAAGGTACCTCAGATTCATAGCTGGCTCAATGCACTACCAATTCTCTGCACTGCCCTTTGGCTTATCTACTGCGCCCAGGGTCTTCACAAAATGCCTGACACCAGTAATTGCATTTTGCAGACAAAGAAGAATACAAATATATCCTTACTTGGATGACTGCCTTATTCAAGCAGAGAACAAGGACATTCTACTACAGCATCTGACGTTTGTAAAAAGATTACTAATTTGCCTAGGATACACAATAAACGAAAAGTGATAATATTCCTGGGTGCAAGCTTAAATACAACTGCCCAGATGGCTTATCTCATGCCAGACAAACAAAGGCAACTGACAACTTATTTCAAAATGTTGGCAACAAAGACCCAGTTATCTGCAAGACAAATTCTGCAGGCTTTGGGCTTCATGGCATCCTGCATTCTGCTAATTCCATATGCAAGACTGCATATGAGGAAACTACAATCGTATCTAAAAAGTGTTTGGACTCAACATTGCCACAGACTGGAAACAATAATAACCCTCATTCCCTGCCTGCAACAGGAGTTTTGATGGTGGGCAAAGGCCTGTCACCACAACAAGGGACAGCCATTCACTTTACCCACAGCCAGGCAGACATTAACAACAGATGCATCAGATTATGCTTGGGGGTCCCACATGGCAGGAAAAAGTATTCAGGGCACATGGGCTGCAAACCAAATGCATCTACATATCAATCAAAAAGAGATGCTAGCAGTTCAGAATGCCCTGACAGCCTTCAAGGATCTACTTCATCCAGGGCAACTGCTGATAAAGACGGACAATACTACAGTCATGTAGTACATAAACAAGCAGGGAGGCACACATTCCTACCCCCTCTGCAGACTAGCCATGACTTTGTGGGACACAGCACTGACTTACCAAGTACATCTACGAGCACAATTCCTGCCAGGAAAGATAAATACTCTGGCAGACGAACTAAGCAGAAACCTCATGGATCCCCACGAGTGGAAACTGGACCCACAAGTCTTCAACATGATAACAAGGAAATGGGGATGCCCGGATATAGATCTATTTGCCTCCCCTCACAACTGCCAACTACAGAGATTCTGCACAAGGACTTATCACAAGCAAGCATGGAAAGTGGATGCTGTATCATTCAGCTGGAAAACACTAACAGTATATGCCTTTCCTCTTCTGCCTCTCCTCCCCAAGGTACTCCTAAAGGTCAGACAAGAGAAGCCAAAAATGATACTGATTGCCCCAGACTGGCCCCACCTGCATTGGTACCCAATCCTAAGGAACTTGTCTCAATGTCCAGCCTGGACATTACCTCAAATTCCTCACTTACTGACCCAACAAAACAATCAGATTCTGCACAGCCAACTCAGGACCTTAAATCTGGCAGTGTGGCGGATAATGTAGCCATTCAGAACACACCTCTCTCTAAAGCGATGATGGATGTTATTTTGGAGGCCAGGAGGCCTAGTACCAGAAAATCTTATGCAGAAAAATGGAAGAGATTCTGTGCTTGGAACCAGGCACAAGGAATTGACACGTTTGTACCAAATATTCCTCAGATTTTGCAATACTTAACTGAGATGCTGGATAAAGGCCTATCCTTTTCATCAATTAAGATTCATGCCTCTGCCATTTCAGCTCATTACAATACAGAACCACCTATTTTTTCTCATCCATTACTAAGGCAGTACCTCAGAGGGGCCAAAAACATAAGACTCCCAAGGAGAGCACTAATACCTCCATGGGACCTCAATTATGACTTGGAAAAGCTCACACTGCCTCCTTTTGAGCCAGCTGATATAAAGTTCTTATCTTGGAAAACAGCTCTGCTCCTAGCAATAACTTCTACAAGATGAGTCTCAGAGTTACAGGCACTCATGGCTGTGGAACCTTTTATCATTTTCCATCCTGACAGGGTTTCTCTGAGAACAAACCCAACATTTATGCCTAAGGTAGTGTCCAGTGTGGCCCTTAACCAAACCATTCATTTGCCTACCTTTTATCCAAACCCACAGAATAAGGGTGAGAGACTTCTGCATTCTTTGGACATACACAGACAGCTACGCTTCTACTTGGACAGAACCAAAGCTTTCAGAAAGACTGAGCAACTTCTAGTGGCATATGCTGCAGGATCACAAGGAAAGGCTATCTCAAAGCAGACTATCTCAAAGTGGATAGACCACTGCATTCCTTTCTGCTATTCACAACATGGCAAATCAGTGACTAAGGGCATTAGGCCACATTCAACCAGAGCAGCAGCCACTTCAGCAGCCTTCCTCAGAGGAGTACCAACCAAAGACATCTTAGAGGCTGCAACTTGGAGTTCAGTGCACACTTTTACAAAGCACTACCACGTACCTCTCTACTCTAAATCCAGGGCAGGCTTTGCCACTGCAGTTCTGCAGGGCCTCATAGCCTCTCCTAATCCCATTTAACCCCAGCCTCCCAACCTTAGCTTTGAGATTCAACCCAATTGTAATGTCTGCAACCGTGAAACATGATGAACATAGTACAGTTGTGTACCTACCATAAATGTAGATGTTTGAGTGTATTCACTGTTGCAGTCCAGGGTACCCACCCACCATCTCCCTTTTCCTTTGCTGGGACTTATCTGTACTTCTCTATTCTATACAACCTATGTGGTGTATTTGCTTGTAGATGAAGGAAAAGATTTACTTTAGTGCATGCATGCTTATTGGCATAATTTTAGCCTACCCTTTTAGGGGCACCTGACATCTGGGGCAAGAAAAACTGAAGAAAATGGCATCGGCTGCATCTTTTATACCCCTGGTGCACTGACGTCAGGGAGGAGGCGACAGCAACTGATGCTGGACCAAGACTTTGGAATTCAGGCTGACTGCGGGTATCCTGCCAGCAGGATAACCCAATTGTAATGACTGCAACAGTGAATACACTTGAACATCTACATTTATGGTAGGTACACAACTGTACTTTTCTGTTACTGTTCATGTAACCTACGCTGAGTCCACAGTTGGTCATTTATGGTGAGTACTCTGCCCTGGTAAGCAAATATATGAATAAAAAGTAAATAAATAAGTAAAACTAATGTAGGACACGTGAACCTCTGATTATGTTTGGGAATCAGGAAGAAGGAAACCTTCTTAGGAGCATCCTGGATGTCAGAGGTGCAAAACAAGTTTTATTATGCACCTGTCAGAGCTGTTGTGCTGCAGAGTCTCATGCTAGACCATATACAGCATTCAACATGGAGCAGCATTGTGAAATGGTAACAACTTTAAAAGCTGTAATACACTATGTACTTCCCCTCCCCCATACAAGGCAGACTGAAGTGTTTAACAGCTTTTAAAGCTGTTACACTATCAAAGGTACTCAGCGTTTCTGGACACTAAGTGTTTTACAGCTTGCAAAGCAGTGAAATAGTTAATGTTGATATACTTCTTTCCTCTGTAACTGATAGTACATCAGATCAGCTGATACTCCATATACTACAAATAATCATAACCATGTTTCTGTGATCATAGGTGCTTGTTATGTGAAATTCTTAACACTTATGTCTCAAACACATAACAAGTCACTTAAGGTCAGAAACCTAGTCATAACTCTATATCACTGCAGTGATGGACAACCTGCCCAAATGCATCAAAATAACATTGTATCAAGTATAGAAATGACTAGACTTTACAGTTTTACATGGAGTAGTGTACACCTGATCTAATCAACTGTAGTGAGGTGACAGACCAGTTAAGTGAAACTTGTTAAATTGCCCAGAAGGTATGCAGCCTTGAATCTGGCTATAGAAATTAATAAGGTAAAAGTGGGAAAAACCTTCATGGATGTGTGCTTCAGAGGTTTGTCCTTCACTTCATTCACGGCTTTCTTTTTTATGTTATTGTTTTTGTAATTTCACTTAAGTGGTCTGATACTCAGTTAATCATACTGTAACCTTTACAGGACCATTGCGTGTATTTTTTATCCAGAGCCTCATACATATGCTGTCTTCGTTTGTATAAAATGATCAAGGCTAAAATAATCCAATTCAGGTAGAGCAGTCTCTGTTGTCCAGCTTGCACCCCAGAATTTCTAAAACTGGATAGTACAAGCAAGCTATATCCACAGCAAGGATTGCAGTATCCCTCCCTTACATTATTAAAACAAGGACTCATAATCATCCGAGAATAAATAAATAAGAGCTTCTTAAACCAAATACATGTCTATTCCTCCTGAAGGGAGGGCTGCTACATGACTCACTGTGGAGATTACGTCTTTGTAATAAATGGGTCTTGGGTTGTTACCATGACACAGTACCAGCAGTGTTATCTGTGGGAGTAAGGAATGAAATCTGCAGGGTGAGACACAAGGCAGAATGTAGAGATGGCAGGCATGGACACATTGTAATCTTTTTGACAATGTATGCAACAGTCGAATGCCTGAACACAGTCAATAGCAACTTCTGTAGCAATGAGCAGGGATTTGCTTGAATGATCAGATATGATGTATTCTGGGATCATGTGCAGAGCCTTTCTATGTCTCATAAAAGTTATTTTAAGGAATAACATTTAACTGGAGACCATGGATATGGGAACAGCATGGGTTAGTGAAGAACATCTACCTCAGATGGTATCTTGTTTCAGAATTCTGTGGGTATTCTTTTTACTGAGTGAAAATGACATTTCCTGTTTCATTGTTTCACCAACTTTGGCTGAGAAGCCATGGGTCACATGGGTGGGACAGGAAATGAACCTCCAGCGGTTATAAACTTAAATTGTATCATTATATTTAAATGCTTTTTCTGAAATATTCTGCATGATATTAATTTGAATACTTAGTAAACTAGTATAAAGCTAGGTTTCCTGCAGTGAAAACTTAACCTAATCACTTCAAGATCAGACACTGGCATTGCATTTTCACTAGCAGGTTGAATCAGAAAGTGAATACAAGCTTAAATGTACTGTATATTATAAGACACTTATTTGAATTACTGCTGATTAACTATTAATTTATGTTTTCCCAGGCAAGAAAATATATTGAATCTTTACCTTACCTGCCTCAAAAAAACTTGAAAGACGTATTTCGTAATGCAAACCCTTTAGGTAAGAGCCAGTCATCTGTAAAAACCACAGTGTAAGAAAAACAAAATGATCATACTGGAAAGCAAGGCTTTGTATGCCTTATGGGTATTTAAGTCATGTTTATACTTTGCAAGCATTTATGTGAAATGTTACCATTACAGTTATATTAGCCAAGAAATGGTATTCAGGTAAACCATTTCCTGTGAGTCACTATGTGGCTACAACAAACGTTGCTGTTTTTTTTTTTTGCTTGTTTGCTTGTTTGTTTGTTTTTATCTACTTTCAGAATAGTTGACAGTAAGTACTTTAAGTCCAGATAGGTTCACAAAACTTTCAAAACTGTGTATATCTGTAGAAGGTTGTAAATTATACAATGACTCTCCATTAATATTCGAAAACGTGCATGCTGATTGGCCAGCCTAACCAGCGTACCCGTTGTAAATCCCACAATATACCAACGGAAAAAGGTCCGGTCTCCCGGACTTATTTCCGTTGGTATAGTGTTTAAATTTTATTTTTATTTCTTAAAAAATAAAAATAAAATCTTTAGTCCCGACTCCGGACATACCAAAGAGGCAGCTTGGATAAAATACTAGGGAAATTAGGTACGTTATTTAAAATTAAACACACGTACTTGATATCCCTTATATTTCTTCCATGCTGTCTCTCTCTCCTATCCCTAAACTGCCCTAAAGTTTTTTTTAATTAAAATAGAAAAAAAGAAAACAAAAATGGAATAACGGAGACTTTCTTTTCTCCATTGTTTCCATTTCATAGCATTGATGTACTGGGTATGCGTGGGAACGCAAGTCCCATACGCATGTGTAGAAGATCTACACAAGGAAGCAGTATACCACTAGCCGCAGAAGAACAGTAATGCATTGTTATACAATGACATTATTTAAGAAAAGTAAGTATTTTTTTCTTAAATAATGTCATTGTATAATAGCAGTAACTGACTCCGTGGTTGTGGTATATTGAAGTTTACCCATGGTTGGCTTTATTTAATCACTTGGACTTCGCCCTCGTGATTAAACCATGCCAACCATGGGTAAATCTTCAGTATATTTTTATTATTTATTTATTTATTTAACATTTGTTAACCGGGAAAGTCTGACTTGGAACAAAGCCAATTTTCAGCAGAGGCCCGGGGAGAAATGCTCCAGATGCATGTCTTTTTGATGTGGGAGGAAACCGGAGCACCCAGAGGGAACTAACACGAATGCAGGGAGGACATGCAGACTCCGCACAGAAGGCACTCCAGCCGAGAATTGAATCGGAAAACCGATTACTGTGGAGTGACTATGCTACCACTGCACCACTGCACCGTCCAGTGTACCATGCCACATTGTCGGTTATTGCTTAAATAAGTAACAGGATATACCAAGGCTTTTAACAAATACCTCTGTCATCACCTACCTGAAGCCAGACCAGCAGTGGTTGTCTCTATGGTAGACAACAGTACCTGGCATAGTTTATAAGTTAGTGGGGCGTAACAGTATTACATACTTTAGTGACACATTTCAGAGTTATACTACTGTGCTAACTTTTGAGAAATGATAACTGCACCACAGTTTTCATTGTATTACTGTTTCTGTTATTCTCACATGAAACTGCAGCAGAACTCATATTTGTATGCAGAAGAATAGATCCACATGTGTACCCCTCTTCATAGAAAGTATTGTTGTCTTAATTTGCCTGAAGGACTATAGGGTCCCATCCTGTATTGTACACCCCCTGTACCTTTAAAAAAGCAGTCACCTCAGGGCATCATATCAGTACAGCTGGGCAGTGAGTAGGTCAGTAATACAGCAAAATATGTTTCTAAGACAAGTGTTGTCATACTCTGAAAATTCCTATACAGCAGTAAAAGTAAACTGAGTGTAGTTACATGTAGTTCTGTGTTTCAAAGTACAACACCTTTTAAATGAAAAAAAAAACAGAATTAATATATAACTAACTGTAAGATAAAATATTATTTAGTTATTTGCCATCCTCCTCTTAGTTTCTTCACTTATAAGTATAACTTTCATTGGCAAGAAAATGTGAAATACGTATGGGGATCAAGTATGGTTGTGGATGTAATAAGCAATGTGTGTCTTTTTTTGTATTTAAATTTGTTTTTGTCTTAAACAGTTTTGTACTGAAAAATCTTACCATTCAAAATAGTGCAGTGGAGTTGTGCTGGGCCCATAACCCCAAAGTCGATGGATCAAAACCATCCTCTGCTGTGCCGAGGGTAGAAAGCTTTTAACACTAGACTTATGAATAGTGAATCCATAAATGTGATTACTTTAGCATTATTAAGTAAAAGTAACGTCCTAAAAGTGTGATTTTCTTATTGTTGTTCACTGACTTTAACAACACTCCTGTGCTACATTATTGTAGCTTAAACTGGGTTTTTGGCGCGTTCGCTGTAATGACGAATTTGTGAGAAGAGCTCCAGCTGTAAGAACAACTAGGTCTAGCGGTCATTGGTATTAGAATTTGTCTTCACACAGTACTTGTTCAGAATGTTAAATGCTTCTTACAGCTCCCATAATGTGCTCCCCAAGTGGAACAGTCCATGTTTGGACCAAGAAAACAAAATGAGGCGCAGAAGGCAGGCGAAGGTGGTAGGAACTTCCTGCAGCTGGAGCTGTTCTTATAACTCTGTCATCATGGTGAGTGCCCATAAGTGTTGTATTTCATTTCAAACTCCAGCTCAGTCAATAACTAAGACAGAGCTCCTAGCTCAGTCCTGCTGTGTTTTTCTCCTGTGGGAACATTCTTTTGGTAACAGTGACCAAAAGGAAGGTCTGCCTGGATTTAGAGGTCCCATCCAGTTTATTATTCTTAGCATAAAGTGTTTTGAAGGGTTCCCTATTATATCAGCAAATGCTTAAAATAGCGAATGCTGTTTTATCGACCGGTTTAAATCAAAACCGTAAAAAAAAAACACAAAACAGCAATTTTTTCCCAGGGAAAAAAATCACTGGGCTGTTTTCGGGACTTTGCCATTTCCTCCACTGTGGTGCAATCTTGGAGTTGGTATATTTAAGTATGGAGTGTGTGTGGGTCAGCGATTTTTGTTCGCCATTTTGCCGTTTCGCTTTTTAAGGGGCTATTATACAATGTTCGCTATTTTAAGCGTTCACTGTTATAATATAGACCCGTTTTGACACAGCTGCATAAGTATTATCCAGGCAAGAGTGTAGTTAAGCACACTGTTAGTACTGTGCTGATTTTGTAGACATCACTTAGTGAAACCATGGCTTTTTAGGCCACACTATGTCCATGGTTGTCTAAATTACTGCCTCCAATGACTGTTGCATAGATTGAAAAACTATCTATTTAATGGTTTTAGAGGGAAAGTGATACAGACATTTGTTTAGTGTTGGGGGTAATGGGTCAAATTTTTAACTGCTAAGTGGGTTGGGAGCAGGTATAACAGCACATACATGTAAAATTAAATTCTCTGGCTACACCCCTGCACCCAAGCACACATTGTGGAAGTGGACACCTCTCTTACAGAATGTGCTTTAAAACATCACTGCACCATTTCCCATATTTATCAATCTCTGAAGACAATACAATTAGAAAACCATTTCGACAGGAACTGTTTAGTAACCTTTTTGCCTTTGATCATTTCATGTAGTTCTGTGTTTCGAAGTACACAAGAAAGCAATGCTATAGATTATGTCTCATATCAGAGTTAGTTATTTTAATATAGTGCCTTAGTGGCAGACCTATATCTACTCAAACCCAGATGCCCTGAAAAGATAGCACCTGAAGCAGTCTACCCACTGCACTAACTCCCAGAATGGGTTTGCCATGTAATTCTGATCTGTATGAGAGGGGTTTAATAATGTCTTTTTTTCTCTTTTTCTTGAGGTTTGCAAAACAGCAGAGTCAGTACATATTAATAACAGAGTGGGAAAGTCAAGTCTTCCACATGGGGGCGAGATGTAGAAGGACTTGACCCCAGCAAAATAAAACTTTTTACTGATTTTTGCCCAGCTGTACAGTGTGAGGGCATTTGGAACATTCACCTTGAGAGGGATGTTCACCAGGAATAGGTTTTGAATTCCCATAGTGAATCAGTACCTGCATTGTGTGTTTACATCCATACAGTGAGGATACTCACTGTGTGTTTACATCCATACAGTGAGGATACTCACTGTGTGTTTGCATCCATACAGTGAGGATACTCACTGTGTGTTTATCCATACAGTGAGGATACTCACTGTGTGTTTATCCATACAGTGAGGATACTCACTGTGTGTTTACATCCATACAGTGAGGATACTCACTGTGTGTTTACATCCATACAGTGAGGATACTCACTGTGTGTTTACATCCATACAGTGAGGATACTCACTGTGTGTTTATCCATACAGTGAGGATACTCACTGTGTGTTTACATCCATACACTGAGGATACTCACTGTGTGTTTACATCCATACAGTGAGGATACTCACTGTGTGTTTACATCCATACACTGAGGATACTCACTGTGTGTTTACATCCATACAGTGAGGATACTCACTGTGTGTTTACATCCATACAGTGAGGATACTCACTGTGTGTTTACATCCATACAGTGAGGATACTCACTGTGTGTTTACATCCATACAGTGAGGATACTCACTGTGTGTTTACATCCATACAGTGAGGATACTCACTGTGTGTTTACATCCATACAGTGAGGATACTTTGAAAAAAGAAAAAACGGAGGCTACAAATCACGCCAGTCAAGTTAGAACCAAATTCCTTTACTAAAATTTTGTAAGCGCTTTCATGCAAAACGTTGCTTGCACTTCTTCAGACAAAATTAGAATAAAACACATGACATTTTATATAAAAATACTTGAGCCAAGCCCCAAGTTAATTGATTGTCCAAGCCCTAATTTAATTAACAATTTTAAAACAATTAATACCAAATTTGAAGCTTCAGGCTCAAGAAGCACATAAACTTCTGTTGCTTTACATTCTTAATATTATTCTACCATACCAACTACTAACAACATATGCAGCAAAGTGCAACTTGTTTTTACACACAGACAAATCACAGGGAAACACTGCAATATTTCCTGAAAGGTCTCCTGAAAAATTATATATGTATATGTATATGTGTTGTTTTTTTAAAAAATATTTTATAAAATAAATTGTGTTATAAAGTAAATTTAATACCAAAATTAACTGTAATAAGAAAAACCTTATTTATTCTATGTATATTTTCCAAAATTTATTTATATTGTTTTTAAAATAAACCCATGTTTTCCATATCCAATAAATTTTATTCTTTTATATCCAAAAGAACAAAAATAAAAATAAAATACCTAAACATTTGTATGTGTTGAAAAAAATATGTGTATATATATATATATATATATATATATATATATATATATATATATATATATATAGGCTTCTATCTGTCCAAGGCTTTAATATTAAGTAAACATTTAATGGAACACATATCATTAATGCCTGGATGAGTATATGCATTTGTTTTCAGTTGCCAAAGAAGCTCATGTTCCTGCAACTTTAAGCACCATGCCCCCCCCCCTAGGATTTTTGTCAACCTTTTCCACAACATTGAACAAAAAACTATGGGAATTATTTTCGATAATGTGCTTAGCTAAAGCGTTTGATGGGTTTTGTTTAGATATAGCATATAGATGTTCATAGATTCTGGTTTTTAATAACCTTTCTGTTTTACCAAAGTAATAAGCCGGGCATTCTTTACACTTTGCAAGGTATACCACCCCCTGGCTTTCACAATTATATTTATCATTGATGTAATATTTGATGCCTCTAATAATAAAGGTTGAACCTGTCTGTATGAAACTACAATATCTACATCTACCACACTTAAACATACCCTTATTAACTTTAAAAGTTCTAAGCGGAAGTTCTAATAAGTTTTTTGTAGAGAGAGCTTTCTTATATACTATATTCGGTTTGGAACCCAATAGGGAATGTAATTTTCTATCTTGTGTAATATATTCCCAATTGTTTTGTAAGACACATCTAATATGTGTAGCATAAGAATTGAATTGTATCAAGAAACTAATATTATAATTAGTTTCAATGTTGCTGTTATTCTCACTTTCGATGATGTTATTAACCAAAATAGTGTCTTGGTCTATGTTATCAAAAACACTATTTTTCCCTTTAAAAATTGGGCTAAACAATCCAGCCTTCCTTTTGTTATTAACTTCAACATAAACTACATTTATTAGTTTATCCGGATACCCTCTGTTGTTAAACATTTCCCAAAGCTTCCAACACTCTTCTTTGAATGCTTCATCCATGGAACACATTCGGGAAGCGCGGACAAACTGTCCTTTAACCACCTCTTTTGATGGTAGGGGTGGCAACTGGTAAAATGTAGGAATGAATTGCTATATGTAGGTTTTCTATGAATTTTTGTGGAAAAAGTATTCTCTGCTATATCTTTTTTGATATTGATATCTAGAAAGTTAATAGATTCATCTCCAATTTCATAAGTGAAATCTGAAAAGGAAGTGAAAGAATTCATTTCACTAATTAACTGTATAGCCTCATCTCGTGTGCCATTAACTATCATTAGGATATCATCTTGATAGCATGTATACCACACTATAATTTTGTTAAAAAGGTCACGAGGAAAAAGCAGTGTCCGCTCCCAATAAGCCATTACTGTATTGGCGAAACTTCCCCCAACCGGGGAACCCATCGCTACCCCTGTTTGTTGTAAATATATATCCTTTTTAAACATAAAATAGTTGTTCTCCAAAATTATTTCCAAAATGGAAATAATTAAATCCACATCATTCCCTGGACACTTTTTCAACAGTAAAAAATCACGGTCCCATTCTAGTCCTATTACATGAGGAATAACAGTATATAAGTTCTTAACATCCGCTGTCAAAAATATTAAATACCCCTGTTTGTTGTAAATATATATCCTTTTTAAACATAAAATAGTTGTTCTCCAAAATTATTTCCAAAATGGAAATAATTAAATCCACATCATTCCCTGGACACTTTTTCAACAGTAAAAAATCACGGACCCATTCTAGTCCTATTACATGAGGAATAACAGTATATAAGTTCTTAACATCCGCTGTCAAAAATATTAAATACCCCTGTTTGTTGTAAATATATATCCTTTTTAAACATAAAATAGTTGTTCTCCAAAATTATTTCCAAAATGGAAATAATTAAATCCACATCATTCCCTGGACACTTTTTCAACAGTAAAAAATCACGGACCCATTCTAGTCCTATTACATGAGGAATAACAGTATATAAGTTCTTAACATCTGCTGTCAAAAATATTAAATCAGCTTTAAAAGGAATCTCATTTAGACTCTTTAGGACATGCCAGGAATCTTTACATATCTGTCTTTCTGTCCTAAGAAACTCTTTCAACTTGTTGTCTACCCATTTGGCACAGGGATAGGTAATAGAGTTCCACCCGTCTATTATGGGCCTAAATGGGGGGTCCTGGATATTTTTGTGAAGTTTCGGGATGCCAAACAACACTGGGGTAAGAGGTGCTGGCATGGAAAAATAATGATACAAATCAAGTGAAATACAGCCATTAATGAATAAATCACTCAAAAAATCCCTGATTCTTTGGTAAGCTTGATTAAATTCATTTAGTGATACTTTTTTATATTCTTCAGAGGAAAGTAAAAGATACATTTTTTCAACATAATCATTTTCATGCATCAAAATAGCTCCCCCGCCTTTATCAGGCTTCATTACTCGTATCTCATGAACTCTCATAAGTGTTATCAGTTCAATTTCCTTAGGCGACATCAATCTATTTTTTCCAATTTCTTTATACAAACCCCTTAAATGAATTTCTGTAATTTTTTCAAAAACCATTAAGTTGTTGTCTAAAGGGGGATTAAATACACTTGAAACATGTTCATTAGTGAATTGATTAACATTTTTGTCACCAAAGAACATTCTTAAATTTAATTTGTGAACGAATAATTTCAAATCACAAAGCACTTTAGCAATATCAAACCTCGGAGGCAAGACAAAAGTGAAGCCTTTAGCTAAAAATTCGATAAAGTCAGAACAGATTTCTAGGTCTGTAAAATTATACACCTTAAAGTCATTGCTCTTACTTGACAAAATGTTTAAAGAGCTTTGGTTTTCATTGTCTATTACCTCTATCGGCCCTTCCGCTTGTTGGCACCGAATTTGTTGTGGCCTTTGCGGTTCCAACTCATTTTCTTCCGGGGACCGTACTGGTTCTGCTGAAAACCCTGTTGCTGGTTTTGTTTTGTGTTAGACTGGTTGTTTTGATTAACAACTCTCTTCTTGTTGTTGATACGCTCACTACGTCGCAAATCTTGGGGAGATACATCATTATTCGAAAAATGACTGTTGTCTATGTTCAGGAAAGTATCCAAATCACCTTCCCCTGCAGAATGTGTATCTGTATCTGGAGGGTGACTAGATGCGCATGCCGTAGAGGAATTGACATGCGCATTCTTGTTAACCGGCGGATCCGGATAGGCAGTCCCTTTTTCATAGGCTAACATATCCCTATGAATTTTCCTCTTTTTTGTTTCACCAATTTTATTAATCAAGACATTAATACTCGAGTAGATTCTAATGTAATCATACTCGTAACGGGAAAAGCTTGGATCAGTTTTAATCAATTTATCCGTGACTATTAATTTTTCTTTTAGAACTGCCATTTGTTGAGAGTATTCTTCGATTAGCAGTTCTAAAAACTGAAACCCTTGCTGGTCAAAATGCTGAATTAAGCGTAAATGAAAATCTGATTGCTTTATTGTTCCTGATGGGTACTTCCACTGTCGGAGACCCTTTGGAACAATTTTAAGATTTATACATTCATGCAGATATATAATTTCAACCTGCAGCTTTTTAAATTTTAATAGATGGCCGTCTAGTTGTTTGAGATTAACAACTATGTTGCAGTTATTGTCATTGTCCTGCACTCTCTGCTGGTTCGCTGCATCTGTATTACCCAATAGGTGAAAATTAATGTCGGGTACTTTGCAGAACTCTTCAAGTACAGGTAAATCGTTGGAAATAGCATTATTTTCACGTTGACTGCCATTTCCAAATTGAGTAGCCTGACCTCTTCCCTGTCCAAGAGGAATGCTACCTGAGGAGGTAATATTAGGACTCGCTGCACCAGCGAAAGTAGTTGGTAGGTTATTCGTTGATGGAAGTCCCAAAGCTGGTAAAGTTTGAAAGGTTGTACCTGTTCTAGGACGAACAGCTGGAAAATTTCTGGAACTTTGGGACTCAACTCTTGTAGCTAGAACTTCAACACGTTGTGTTAGTTGATGAATTAAAGCAGTTAGGTATCCAACTGCATCGACATCTTCGTTGGTTCTGTTAGGTGTTGGGCTGGAGCCAAACAAATCTTGTGACTACGATTGCAAGCCGCCGTTACTTTCAGCCATGAAACAAAGAAAATCCTTATAAACGTTGAAAAAAGAAAAAACGGAGGCTACAAATCACGCCAGTCAAGTTAGAACCAAATTCCTTTACTAAAATTTTGTAAGCGCTTTCATGCAAAACGTTGCTTGCACTTCTTCAGACAAAATTAGAATAAAACACATGACATTTTATATAAAAATACTTGAGCCAAGCCCCAAGTTAATTGATTGTCCAAGCCCTAATTTAATTAACAATTTTAAAACAATTAATACCAAATTTGAAGCTTCAGGCTCAAGAAGCACATAAACTTCTGTTGCTTTACATTCTTAATATTATTCTACCATACCAACTACTAACAACATATGCAGCAAAGTGCAACTTGTTTTTACACACAGACAAATCACAGGAAACACTGCAATATTTCCTGAAAGGTCTCCTGAAAAATTATATATGTATATGTATATGTGTTGTTTTTTTAAAAAATATTTTATAAAATAAATTGTGTTATAAAGTAAATTTAATACCAAAATTAACTGTAATAAGAAAAACCTTATTTATTCTATGTATATTTTCCAAAATTTATTTATATTGTTTTTAAAATAAACCCATGTTTTCCATATCCAATAAATTTTATTCTTTTATATCCAAAAGAACAAAAATAAAAATAAAATACCTAAACATTTGTATGTGTTGAAAAAAATATGTGTATATATATATATATATATATATATATATATATATATATATATATATATATATATATATATAGGCTTCTATCTGTCCAAGGCTTTAATATTAAGTAAACATTTAATGGAACACATATCATTAATGCCTGGATGAGTATATGCATTTGTTTTCAGTTGCCAAAGAAGCTCATGTTCCTGCAACTTTAAGCACCATGCCCCCCCCCCCTAGGATTTTTGTCAACCTTTTCCACAACATTGAACAAAAAACTATGGGAATTATTTTCGATAATGTGCATAGCTAAAGCGTTTGATGGGTTTTGTTTAGATATAGCATATAGATGTGGATTTAATTATTTCCATTTTGGAAATAATTTTGGAGAACAACTATTTTATGTTTAAAAAGGATATATATTTACAACAAACAGGGGTAGCGATGGGTTCCCCGGTTGGGGGAAGTTTCGCCAATACAGTAATGGCTTATTGGGAGCGGACACTGCTTTTTCCTCGTGACCTTTTTAACAAAATTATAGTGTGGTATACACGCTATCAAGATGATATCCTAATGATAGTTAATGGCACACGAGATGAGGCTATACAGTTAATTAGTGAAATGAATTCTTTCACTTCCTTTTTAGATTTCACTTAAGAAATTGGAGATGCATCTATTAACTTTCTAGATATCAATATCAAAAAAGATATAGCAGAGAATACTTTTTCCACAAAAATTCATAGAAAACCTACATATAGCAATTCATTCCTACATTTTACCAGTTGCCACCCCTACCATCAAAAGAAAGGGGTGGTTAAAGGACAGTTTGTCCACGCTTCCCGAATGTGTTCCACGGATGAAGCATTCAAAGAAGAGTGTTGGAAGCTTTGGGAAATGTTTAACAACAGAGGGTATCCGGATAAACTAATAAATGTAGTTTATGTTGAAGTTAATAACAAAAGGAAGGCTGGATTGTTTAGCCCAATTTTTAAAGGGACAAATAGTGTTTTTGATAACATAGACCAAGACACTATTTTGGTTAATAACATCATCGAAAGTGAGAATAACAGCAACATTGAAACTAATTATAATATTAGTTTCTTGACACAATTCAATTCTTATGCTACACATATTAGATGTGTCTTACAAAACAATTGGGAATGTATTACACAAGATAGAAAATTACATTCCCTATTGGGTTCCAAACCGAATATAGTATATAAGAAAGCTCTCTCTACAAAAAACTTATTAGAACTTCCGCTTAGAACTTTTAAAGTTAATAAGGGTATGTTTAAGTGTGGTAGATGTAGATATTGTAGTTTCATACAGACAGGTTCAACCTTTATTATTAGAGGCATCAAATATTACATCAATGATAAATATAATTGTGAAAGCCAGGGGGTGGTATACCTTGCAAAGTGTAAAGAATGCCCGGCTTATTACTTTGGTAAAACAGAAAGGTTATTAAAAACCAGAATCTATGAACATCTATATGCTATATCTAAACAAAACCCATCAAACGCTTTAGCTAAGCACATTATCGAAAATAATTCCCATAGTTTTTTGTTCAATGTTGTGGAAAAGGTTGACAAAAATCCTAGGGGGGGGGGCATGGTGCTTAAAGTTGCAGGAACATAAGCTTCTTTGGCAACTGAAAACAAATGCATATACTCATCCAGGCATTAATGATATGTGTTCCATTAAATGTTTACTTAATATTAAAGCCTTAGACAGATAGAAGCCTATATATATATATATATATATATATATATATATATATATATATATATATATATATATATATATATATATATATATATATATATATATATATATACACACATATTTTTTTCAACACATACAAATGTTTAGGTATTTTATTTTTATTTTTGTTCTTTTGGATATAAAAGAATAAAATTTATTGGATCTGGAAAACATGGGTTTATTTTAAAAACAATATAAATAAATTTTGGAAAATATACATAGAATAAATAAGGTTTTTCTTATTACAGTTAATTTTGGCATTAAATTTACTTTATAACACAATTTATTTTATAAAATATTTTTAAAAAAAAACAACACATATACATATATAATTTTTCAGGAAATATTGCAGTGTTTCCCTGTGATTTGTCTGTGTGTAAAAACAAGTTGCACTTTGCTGCATATGTTGTTAGTAGTTGGTATGGTAGAATAATATTAAGAATGTAAAGCAACAGAAGTTTATGTGCTTCTTGAGCCTGAAGCTTCAAATTTGGTATTAATTGTTTTAAAATTTTTAATTAAATTAGGGCTTGCACAATCAATTAACTTGGGGCTTGGCTCAAGTATTTTTATATAAAATGTCATGTGTTTTATTCTAATTTTGTCTGAAGAAGTGCAAGCAACGTTTTGCATGAAAGCGCTTACAAAATTTTAGTAAAGGAATTTGGTTCTAACTTGACTGGCGTGATTTGTAGCCTCCGTTTTTTCTTTTTTTGATGTTTATAAGGATTTTCTTTGTTTCATGAGTGAGGATACTTTCATAGGATCATAGGAGGTTACTAGGCTATTGGCCCTGAGGCTCTTATAAGTTTAGCCAAGAATTCAATCCATGTTTACACAAATGAGCACCCAATGTCCCTGTCTAGAAGGGACATGGGTGGAATCCCAGGGGTATATTTTCTGTTTCCCATCCAGTTATCCAGGTTGCCCTTAAAAAGGGGTAAAGTGGTGCTCTGCTTGATGTGGAGAAGGAGTCTATTCCGTAGATGAGGGATTCTCTGGGACACAAATTTGTCCCGCCAACAAGTCATAGGTTCATAGGTAGGTACTAGGCTATCGGCCCAAGGGCCTACATAAGCCTAGCCAACAAGGTTCGCTGGCTTACGCCACCCAAGAAAGTTATTTTCCTGTGCCACTGTCGTGCAGATACACAGAAGTGATCCCCGGGGTGTATTTCCTATTTCCCATCCATTCATCAAGATTTTTCTTGAAGAGTGCTAATGAAGAACTTTACTTGACATAAATGGGTAGCCTGTTCCAGAGTATGGGAAGTCTCTGGGACAGGAATCTATCCCTCCAGCATGTCCTGTTTATTGTGGTGACAAGGTTTAGGTCCCTAGAGCGTGTAGCTCGGAGGGATTGGGATTACTTTAGGTGTAGCATGTCCAACAGCTCTGGGTTTGACATAGCTTTATATGTTAGGCAGAGATCACCTCGGAGTAGGCGATATGCTACAGAGTAAAGCTGGAGTTTTTTGAGGCGGTCAGTTTAGGGCATTTGTTTGAGGCCAGTAATCCTCTTTGTGAGGTACTTCTGTGGCCTTTCCAGCTGCTATGTCTTGTGAGGTACATTCCAAAAGTCTTGTTGATGTCACAGACCAGGTTGAGGGCGTGTGTGCGGGTTACTTGAGTGGAGCTTGACTTGTGGATATGCAACAGTCCCATCAAGGTGGGGTCCATGATCGCCTTGTATGCCAGACAGAGGTCACCTATGAGGAGTCTGTATGAAACTGAGTAGAGGGACAGGGCTTTTAGCATATCTCTGTATGGTCGATGTTTGAGACCCTGGTTTCTCCTGGTGAGGAACTTCTGTGGTCTCTCCAGCTGCTGCTTGTGCTTTATGAGGTACATGCGTAAAGGTGCATTGTACTCAACAATGAGCATTATAAGGGAAGAATACAGGGATGTTATGACCTCCTTGTCCCTGGATGAGATACCCTTACCCATGAGATGGGCCTTGTAGAAGGCATTCCGTACCACGGAAGCAACGCAGTGGTCAAAAGTCAGGTTGCTGTCAACCTGGGTGCCGAAATCCCTCATGACTGATTGAGTCCTTAGGACATTGTTATTAATGTGATAATTTGTGGGGACATCACTCTCTCCAAAGGGAATGGTGATGCATTTTGTGGTATTCAGCTTGAGACTATGTTTCTGGCACCAATCATTTGTCTGAGTGAGACCCTCTTTGAGGATGTCCACATCACTAGGGGAATTGATGACAGCACCCAGCTTGCAGTAATCTGCAAACTTGGTCAGCCATAACCCACTGGTTTTGGCCTGCACCTCAGAAAAGTGTATCCCAAATAACAGAGGCCCCAAGACCAAACCCTGGGGTACGCTGCTTGTTACGGGTCTACTGCTTGAGGTGGCTTTCCCTTTTTTGACTACATGGGTTCTATCAGTATTTCTGTGATTTTACTACTGTAAGAGCATAGGCAAATGTAACTTCTGGTTTAAATTAGCCTCTGTTTTTACATTAGGCTTGAGAAAGTGTTCTAGTATATGGTGAAATGCTTTCAGTACCAGGTGAGACTGGCAACACCAACACTGGTACTGGAGAGGGGACATTGAGGGGGAGAATGAATTTTGTATGACTGTCTGCACCCTGGGATGGGGGTGAAGTAGAGTGTCTGCCCTGAGATCAGACAACAGCCTATGACAGACAGGACAGGGGAAGGGTGGACATCGTTGTTGCTGGTTGAATATTCCCTTACAGCAACAGCAAGACATTCCAGTGTTTCTGATGAACTGTTGGCAGTGTTAGCAAACATTTTAATAGCAGGTTTAATAGGTAAAACAGAAGGAGGAGAGACCTGGCAAGATACACAGATTGATTTGACTGTCTTCTTATTAATTTCATGAAGGTAAGAGAAACATTTTCCCTGTTCTGAAGGTTTGGATAGTTTAGACATGTTAGGGGAGGAAGAGGAGGCAGATGAGGAAGACCCAAAAGGTTCACCTGACTCTGTTTGAATTGAAGGAGACTTTCCAGTAAGGTGAAGTCACATGACATTCTTGCAACATCTTATAATACATCTGTTAAAGTGTTTACACAACTTACATGTGTGAGAGTTGTGAACCTCACCTAAATAAGACACTCTGTCTATCAGTAGGTGATACTGACCTGCTCCCATCATACATTTGGATGGGCTCATGAGATAGTGCAAGTTTGGGGGGAGGAGCAAGATAAAAAAAAAATGAAACACAAAATAATAGGTTTGTCAGGAAAAATTGTCAAAACCAATAACAATCTTGACAAAAAAGCTAGAGAGAAACATTAAAGAAAATGAAATAAATAAAACTGTACTTATAAGAATAAATAAATATAGCAAGAATTTGACAAATGGCAGCATGGGGCCATTGTTTACTGACTGAAGACACAGAGAAGATTTGGAGAGATAGGCAGTCATGGAGCATGATGGGAATTAGAGGTCCAAGCAGCAGGATAAAGTTTTTATGTGCCAAAGTAGCTGCAATACCTGTGGCATTAGTGTTACTGTTATAGAGCTGCACATTTTCTTATAGATATAATGAAAATTGTTGCATCTCTTTAAGACCATGTTGCAAAGAAACCGTATCTCAGAAGCGTTTGTGTGCTTACATTTTACTAAGAATGTAACTTTTATTTACCATATATATATATTTGCATTGTTAAATTCTCTGAATCATGACCAGCTGTTTATCTTGAAATTTGTATTTTAATGATACAGTTTACACAAGCCTAAATGTTTTGTAATTTATGCTCATTGCTGTTTCACAATCTGTTTATGACAGCAGATAATTTATTTTATGTACACAGTTTACAGCTTAATTATTTCAGTTGAAGTCGGAGCTATAATGGAACTACTGTCAAATGGAGCAAAAAATATTTCTTGCTGCAAGGTTATCTTTGTCATGTTGCTAATGGTGTTTGCATGCATCTCAGAACTTTCTGTAGTTACTCTGGTAATTCAGTTTAATCTAGGTTTACAGCAAGAATGCCACATTTATAAAATCATTAGTCTGACAACCATCTGACACGTCCAAAATAAAAAGGCTTTACCAGCCACATAAACGTTGCTTTGTAACTCACAACTCATGCTCGACCAAAAAAGACCAAATTACTACTTTTTTCCCCAAATTCCTCTCTCATGAAAAAAAAATTAAAGTCCTATCTGTCTCTTGATAACACAACCACTGAAGTCACTTCTCATACAAATTATTAGGGGTGATAGTGGATGATAATCTTACATTTGACCTGCATATACAAAACTGCATAAGAAAAAGTCATCAAAAACTAGGGATGCTTTACAGAGCCAAAAACTTTCTCACTGACATGACTAAAACTATGCTTGCCACTACTAATTCCCTCCCCACACTTATTTATGGCGCTCCTATCCTTCATAACATTCAGGCTTCACAAAAATTAAAACTTGAAGAATGCTGTAACAAAGGTGTCTATATTATGTGATTGAAGAATCTCTTCTTCGAACACATAATAATTGACACGTATACAGCAAACGCTGTAAAGCGCAAACAGCCACTTCCTTGAATTTTTTCCTTGGGAAAAAATTCACATGGCCGTAAAATAAAAAAACAAACTTTAAAACACTAATTAAGTGGGAGCTTCGCCCCCCCCACACCCCCTAACTAAATGTACCAACTCTGAGATCGCTCTACATTGAAGAAAAGGGCAATTCCCGATAACGGCCAACTGAATGTTTTTCCCGAGGAAAAAATTTGAGGACGTGGCTGTTTGCGGTTTATAGTGTTCGCTGTATATGTGCCAGTTATTATGTTTTTGAAGAAGAGATCCTTTGATCACATAATATAGACCCTAACAAAGTTGCTAAATTTACAGCACATACCCCTTTCAGAACCCACCATTGTAAAGCACTGAAAAGCCTTAATTGGTTAGAACTGTCACATCAACTAACATATACACAACTTCTAACCACCTGTAAAATAATCCAGCATCCATCTGCCTGTCCAGCACTAAAAAACATTCTATACAATTGTGTTCCCAGTCAGTAATTGTGATCCAGTGACCAAAATCTCCTGTCTGTCTACAGACCTACCAAATGTGCTGGGCACTATCTGTACTCATACAAGGTTGCTAAGGCCTGGAATTCCTTACCTGTATTCATCAGGTCTATGCCTCCCTCCCATCTTTCAAACCCAGTCTGAAAGACTTCCTAGCTAAAGTCTGGCTCTGATGTTCTTCGTGTTTCACTGTTGCAGTCGTTACATTTGCGTAATCCTGCTGGCAGGTTGCCCTCAGTCGGCCTGAATTCCAAAGTCTTGGGTCCTGCATCAGTTGCTGTCGCCCCTTCCCTGACATCAGGTCGTCAGGGGTATAAAACAAGCAGCCAACGCCATTTTCTTTAGTCTTTCTTGCCGGGCTCTGTTCTTCCTCAAAACCAGAATAAACTATATCCCTAAATGTGAACAACCACCTTTGCATTCCTTATACCGCCTTATTCTTTGTTTTTACTTACTTCCTTACTGCTATCTAATTCTCTTCCCTGGCTTTCTCGCTAAATATACTATAAGCCTGTTTTCCCTCACTTCATATTGCAGTTCCTGTTTGTATTAGACTAATTTACCTTGAATTTCTGTACAGTCTAAAATTTCTGTAAATATTAAATGATTGTCATATAACTTGTATCAATTCTTAACCAATGTTTCTATATTATGTCTAATTTGTTGTAATTAGTTGAACTGCAGATGTTTTTGTTTTATTTTTGAAGATTGTATAATTATAGTTCTTAAAATGGTTTGTAATAATTTGAAGCTTTTCTCCCCAGGCCTCCGCTGAAAATGGGCTTCTACTCAGCCGGACTTTCCCTGTAATCAAATAATAGTAATAATATAGTAATAAATGGTGACCGAAAATGCAGAAAATCTATATTTTGTTATCTAAGAAGCTAACTGTAAACTAAAACAAAATAACAGAAATTTGAACACTCAACTGCTGTTCTAATTTTGTTTTTGACTGTCAGATGTGCATAATGTACCTATTCATAGATACATTTTGTTACTTTTTTTATCTAATAGCAGAATCTTTTGAAGAATGCCATTTCCCTGAGATTGAGAAGAGTACAGACAAATTTTTCGCCTAGCAGCAAGTGACTGCAAAAATCATTGAAAATAGTTAGCCAAAATTACGGAAAAGTGTTGTATCCATGTGGCTGGCAGTATCTTATCTCCTGCTATTGTCAGGACTACACCACTCATGGTAAAGGGAGATACTTCATTTTCTAGCAATGCTGAGCTTTCCTTTTCCAGAAACAGGCATTTATCTGAATAGCTAGCTGGCAATTAGCTGAGCACCAAAATTACTGTACCCTGTTTTTTGAGGAAACATGCTTTTCTGATGGCAAGGTACATGAACACATGTTGGAATGTCAGATAAATAAAAAATGTTGGATGAAGGGAATAATAACTCTGTTGTGAGGAATGCATGATTCAGAGGACATATACCTTCAGATTTAGTTTACTGCACCCTGAGAGGTAGGCGGCAGACCATTTCAGAGAACCCAGAGCACCACAGGAAGTCCCCAAATGGTCCAAGAGAGTATTGTGAGATTACAACAGATGCATGTTTGTGGAAAGGCATCATTGCTTGTTTCTGTCAGTTCAGTTGCTTTCAGGAGGAAGCGAAAACTCCCTGGCTGATAACTCTGGTCATTGTTTTAGTTGTATTTGAGGATCCCACTCAAAGAAGGGAATGTATGTTGCATTCTTGCCGTAACAGATCAGTAAGAAGTGCAAACATTAGGACTGCTTGACAAATAAAACTTTCCCAGACTGCAAATTTCCTACTGCTTTCCCAGCATGCACCCTGGTGCCTTTTTTCTGTAGATCAACCAGCCATGCCAAAAGAGGAGGAGGGAGGGAGGGTATGTTATGAAGGATGGACTGTCTTAAAGAGAACATTGTGGCAAGTGCATAACTTTCATATCTGATAAGAAGAAGTCTATCTTCTGAACCAACAGGAGAAGGTCCAGAGATTACAGAAACCCAGAAGGGTGGCCTAGGGATATTATATTCAGCTTAGTCGGTCTTGCACAGGTATGGAGGAAGAACAAGGTAACTACTCATAAATGCCATCTAAAGATGCATGTCTGGAGGAGGTGCTAAGGTAGCCACTGGCTGCTGTGTTATAATGTGCCTTAGGTACTGTATTGAGAGGCATTCCATACTCAGCATAGCAGTAAATGTATGCAGGGAAACAACATATAGACAAGGTAGACTTGGAAACTTTTTGAACTAACTTAGTTTTACAAAAGTCACAAAATCTTGTCTTTTTGGATAGCTTTGCCTCTATCAATGTAGAATCTCCACTGCTGGTGTGCGTCTACAGAGCAGAATAGATATTCTCTGTGGTTAGAATACTCAGGGAGAAAAAGTATTCATGTTAATGGACTGGTTAGGGGTTGTCTCTCTAGCCACTTTATATATGAAACATGAGTTAGACTACAACTCTGTCTCTCTGTAAAAAAACAAATATTTTGGATTACATGAAAGAGCTTGAAGCTCAGAAATTGTCCTTGTGGTGGATCCTGGAGTGGATTCCAGTATAGGTATTTTAAATCTGCTGGAAAAGTTTGGTTCGAACTGAGGTAATGTGAGTTTCTCCCCTATGGAATACAAATCTCAAGGTTGTGCAGAATACAATATGGATCATCTGAGGAGAAAAGTACTTTTGAGAAAGCCTTTGCATAAGTTCAGTGTTGTCAGAGGAAGAGTCTAGCCCTGAGTGGGAAATGGAAGTGGCTAAGATGAACTTCAAGACAGGACTCAGTCTAGAAGAGAACGTTTTGGAAAGGTAGTCAAAAACTTAAAGGCACTAGAGTGGAAAATGGATCATCCTCACACTCATTTGGCACACTGTATTTACTACTCACATAAAAACACAGCTCTGTTTATTGTTGTGTGTCTTCTGAGTAGAGTGTGTTTGTGCATTAAGAGGATTTGTATGACTCGGGGTAAAAAAAAGGAAGGTTAACTGCAAGTAGTGGAACTGAGAAGTCAAGACATGAGGTTGAACAATGAAGATTGCCAGAGGGGTGAGGCAGAAGTCTTTGCTGGGGCACAAGCATAGTGGTTTGCCCAGGAGGTAGGTATGAAGCAGTGGAAACTGCTTCTGCCAAGACAAGCTAGGGGCTCTTAGGAGTACTTTTGCCTCGTGTATTCTGGGTTTATTGTAAGCCTAGTCATCACAGAAGAAGAGGGGAAAGTATAAAGGAGCTCAGGGGGACATCTTGTGAATGACACATGCTTGACATCACTTCCCTGATGTGGAATCAAAAAGGATTTGCTGAATTTATTATTGTTCAGGGATGTAAATGGATCACACTGAAACTTCATGTTCAAGTTCTGGTTTAGTTTTATTCTGCTACGTAAAGCCAAGCAGCATCACAAATAAAAACAAAACGAGAAATGGTCTTCACAGTGATAGGTCATTAAAAAGTGATGTAGTTATAAAGTAACAGCAGATAACTGCTTAAAATTAAATGATGTCTTACGATTGCTTAAAATGAAATGATGTCATAGTCCAGATTAAACAGACAACATTTTAAGGAGCTCTTGCTGCCTGTCAGCATAGAGGATTTACTCAGTCACTTTGGGAGATGGTTCCAGATGTGTGCAGGCTGGGAATAGTATAAATAGGTAACTGGTAGTTTAGCTCAGAGCTTCACCTTCAAGATATTGATACTGAGTCGGTAAACTGCTAGTCAGCTTTATCCCATAGTGCAACATGATTTTCTGTGTCTTCCTGTGGCTACCATGTGACTCCAAGAAAGTCATTTACTCAAACAACATTCCCAGTGCCAGTGAATGATTCTTGTACCTAGCAGGTTTTTCTCAGTAACAAATAAAATAAAGTAAGAATAGAACAAAAAATGTACTCTAACAACCGCAGGGTAGAAGCACACTTAGGAGTATCAGGAGACTGTAAGGGATCAAGAGACCCTTAGGATTTGTGAGACCCATCATGTGTAGGCATAAATAACAGTGAGACTGACGCTGATACAAAGAAGGGCTGGAAATCAGTGCAGTCTCTGCAGTACTTGTGTAATATGAACATAACTAGAAGCACCTGTAAGCAACAGCAGTAATAAATACTAATTGCAAATGATAGAGCATACAGGTAGGCAGCTCCAGGTACAGGGAGTTACAGTAATGAGGATGTGAAGGAAACGGCATCGATGCACCACCACTGAGAGGTTCTGTGCACCAGCACTGAGAGGTTCTGTGCACCACCACTGAGAGGTTCTGTGCACCACCACTGAGAGGTTCTGTGCAGCATGAAGGGGCTAAAGCTGCACATATTTCTTAGATGGTAAAAAGGTAATGAAACATCAGATGACACCTTGTCCCTAAGTGTCAGTCGTTTGTCTATAACCACATCAAGCCTTTTACCTCGTTCCAAATGTCAGCTTATCACAACTATGAATAACAAGCTGATTCGACACTGGACAGTTTGTGTCACTTAAAGACCCATGAACAGCTGTAGCAGTGGTCTGAGATGAGGTGGGACAAACATGGTCAACGGTCATTCACTTTTGGATGCATCCTGGGTTATTACCTAATTGATCCACAGAGGCATTATATTCAGAGAGATGTGTAAGGCTGTGTGTCATTAGCTTAGCTGATACTGAAGATCTCCACCCAAAGATCTGCCAATGGAAGAATGTAAATAGGGACTGACAAAGGATGTAAAATTAAATGTGCCAAGCCACAGATGTGTCCGAATAAGGTGATGAAGGATTAATCCTAGACATCATCTATTGAGTGTACCTTGAAAGGTAGGACACAGACTATTTTGGAGAACTCACAGGAAGTCCACAAGTGGTTTGAGAGAATGTTGTTGTAAACCATATCAAATTCAGAAGTAGATTAGGGAGAATCAACACAGAGTGACACCGTTACACCCTCACCGTAAGGAGATTATGCAAGTCTAAAGTAAAAGCCATGTCAGTGCTGCGTCTAGTGCGGAAACCAGACAAGAATAAAAGCCATGTCAATGCTGCGTCTAGTGCGGAAACCAGACAAGAATAAAAGCCATGTCAATGCTGCGTCTAGTGAGGAAACCAGACAAAAATGTATTCTGAGTGCAGCACCTTCTAGAGTGGAATGAAGCTATAAGAAAATAGCGTTTCCAACAGCCTTGCATGTAAAGCAAAGTTAGAAGTGGGAGCAGTATTTGTGTAGCTTATCGGGACCCAAATGATGCGTCCTTAGTTTTGGGGTAACTAGGGCATCCTTTAAACTGGATGGAAAAACTCCAGTACTTAATGAAACAGGAACAATTTGTTTAATAACTGGACCAAGCACATCAAGACAGGCCAAACGTGTCAGACATTGGTTCTGGCATAGTTAATGACTCATGTTTGAAGTCAAGGAGATCAGTTAACTGTAATGTATTAACTGGACCTGGCACCATATCCAAGCCATTCTATTATAAAAATGCCAGCAGAAGAATGTGTTCAAATTGTCACCGTTTATTAACTTTAAACGCAAAATAAAAAACGTTTTTCGTTCCACTAAATTGCGAAACTTCTTCAGAAAAGACGCTCTACTCATAGACGCACTTATATTTATAACCTTTAGGTATTACCTACTAACTTTGGTGCCAAAAAAATATACATCAATTAAGAATTAATTTATTTAAAGTTATCTTAACCCATAAAAAAGTCCTAGTCATAAAATACGTATTCATTTATAACATTTAAAACTTCTCAAATCAGTGAACACAATTTAGGTAGATGCAAGCACATAAAACCGAATAAATGCAGCCAAAAACTACATTAAAAACTACATTAAAAATGCAGGGAAAAACTACATTAAAAAATTATCTTATAAATATTTTGTAAATGCATATAAAAGGAAGGAAACCTTTACTTCATACATACATCAATATTACCATCAAATAAAACATCATAAAATACATAAAATACATAATCCATTATTTGTAAACGATATGAATTATAAATTCTAAGTCACAAAAATCATAAATCATAAACACTCAAAAACATAAATTTATAAATATGGATGTTATATTTATCTTATCTGACTTTTTAACTTTAACAAACACATTATATTGCATTTGTCATTTAGACCTGGATACACATAGGCATTAAGCCTAATCTGCCATAAGAGTTCAATTTTCTCAAGCATTAATGATATAGGTCCACCTCTCTCATCTTGATTTACTTGTATAATTTTAAACTTAAACTTATGATTAGGAAACATTATTATATGTCTTGCTAACGCATTTTCTTCTTTAAGTTGGTTAATGCATCTCAAATGCTCCAATACCCTCTCTCTAAATTTTCTATCCGTCTTGCCAACGTAAAAACATGGACAAGCTTGGCATTGGGCTATATATACAACTCTCTTAGTTGTGCAGTTAAATTTCCTTGTGATATTTATTTTATATCCATTAATAACAATACTGTTGCCTATTTCCATCACATAACAAATTGAGCAATTACCACATTGTGTCATTCCTACATTTCTTATAAAGGGATGTCTTTGCTTTTGGAACATTTGTTTAAAACTAATGGCTTTTCTCCACACGATCTTTGGTTTAGTCTGAGTATCAAAACCCAAAGAAGTATCACCATTGATCAAAACGCAATTTTTAAATATAATCTCCTTTATGTATGTATAATTAGAACAAAAACTAAATATACATGCCAGATTTAATAAATTACTAAGGACATTTTGTAAATTATATGAATTCTGATTACAAGATAAGTATTCATATTCATTAAATCCATTAGAGCTCATTTCAGCTCTATTTGTTAAAATAGCAGTAAAAATGCCATTCATTCTTTTAGATGTCACTTCAGTAATTATTCCCTCTATAAGGTCTTCTGGATATGCCCTATTCAAAAACATTTGTTTTAGAACAACACATTCAGCTTGAAATTTCTGATTAGTTGTCACCATTCTCGCTGCCCGGACAGATTGTCCTTTTAGCACTGCACGTTTTTGATGTAAGGGGTGCGCACTGGAAAAATGCAAAAACTTATTTGAATATGTTGGTTTTCGGTAAATACTAGCTTCGTATTGTTGTTTTTCATTATTTTTTATCAAAAATACATCTAAATATGAAATAGATGTTGTATCAAAAAAATATATGTGAAGTTCAAAAAATCAGTCGATCGGTTCATCTCATCGACCAAATTTGATACCATTTATGCGCATCCTTCAACTATTAAAAAGATGTCGTCAATAAACCTCACATAAAATTTCACCATATTTTGAAACAAACCATTGGGAAAAAGGTATGTGTTTTCCCAAAATGACATTACTAAATTTGCATAGCTTGAACCACACGGTGATCCCATTGCCACCCCTTTTTTCTGAATATAGTATTGCTTATCAAAAAATATAAAATTATAAGATAAAATGATATCCAATAATTCCTGAATTAGGGATATCTCAGATTCCAGGGCTTGTTGCTGACGCATCCTTGCGGTTACCCATTCTATTCCTTGGATATGTGGAATACTAGAATATAATTCCCTGACATCTATAGTCAGGAAATTGTAATTTTCTTTATACGGAAATGTATTCAACCTCTCTAGAAACATCCAAGAATCTTTTAAAATGCATTCTTCCTTTTTTACATACTTCTTAAGAATAGAGTCGACAAATTTGGCACATGCAAATGTGGAGGAATTTCTTCCATCCACTATCGCCCTGAATGGGGGGTTATAAAGGTTCTTATGAATTTTAGGCACCCCAAAAATACAGGGTACCTTTGGTGCTATTATCATCAAGTAGTTGAATAAATGAACATCAATTCTAGCTTCAATGAATAATTCATTGATTAAACTTTTGATGACTTGATTAGCTTTATTATATTCATTACGAAATGCTAATTCATGTGCGTCTGTTGTTAAAATATCCCTTATATGTTGTAAATAATCTGGTACATCCATAAAAACCAATCCCCCTCCCTTATCAGGGTTCATAATGCGTATATTGGCTTTTAATAAACAATCAAGGCTCTGCCTCTCCTCTTCACTTAAATTGTCTATAAATTATGTTTTTTTCTTATTTAATTCTCTCAAGTCTACTTCACAAATTCTTTCAAACATAGACAGTGTACTATGAAGAGGTGGATTATAGCAGCTTGCGACCCTACATTCACTATTAGTCACATGTTGTTCCCCAAATAAGTTTCTAAAGTTCAATTTCCTAACAAAAAGTTTAAGGTCGCAAATTGTTTCTGCTAAATTTTCTGCTTAATTTTGTGACTTATAATTTATAATTCATATCGTTTGCAAATAATGGATTATGTATGTTATGTATTTTATGATGTTTTATTTGATGGTAATATTGATGTATCTATGAAGTAAAGGTTTCCTTCCTTTTATATGCATTTACAAAATATTTATAAGATAATTTTTTAATGTAGTTTTTGGCTGCGTTTTTAATGTAGTTTTTGGCTGCATTTATTAGGTTTTATGTGCTTGCATCTACCTAAATTGTGTTCACCGATTTGAGAAGTTTTAAATGTTATAAATGAATACGTATTTTATGACTAGGACTTTTTTATGGGTTAAGATAACTTTAAGTAAATTAATTCTTAATTGATGTATATTTTTTGGCGCCAAAGTTAGTAGGTAATACCTAAAGGTTATAAATATAAGTGCGTCTAAGAGTAGAGCGTCTTTTCTGAAGAAGTTTCGCAATTTAGTGGAACGAAAAATGTTTTTTATTTTGCGTTTAAAGTTAATAAATGGTGACAATTTGAACACATTCCTCTGCTGGCATTTTTGTAATAGTTTGGTCTACTTTTCGAGTGGATATCCAAGCCATTGTCTGCCTGTGATTGCAAGAAATAACTTCTGGAATTTGAAGCTGCTCACAGTGATGTCAGCTGCAAAGAAATGAGTGACAAAATTGCATTCTTTAAAAGAAAGTTTATGAGTGAAAAGGCAAGCCTTATTACTCAGCCTGTTGACATTCTAAAAGAATGCACCCAGCATAGCTCTCAATCAGTCAGGGACAAATTTCAACAGAACCAGGGACAAATCCAGGAAAATCAGGGACAATTAGAGATACTTTTAAAATGTTAGTTCTATTAACTTGAGACATTAACAGAATAAGAGAATGTGAATTAATATACATTTCCTGAAGGAACAGAAGTCTGTATCTCTTAATCATTGTCATTATTTGTTAAGTATAATTCAGCCCCTCTCCTCCAAATGGCGCAAGTGTTAGGAGGGATTAAGAGGGACAGAGCTAAAATTTGAGTTAAAATCAGGGACAGTTGAGAGGTATGGTACCCAGTTGGTTTGATGCAGCAGAGATCTGTCTAAAGAGGAGCACTGCCTTTTGCTTGATAGACAATGTAGTGTTTATCAAGGCTAAGACAGAGAGATTAAAGATGCAATTACATCTCCAGTTATGCTCAAACCTTTACCTGGCCCCCTCAATCCATACCAAAACACGGATCACTTCTATAATGGGATGAGGAAATACACAGGTGAGGTAAGCAAATCCAGTGATGAATGCATCCTCTATTATAATCCCTAAGTAATTCATCTGGGCCATCTTTACTGGACATTGCAAGGACCTGGTGGAAAGTAAGGACAAACTGATCTACAGTTAAAGTGTGCAAATTCTATGCAGTCCACTAACTCAAGGTTGGGGAGCTGTAAATGGTGATAAAGTAGCTGCAAACATACCTCTCAATATCATAGACCAAGAAATCTGGACAAACCACAAATAACGGTTGGGACAAAGGCACAAAAATAGGGACACATTTTAAAAGTTGCTCTTACAAACTTAGAAAGTTGGTAGAATAACAGGTTTTGCATTGGCATGAATTTTCTGAAGGGTCTGAAGTATAAAAATCAAATGTCTGCCATTATTTTCTGACTTCAGACCTCAATGATTTGCCAGTGATTTTCCATAAAACTACAACTTTATGAGATATGGACCAAAAATCTTCTTCTTCTTCTTTTGGCTTTTCCCGGTTAGGGGTCGCCACAGCAGATCATCTGTTTCCATTTCTTCCTGTTCTCTGCATCTTGATATGTCACACCAACCTCCTGCATGTCCTCTCTCACCACATCCATAAACCTTATCTTAGGCCTTCCTCTTTTCCTCTTACCTGGCAGCTTCATCCTTAGCATCCTTTTCCTAATATACCCAGCATCCCTCCTCATCACATGTCCAAACCAACGTAATCTCGCCTCTCTGACTTTGTCTCCAAACCGTCCAACTTTGGGCTGACCCTCTAATATACTAATTCCTAATCCTGTCCATCCTCGTCACATCCAGTGCAAATCATTAACATCTTTAACTCTGCCACATCCAGCTCTGACTCCTGCCTTTTTGTCAATGCCACCGTCTCCAACCCATATATAACATAGCTGGTCTCACTACCCTCTTGTAGACCTTCCCTTTCACTCTTACTGGTACCAGTCTGTCACAAATCACTCCTGACACTCTTCTCCACCCATTCCACCCTGCCTGTATTCTCTTCTTCACCTCTCTTCCACACTCACCATTACTCTGAACTGTTGATCCCAAGTACTTAAACTCAACCACCTTCGCTACCTCTACTCCCTGCATCCTCACCATTCCTCTATCTTTCCTCTCATTCACCCACATATATTCTGTCTTAGTCTTGCTGACCTTCATTCCTGTCTTCTTGAGAGCATATCTCTACCTCTCCAAGGTCTCCTCAGTCTGTTCCCTACTCTCATTACAGATCACAGTGTCATCCGCAAACATCATAGTCCATGGGGACTCCTGTCTGATCTCATCTGTCAACCTGTCCATCACCACTGCAAATAAGAAAGGGCTCAGAGCTGATCTTTGATGTAATCCCACATTCACCTTAAACACATCTGTCACTCCCACTGCAGACTTCACCACTGTCACACTACCCTTGTACATATCCTGTACCACTCTTACATACTTCTCTGCCACTCCCAACTTCCTCATACAATACCACAACTCCTCCCTAGGCACCCTGCCATATGCTTTCTGTAAGTCCACAAAGACACAATGCAACTCCTTCTGACCTTCTGTGTACTTCTCCATCAAGACTCTCAGAGCAAACATTGCATCTGTAGTGCCCTTTCCTGGCATGAAACCATACTGCTGATCACTAATCATCACGTCCCTTCTTAACCTAGCTTCTACTACTCTTTCCCATAATTTAATGCTGTGACTGATCAATTTTTATCTCCTTGTAGTTACTACAGCTATGCACATCACCCTTATTTTTAAAAATCAATACCATAACACTTTTTCTCCACTCCTCAGGCATCCTCTCACTTTCCAAGATTTCATTAAACAGTCTGGTTAAAAATTCCACTGCCATTTCTCCTAAACACCTCCATGCTTCCACAGGTATGTCATCTGGACCAACAGGCTTTCCATTCTTCACCTTCTTCCTAGCTATCCTTACTTCCTCCTTGCTAATCCGTTGCACTTCCTGATTCACTATCCACACATCATCCAACCTTCTCTCTCTCTCTCATTCTCTTCATTCATCAGCCCCTCAAAGTACTCTTTCCATATGGATCAAAAATATGAGTAAAAAGTCTGGATATTTTGCACAAGTCTGGACAGCTGAGAGCTATGACTGCAGAATGAAGATGGTGGTGGTCTGACCATGAGACTGGCTCCATGACAAAGTCAAAAGTAGCCATTCCAAGTTGGAACAGATAGGCAGCATGGGTAATCAGCTGAGTGAAGCCAAAGCCCCTCTATTATAGTGGAGAGGAATCCTAGAGCTAGGGCCACAGATGTTGAAGTAATTCATAACTAGCCAGCTTGTGAAGAGCAACACTGAGTCAATGATAAAGTTCCTGAACTCCTAAAGGAACATCCAGACTTTACTGGGGAGATGGTAAACAAGGAGAATCCCACAGTTTGCTCCTCTGCCAATAATGTACCCAGAAGAGTTGGTAGAACCAACCTATGACTTGAGTTGTCACATGACAACAAACCATTACCCACCCTCAAGCTTGTCCAGCCGCAGATACATTGCATCCTCAGTCTTGTCCAATCACGGATACATCGCATCCTCAGTCTTGTCCAATCACAGATGCATTGCATCCTCAGTCTTGTCCAATCACAGATACATTGCTTTGGAAAACCCCAGAGGAGGAGACACTGCAGTCGTCAAATAAGGATCAAAGTTGTTGTGCAACTAGGTTTCCATCATAAAAGCAATGTCAATATCTCACAAAATGTCTTACCCCATAAATTAAATAATTTGTAAGTGAGCCACTGTGTGGTTCTGGGGATATTTCTAGAGGGGTATCCATTGATATTGTCCGGATTCTAATTGTGATCCTCAGAGAAGCAAAACTTTAAATGCATATGGAGGGAATATATATTAACTACTGTGATATGTTACAGTGTTCTCCTTTCATCTAAGGTTCAGTGATCTTAGTGTTAAGAGTTTATAGGCAGCAGTGGTATGGGGGTGCATCCCCTCAACATTGCATGGTCATAATGTGCACATTAAACCTTTTACAGAAAGTTTTAGCATTTGCTGCATTTAAACAAAACTGGATTACATTTTTAAGTGTTAGTTGACTCTCAGTTATGAGTTTTGCACATCCAATATGAAGTCATTTTAGGGATATCAATATACAGTGACTCCATCTGTCTGCCAGAAAACTGGATTCCCCTTGAAGATAATTGCCTTCCAGTAGTCAGTGGGTATGAATGATCTTCTGGCAGTCTTTCATAGCTTCTCAGCATAGAGGGCAAGATAAGTTCCGGGCCCCCCAACTTCTTGATATACCACACTACCCCGATGTTGCCAGTGAAAGGCAATTATGCCCTGAGGAAGGGAGTCTGAAAGGAAGTTTAAGAGGGACTGAGTGTGTGTCCAGGACTTTGATATGGAAACTGAATTATATCTGCTCATTCCAGTGAGGATACATTTTTAGTGGTCAGCATCTGTGGAATTGGCAAGTGAAGGGGTTCCTGACAGTGGCATTGTCCAGTACTGTCCCCCACTGCAGATGCTATATACAGGTGTTTGTATATTTTTATGTGAAAACACAGGCTGTCAGATTTCTGGAACCACTGAACCCACGTCATGCACTATCACACCCTGATGACCACCTGGCCTGTGATACCATAGGAATGGCTAAACCCAACAGTTGCAAAGCTGAGATAGTGTTTTAATTTATGATGTAGGATGTCAGTGTGCCTGAAAAGACAGTATCCATTTCTGAGGATGAGTCACCTGACAAAGGACTGTATCTGACTGGCAAGCTATGAAGGTCATCAGCTGGGATGGAACAAATGAGATATAAGACAAGGTTTGGTACTATTCCTAGGAAATACAGTTATTTATGTTTCCTCCCACATTCCAAAGACATGCATCTGGAGCATTTCTTCCCAGGCCTCCACTGAAAATGGGCTCAGTCCCAATTGGACTTTCCCAGTAAACAAAGGTTAAATAAATAAAAAATAAATACTGAGGATGCCTGGTGGTAGGAGAAATTCTGAACAAAAGGAAAAGAAAAGAAAAGAATCTTTAACAGGAAAATGTTAAAATTGTTTTCTGATAAGGAAACTGGAAGACTGAAGCAATAAATACAGATGAAATTTTTTTTTTCTTTAAGTTCAATGATATTTAGTCACTGTACTAAAAAAGCAGCCTGGGGCACGTTCTCACCACCTAAACAAAATTGAAGAAAAGATGTGGTGAAATAACAAACATTGGTGCAGGATGAAAAAGGGGGCAAGAACTTAGAAAATGAGTGGTCCTAACCCTTGCAGTGTTAGTCTTGTTGTATCATGTGGACCTCCTGTTGTCAGACAGCATATTTCAGGCTGCGCACATTTATACAAAGTAAAAACTAAAACACTGGAACAGAATTTAGTTATTTTCAAAGCAACTCCATAAAAATAAGCCATTTCTGATATTTTGCTGACCTCTAACATTGTTTAGCCCACATATTGCAGAAGTACAAGTGTGCAGCTGCCGTTCACAAGTAGCTTGACATGCCATATACACTGTATTACACAGCTATAACAGTGACAGCTGTCAGTACTAATACAAGTTATTCTGCTACAGAAGAGTTCCATTTCATACTGGTCTCAAAACAGGACTCATGAGGTTACCATTAAGCCAAACCCCGGTATGGGAGAGCATCTCTGCTTATCTCATTTCCTATAGTTGCTGATGCTTTTAGCGTATGGTGAAGCAATTGAAGACATTTAAATAAAAAAAATATTTTTAAAAGACACTGTACATTACAGATATGAAATAGGCTGCCCTGCCACTTGCAGCTGCTTTTCTAATTAAAGGGTTTATTTATTTATTTGACATTTGTTGACTGGGTTGGTCAGTCTGGGACGAGGCCCTTTTTCAGTGGAGACCCGGGGAGAAAAGCTCCAAAGTTACAGACATAATACGAACATATGCAAGTACACAACTAAGATACATAACAATGCAATGCGAGTCCACAATACAAAGACTGATTACAGATGATATACAGTGTTAGCTAACTATGTGTATTGTAATAGGTAAAGAGGAAAAGAAAAATATTTACAGCATAGAGAAAACAAAAGCTAAGGACGTTTATTAGTAGTAGTGAGAAGAGATTGAAGTGCAGAAGTGATGTTTGAACATCCTACTGGTGAGGAGATTGTAGCAGTTTAAGGAAAGTGTAGGGGCTGAAAGTAGGGAAGGTTTTGCAAAGAAGAAGGTAAGAGAGTTAGGAAGGAGTTAGGGTTAGGTACTTGTAGGACAGGAAGAAGTGACTGGTTGGTCTGGAGAGATGGGTTAGTCAGGCGGCTGATAACAGAGGCATAGTTTATTTATGCTAAGGTGATTTCTCACAGTCTTTTTGAATAGCAGTTTGGATCTAGTGTTTTGGATGTCAGGTGGAAGTTTATTCCAGTGACTGGTGGGTTTATAGCTATACAGGTTTTTTCCTATGTTGAGCTTGGGTTTGGTTATGGTCAGTAGGTGTTGGTCAGAGTTCTGGAGTGTTCTAGCTGGGGTGTAGGATGAGATGATGGGTAATATGGGGGGCAGAAGGTGGGCTGGTATAGGATGGAATGGATTATTTGGAGCTGGGAGAGAAGGTTGCGAGGGAATTCTAACCATTTCAGTTTTTGTAGTGCTAGACAGTGGTAAGAGGAGCATGGTAGTTCAGTGGAAAATTTTGCTGTTTTGTTATAGGTGGATTCGAGTTTGGATATAAGAGAGGTCTGCAGGTTGGTGAGAATCTGAGAGCCATAGAAAAGGGTAGGTAGAAGGTAGGCATGAGTTACAGCAACTTTTGCTTGGGTAGAGAGAGAACGTTTTTGTTTCTATAAAGAAGACCTAGTTTTTGGTGGGTTTTCTTAATGTTATTTACTACATGGTGGTCAAATTTTAGTTGATCATCCATGATGACCCCAAGTAGTTTAGTGTGACTATCCACTGTGAAAGTTGTGTTGTTGTGGGAGGTGATGGATAAGTTTGATTTCAGGTGGATCATTGTTTTAGGTAGAAAGAGAAGGAGTTTGGTCTTTTTTGGATTTAAGATTAGATGGTTATGGTTGAGCCAGTTCTCAATAGACAAGTAGGATTCCTGAGTTTTAGTATGGAGTTTGGCAAGTGTGTCAGCAATGGTGATGACTGTGGAGTCATCAGCTTATTGCATTAGAGATGAGTATGGGGTGGAGCTTGATAACTGATTAGTAGAAATGTTGAAAAGCAGTGGTCCTAGAATTGGTCCTTGGGGTACTCCCATCAGCACTGGAAGTTCTGGGGAGTTGGCTGAAGCCCATTTGACGGACTAACTAGAGAACTAGGAGATAGGTTTAATTTATGAACAACCTTTTTCGTAGAGCAAAAGGAACAACTATGAAAATAGTGGACAAAAAAATCTGAACAAGAGTACAACACCTCATCTACATTCCACTGCAGTCTGCTAGAACCACAGTTATTACTTAGAGCAACTTTCACCCTTTACCTAAGAAAGCAACCTCAGACATGGAGCATGCAATATGGTTTGCACTCCACCTATTTCTTAACTATCTTTACTCTCAATTTCTCAGAGAAAAAGTGGAAATCATAATCACAAGCAACCACTGAATCCAACAGAATACACTCACTACCCAACAGTGCCCACAATAATACACACACACACACACACACACACACACACACACACACACACACACACACACACGCAAAAAATACAGACACACACGTTCACATACATAAAAGGACACACAAATGTACTTGTACACACACACACACACACACACGTTCACATACAGAAAAAAAAAGGAAACACATATGTACTTGTACACACAAATACACACACACGCACACATACACAAAAAACACACGTGGAAAAATGTAGACAGGCACGCTCGCGCACACATATGTACACACAGAAAAACACACACGTAAAAATCAGACAGACACACGTATGCACAGAAAAAACATAAATACAGAGACACACACACACGTATGTACTTATACACACAAATAAAAACACACACACACACAAAATACAGAGACAGAAACACACACGTTCACATACAAAAAAAAGGACACACATATGTACTTGTATACACAAACACACACACACATATGTACACACATGGAAAATTGCAGACAGGCACACACATATGCACAGAAAAACATAGATACACAGATGCAAACACATACACAAACACACACATATGTACTTGTACACACAAACACACACACACACACAAAATACAGAGACAGAAACACACACGTTCACATACAGGAAAAAGGACACACATCTGTACTTGTACAGACACACACACACACACACACACACATACACACACACACACACACACACACAAACTCACACATATGTACACAGAAAAACACACACATAGAAAACTGCAGACAGACACACACACATGCACAGAGAAAAACAGATACATAGGCACATACACACAAACATATGTATTTGTACACACAATTAAACACACACACATACACAAAAAACACACACATGAAAAAATGTAGACAAGATGCGCATGCAAGCGTACACACACACACACACACGTACACACAGAAAAACACACAAATGGAAAAATGCAGACAGACACACACATATGCACAGAAAAAACATAGATACACAAACACATACACACACACACACACACACATGCACAGAAAAAACAGATAACAGGCACAGACACATATACACACACACACACACACACACATATACACACACACACACACACATACACACACACACACACACACACACACACACACACACACACACACACACACACACACACACACACACACACACACACACACATGAAATCATAAAATAAGACTGATAAGCAAGTAGGCTAATCTGTTGCCAGTTTTGCTTACTAATAGCAATACTGATAACCAAACCTGTCAGCCTGCAGTTATCACTGTTTGTTTCTGCTTTGGAAAGTTTTCTGGATTGTTGCATTTCAAAGTAGATTTCCATGGCTTCCTGTGCGCTCACACAAGAAGTATTATGCGTTATCGGAACTTAGTGTAGAATGAAATGAATGACTCTTATTCTTTCCTTTTCAGCTGTTGATCTTCTTGAGAAGATGCTTATATTGGATAGCGACAAGCGAATAAGTGCTACAGAAGCACTTTTACATCAATACTTTGTACAGTATCACGACCCTGATGACGAACCAGAGGCAGAATTATATGATGAAACAATAGAAAATAAAGAGCAAACAATAGAGGAGTGGAAAGGTAAGGAGGGTTCTTTATTTTGTTTTAATCTAACGTCTGTGAAACTTAGAGCTATGTTTCTTTACTCTAGGTTTCATGATGAGTTACAGTTGAGCAAATGGTAAGCCCTTCTATTAAAGATGCAGTAGTCAGTACCGAGTGCCCATTAAGGTTTACTCCTTGACTGGAGTATATTACTTACTGAGGTGGAAGCGTAAGTGGAAAATGTTACTGATAACAGATAAACCTCAGTGACGCTGTAGGTGATGTTCTGGTTTAAGAGCTTTGCCACAATGTGCATTTTTAAGGTTTAATATTTTTAAGCATTACTAGTTCGATTCTTAGCGAGAGCGTCTTCTGTGTGGAGGCATACATGAATGGGGCGTGCCTTCATTGAAGGTTGTGCATCAGGGCTGGTAACCCGGTACGTAAAAATCCACTACCAATCATTAGCGGATCGGAGTTTCGCTGTGGCGACCCCTAACCGGGAAAAGCCGAAAGACACAACAACTAGCACAATAAAAAAGTATTTCAGTAAGTCCATACTTTCCTGTGGTTAATGTAGGTTATTTTTTGTGTCATACTTGTGTAAAAGCATATGCAATAAGTTGAATATCTCTCTTCAGTTGCTGTAGTGGGATTTATGCATATCATCCAGATGATCAGTGAAATTCTGTGATACCAGACATAGTAAACTCTGACGTTTCAGCTTTACTGCTGTCCTGAAACTTTTTGTTAAGCACATAACTATGTTGATAGCATTACGTATTTGCATCAGGTCTCACAATGAACACTATGCATCTAAAATGTAGGAAGTGTTTGTGAGTAACTCACTCAATTTAAGCACAGGAGAATGGAAAAAATGCACATTTTACTTATGCAAGGCATTGTAACCCCCCCCAACATACCATCACTGGTTTTGTTGCTTATGCAAGGCATTGTAACCCCCCCACCAGCCCTACATACCATCACTGGTTTTGTTGTTAGTGCTCTCCCATACTTTTTTGTGTAAATCTCTGAAGGAATTTAGTCAGTCAGTAATGCCAGAAATTTAGAGATTCATGCCTTTATTTTTACAAATTCATGCCGATGGACTGCCTCTTGCAGCCAGCAATGTCTCTGTCCCTGTCACTTGCTGTCACTAATGCTCTCACACAAGGAAGCACACATTCACACAAGCACAAATAAACACACATGCACACATATAAGATTTTTGTTTCAATTTTACACTCGCTAAACAGCAAAGGACAATTTAGCAAGCATTAAAACATGTCCTCCCTTTTCTTTACAAGTGTCTGAGCGTCACTGCAACTCAATATACAGCTGTAAAGTAGTGGCTGCGTTGTTTTAGTGACCATTATTTGTACGTTAACACCCTGCTGGAAAACATGATCTTTCCACAGCATGAGGGGTAGTAACTGAGGAAACGTTTTCTGCATCTTCATCTTAAGATAATTAACGTGTTTCCTCTCACTTTATATTCTGCTTAATCACAAATAAGTAATGCAATTTCTGACCATTTCTTTACTTTCATAAATTTTTCATTTCTGCCGACCTTCTCCATTCCGAGTTAGGCTGCTAACCATTTTCGCGTCAGCCAGTCTGCAATAACAGGATGCATTTCCTCTTCCTTCCCTTTAACAACTACATTTTACATAAATAAAGTTTACTTTCTATGTCAAAAACTGTTTAATGTTGTTGTTACTTTTGGACTTCATTACAGTAGTTATTACTTTTTAAAATGAAGAAAGACAAGACATCTGTTTTAAAAAAAAATGCTTGAAATGCAGTCATGTGATCCCATAGGGTGCACACAATCTATGTGTCATCTGACTGCAGGTGAATCATCTCGCTGCCAAATGTGACATTTGTAAAAACTTCAGTTCTTGTACTATGCTGGAGAGAGAAAAAACAAATTGTTTCTGAAAGGTTTGCTTCCTACGGAAGGTAAGGAGAGTGAAATAAAAGGAGAAAAGAAAATGTGAGGGACGTAGGGTTAGAGTAATCGATAGACCCTCCTTCCAAAAGTACAGATGTGATCCACCTCCTGGAGCAGAAGTGCCCCTAACTGAAGGCCTACCTGTGCCTGTTACAACCTCCCCTACTGGAGTCTGTCACCTAGAATTAATAATAGTGTCCGACTGCACTCTGTGGAGAAGATTAGGACCTTCTCCTTGGAGGACAAGCTATACAGGTACTTAACAGTGAAGACCTTCTTTAGTTCTCTTGATTAGATCCTCTGAGTCAGTGTAGAGCCCTTCTATGGGCATTGATTGGGACAAGATGAAGTTGGCCTTAGTCACGTCTCAGTTAGAACTCACTGTCTTCTATGCCCCCTCTGTTTCCAAGGTCATGAGAAAAGGCCCGACAAGATGAAGTTGGCCTTAGTCACGACTCAGTTAGAACTCAGTGTCTCCTATGCCGCCTCTGTTTCCAGGGTTGTCAGGAAAAGGCCCTTTCCACTCCATCTCAACATCTCTTACCTAAGGGTCTTGTTTTGGCACAAGAAGTACTGGAGCTGATTGTGGACTCCATCCAGTTTCCATCAGCACTGAGTGTGACTTTTCTTTTGTCATTGATACCCTTGGCAGTGGTAACATCAGCACTACCTCCATTGTTGGTGAGAGTCACTAGGTCCAAGGATAATGATGCCACCTTCTCAATGCTGAGATCAACGCCAGTCCCCTAGGCACTGTTCTTGGTGTTGGCACAGTTGCTGATCAAGCTCTTGGTGTAGAAACCCTCTCTGGTACCATGCCAGAATCTGATTCTTATAGATGGTGTCATTGCTTCACTGTCACCATGGTATCTCCATAGATGATAACATCACCCATCTCAGCACTGATATCCTTGGTTTAGGTCACTGATGCGAGGAAATCAATTTCGAGAAAACCCACTAGATCTATTGCAGGTCACTTATTCAGGACAGTCAGTTCCAAGGAAACCCACTAGCTCTATTGCAGGTCACTGACGCAAGACAGTCAGTTCCAAGGAAACCCAGTAGATCTATTGCAGGTCACTGATGCAGGACAGTCAGTTCCAAGGATGGTAACACCACCCGTCTCAACAGTGATCTCCTCGGTGCAGGTCACTGATGCAGGGGAATCAGTTTCAAGGAAACTCACTAGATCTATTGTAGGTCACTGATGCAGGACAATCAGTTCCAAGGAAACCCACTAGATCTATTGCAGGTCACTGATGCAGGACAATCAGTTCCAAGGATGATAACACCACCCGTCTCAGCACTGATATCCTCGGTGCAGGTCACTGATGCAGGGGAATCAGTTTCAAAGAAACCCACTAGATCTATTGCCGGTCACTGATGCTGGGGAATTAGTTGCAAGGAAACCCACTAGATTTGTTGCACTGGAACAGCTACCTGCCAGCAAGACTCTAACAGGGTTTTACTCACAGTTGATTGATTTATAGTCATTTTCCTAATAAAATGTAGCTTGGCCACCATATAACCTAGTTCCTTGAGCTAGTCTTCTCTGTTCTAAAGAGACCCAACACTGAAGATCCAGGGAGAAGAGTCCTTTCCCATACACTTTGATGCCTCCATTCTGAGCATGTACATAGATTCCACCAGAGAGTTCTACCCCAGATACAAATCTTGACAAGGTGAAGCTTCTCTCCAGCCCCCCAGAAGATGCCAAACTCAAGAAAATCATAAAAATGATGGGGCAGAGGGGATATTGACCCCACAGACCCCATTTCTCCTGATGAAGAGATCCACCAACATTTTATTTATTTATTTATTTAACATTTGTTTACTGGTAAAGTCTGACTTAGAACAAAGCCAATTTTCAGTGGCAGCCTGGGGAGAAACGCTCCAGATGCATGTCTTTGTAAAACTGCTCATTATGCCCTGCTGGTAGCTGGGATGATCCCATCTCCAAACAAAAGGATTGATTTGCTTATGATTTGGTCTGATTAGATCCTCTAGGCTGGTGCCGAGTTCTCACATGAATAGTGACTGGGACAATGTGATGGAAGCCTTAGTTGGGGTCCTCTTTGCCCTCTTCGTTTACAGAGTGGTGATTGAAGGTCTCTTCCATTTGATCTCATCTGGCCTTAACCCAGAGCCCGTTTTGGCATCAGAAATTAGCATTGTGGGTCACAGATGTTGTTGAGCCAATCTGAGAGAAGCCTAATGAGATAATCTGGACTCCTAAGGACAGACCATACCTGAGACTCAATCGTCATGACAGTGGACAGCAAAAGACAGTCCTCCAAAGAGACCCTTGCATCTCCCAAACAAAGTGTCTGTGGTGATGGATGTAAAGTGAATTTAAGGGTCAAGTCTGTTTCCCATTATTATTTCCTGACAACATCATGGGCAGGGTACTAAGGGAATGTGCGACGGAACTTGCTCCAGTATTCACTGACATCTTCAACACCTCACTCCATCTAGCCAGTGTTCTGAAATGCTTCAAGAAGATAATTATCATTCCTCTACTCAAGAAACCACAGCCAACAACTCTGAATGACTACCGACCAGTTGCTTTAACCTTGACGGTAATGAAGTGCCTGGAGAGGCTGTTCAAAGATCATATAGCCTCAGTCTTACCTGTGACACTGAACACACTGCAGTTTGCTTACAGGACAAACTGCAGTACAGGGGATGCCATCTCACTAGCTCTCCATGAAACACTGAAACACTTAGAAGACAAAAACTGCTATGCAAGACTGCTATTTATCGATTTCAGTTCTGCCTTCAGCACTGTCATCCCTCAGAATCTGATATCGAAGCTACTTCAACTGGGCATAGACTCTCATTTATGCAATTGGATTCTGAGCTTCCTTATTGTAAGGCCTCATAAGGTTCGTGTGGGAGACAACAGCTCCGGAAGTGTCATCCTGAACACAGGTGTACCACAGGGGTATGCTTTAAGCACCACAGGGGTATGCCTTAAGCCCTCTCCTTTTCACTCTGCTGACACATGACTGCATGGCCAGACATGAGACAAACAGAATCATCAGATTCGCGGATGACACCACTGTTATAGGCCTGGTCAAAGACGGAGAGGAGGAGGCCTACAGGAAAGAGATTGATTAACTACTGGTCTGGTGTGACAACAACAATCTAGCACTGAATGTCAGCAAGACAAAGGAGTTGGTTGTTGATTTCAGAAGATCTCAAGTACCACACAAACCTCTAGTGATGAAAGGAATGACAGTGGAAAGGGTCAAGAGTACAAAGTTCTTGTGTGTTCGTATCACAGAGAACTTATCCTGGTCAGTACATGTATCCAGCACAGTCAAAAAAGCTCAACAATGCTTGCACTTTCTAAGGAAACTTAGGAAGGCAAAATTACCAAGCTCCATACTTCATACCTTTTATAGAGGCGCCATTGAAAATGTCCTGAACAACAGCATTGTACTCTGGTATGGGAGCTGTAACAATCAGGATCGAAAAACTCTCAAGAGAGTTGTAAGGTCGGCAGAAAGAATCATTGGCACCTCTCTTACACCTCTGGAAGATCTACACAAATGCCGGTGCATCAACAGGGCCTAAAAAATTTCCAGCGATCCAACACATCCTGCCAGTGGTCTGTACACTCACCTCTCCTCAGGCAGGAGATGCAGAAGCCTGCATTGTAAGACCACCAGACTAAAAAACTGTCTCTTTCTGCTCTCCATTAGACTGTTGAACTCTTGGGAAAAACGAACCATGAGTCTGTCGAAACAACCACTTCTGTTACATAACTAGCCTATCAAGGAACTTATTTTATGGATGTGCAATAACTAAGTGTAATACTAAGGTAGCCCACCTACACACTGACGGACTGTAAATTGCAACATACAAACTGTGCAATAATTCAGTCTATTCATAGATATGCTGCTATTATTTCAATTTTACTTTGACAATATTACCTTCATATTGTCCCTTGTCTTCCTTGTCTCCTGTTCTGGGATGGGTGTGGGTCACTGCTGTCCTACTTTAAACACAAATTGCTATTTATTAAATTTCTCCTGTGATATTTTATTAATTCTTCTATGTCTACATGTGCAACTGTTTCCTGAATTGAGAACAAAGCATTGTAATTTCATTCAGCTACAATGCTGTGTAATTCTGAATGACAATCAAGTTTACCTTGACTTTGACCTTGACATTATGGCCATCAGCTTCTTGGCACATGTGATCAGATTTCAGTGGGATCTAACAGAGGAAACTCTGTCTACCTTAGAAGCGTTATCTTACAGTGATTTGAGTGCACAAATAGAATCACAAGCGGAGACAATCAATAGCAGCATTTAGTTCAACATGAGGCGTTTGCACACTGCTGTGGATGGAGCAGTGAGGGTAGGTCGGCAGGTATAGCCATGAAGACACAGACCTGGGTCATGCTCTGGGAATTTGTGGAACACTTCCAGACATCCTTCAACAATGTCCTGTAAGATGGGTCCTGTATGTTTGGACCTCAGGTGAAGGACAGGTTGCCAAGATTCTCACAGCTGTTGGGGGTGAAGTTAATTACTCTATGATAGAAATTAGAAAAAATGAAGAACATATGGTTCAAGAGATCCCAATGACAGCCCACACCAACTTAAGCCTTCAGACAACCTGTCCCAGAAGCAAGTCGTCAGTTCTCAGGAATACAGTGCGGTGCATTCACAGTCCCTGATGCCCAACTTGTTTCCTTTGTAGACCTCTACCAAGACCCTTTCGGAGTCCAGTATGCCACTGGGGAATGCTTCATCATCCAATCCCTCGGTTGTCTCCACTTTGGTTGGGTCTGGAGCCACTACACAGGCATCGGCTTCCAAGGAGGTTCTTCGCACACCGATTCAAGGCAAAACCAACGTCTTCATCTCTGATTACCTCATCACAATGACAAATGGATTTACAGGGTCTAAAAGCAAGACCACCCCAATAAAACAGTCTCTAGTCACCATCTTACTCCTCCTCCACCGCCTCAGACACAGTTACTGAAAATGGCGGAGGACCTCATCACTTACTTCAGGAGTAGCCATACCACTCCTTATAAAAGAAAAAGGGATACTTCCCATGAAGTTCACACAAAACCAGATTCTGAAATTTCAGACTACCTTAATTCACATGAGGAACAACAACCTCTCACCTCCTCTGAGGATTCTGATGCAGAGGAATCCTTTCCTTCTGCCCCCCCCCCCCCGAGGATCTTTCATTTGGAAAAAGCCTGCACACTCTCAGAGACCATTTCCACTGGGAAGCTCAAGATTATCCTCAGTCTAAGAAAAGACTAAGGGAGTTTCTACATTTTCCTTATCACAGACCCTTGGCCTTCCCTCCTATTCTGGATGTGGTGAATGATGTTTTCAATGAATCTAGCCTCACCCCTGATGCTCTACCCCATGCTCCTAGAAAACCTGTCAGGTACTACAGGGTGCCTGATTAAAACCTTGCAGCAGGCCCAGAGCTCATCACACAGGGGCCCAAAGGGGCCAAGGCTAGCTCATCTAAAAACCCAATCCCCTCTGACAAGGACTCAAGGGCTCCGGACAGATGGGGTAAGAAAGTGTACACCTCCACAACCTTAGGTATTAGAGCTGTTAACTGCCAGTTCCATATGCTAAAATATAAACAGCACACCTTGGAACTTATGAAGCAAAAATTTCATCTTTACCTGACACTAATACTTCCAAAGAGTTAGCAGATCTTCTGCACTCTACATCTCAAGTAGCTAAACACTCCCTGCACTGTGGATTCGATGCCCTAGAAGCCTTATATAGGGCCACTGTGGCAGATTCAGTCATTGGGAGGCACACATGGCTAAAAGAACAGCCACTGCCTGATCATGTACAATCAAAGCTACTCAGTGTCCCCTGGATAAAGACTCCTTGTCTGGATCAAAAGCAGAGGAGGTCATCAAAAAGATGGAGGATAAAGCTAAATCTATGCAAACAGTAAAAGACTTTCTCCAAGTTCAACCTCCCAGATTCAGCAGAAACTTCCCCTCTAAGCAGTGGTCTTTCCCAGCCCACAGTAGACAAGTTCAAGGGGGGCCTCGCAGGGACAGACCAGTTAGACCACAAAACCAAGGCCAGAGAAGAACTAAGCAGTGGCCCTCCTCCACTCCCACAGCAGGGAGTTCTAAGTCCACTCACTACTCTAAGGACATGCAATGACTCCCCCTCCCATCAGAGGTTAGGAGGAAGGCTATCCCTTTCACAAACAAAATTGGCTGTCTGTAACAAAGGACCATGGGTATTAAAAATCATTTTTCAGGGCTACATATTTACCTTCCAACAAGTCCCAACCTTAACAGGTTACCAAATTTGCCTCCAAATCAGTGGGCAGAAGCATTAAAACAAGTGCACATACTCCTTGCTCAAGGGGGAGTGGAGCCTGTGCCACAGGAGCAAAGCACAAAAAGGTTTTTACTCCAGACTGTTCCGAGAGCCAGGAAAAAGAAGGCACTTGGCAACCCATCCTCGACCTGTCCACTCTAAACACCTTCCTAGAGGTCCCAAAATTCAAAACGCTAACTCCTCAAAAACATTTACCATTGCTGGGCAAAAATGCATGGCTAGCCACTCTGGACCTGAAGGATGCCTACCTTCATATACCCATAAGGGAGTCCAGCAGATAATACCTAGGCGTCAGAGCAGGTTCACAACACTTTCAGTTCTCTGTGCTACCTTTTGGCTTATCTACAGCTCGCAGGGTCTTCAAGATGCCTGGCCCCAGTAGTTGCCTTCTGCAGACAGCAAAACATCCAGCTTTACCCTTATCTGGACGACTGCCTAATCCAAGCAGACAACAAAGAGAAGTTACTACAGGACCTGCTTTTTGTACAAACAACCTAAACTCTCTAGGGCTCACTATCAACAGGAAAAAGTCAAACCTAAACCCCTCCAGGTAGATCACCTTCTTGGGCACACTCCTGGACACAGCCTCCCAAACAGCCTTCCTCTCACCAGAAAAACAATGCATTCTGCCAAATTACTTCTCCCAGTTAGCTCTCAGAAAAAACTCAAAGCAAGGAAAATTCTGCAAGCACTGGGTTACATGTCATACTGCATTCTGATGATTCCCCTGCCAGGCTGCACATGAGGAAACTCCAGTGGTACCTAAAGCACTCTCAATCTATGGAGACCACTCTCCCCCTCATTCCATGCATAAGGAACGAGTGTCTTTGGTGGGCAGAGGCTTGCACTCAGAACAAGGGCCTTCCCTTCACCTACCTACCACAAGGCCAGACTATCACCTCAGATGCCTCAGATCTAGCTTGAGGCGCTCATTTAGATACCCGGTGCACCCAAGCCTCCTGGGACCTCTGGCACCTTCATTCACACATCAACCTAAAGGAAATTATAGCAGTTCAGAAGGCTGTCACATCCTTCCAAGACCACCTAAAACCAGGAGTCCTCCTCATAAAAACAGACAATACCACAGTCATGTGGTACATCGACAAGTGGGGTGGGGGACATACTCCTACCCTCTCTGCAGACTAGTCATGAGCCTCTGGCAGACAGCCTCCTCCATGGTTCACCTGATAGCCCAGTACATCCCAGGAGTAACCAACACTGTAGCAGACCATCTAAGCAGAAACTACTTAGACCCCCATGAGTGGAAACTCCAAAAGGGAACATTCCTCCAAATCACCCAGGCCTGGGGGACACCAGAGGTGGACCTCTTCACCTCACAACACAACAATCAGCTGCAGAAATTCTGCACCAAGGAATTCCACTCTTTATTTTGGAAAGTGGATGCTGTATCATTCCAATGGACCGATCTCTTCATTTATGCCCCCCCCTGCCCTTACTCGCAAGGGTACTGCTCAAAATAGGGCAGGAGGGACCAAAAGCCATCTTTATAGCAGCAGACTGGCCCAGGCAACATTGGCACCCCTTGCTGCTCAGCCTGACCAAGGAGCCTTACAGGCCCCTGCCATTAACTGCAGACCTCCTGACACAAGCCAGATGGGAGATTCTGCATCCAAGCCTGCACACTCTCAAACTTTCTGCATGGCTTATCCCCCAAGGACCAGGGATAACCCACAGCTGAGCAAGCAGGTCCAAGACATTATTAAGGAAGCTAGAAGGCCCAACACCAGGAAATCTTACTCAGAGAAATGGAAAAGATTCAACTCCCGGTGCCTGTCAAAAGGTCAAAGCAGCTCCCAGCCGTCCCTCCCCATATTCTGGACTACCTAGCGGAGCTACTTAACAAGGGCCTCTCCTTTTCCTCCATTAAAATCCATGCCTCAGCCATTTCAGCACACTTTCATGTTGAACAGCCTGTCTTCTCTCACGCTTTCATTAAGCAATTCCTCAGAGGTGTATCTAACATTAGGCCCCCTAGAAGGGCAACCACTCCAGCCTGGGACCTGAACTATGTCTTAGAAAAACTGGCATTGCCTCCCTTTGAACCAGCTGCATCAGCAGGCCTAAAACACCTTTCCTGGAAGACTGCCTTCCTCTTGGCTATTACTTCAACTAGGAGGGTGTCAGAACTTCAAGCACTCATCGCCACTGAACCCTTCACTATCGTCCATGTAGACAGGGTGTCTCTCAGGACTAATCCCTCATTCAGGCCAAAGGTAGTATCAGATGTGACCCTAAACCAGGCTATACATCTCCCTACCTTTTTTCCAAACCCTCAGAATAAAGGGGAGAGAATTCTGCACACACTGGATGTGCACAGACAGTTAAGATACTACCTGGAGAGAACAAAGTCCCTTAGGAAGATGGATCAACTGTTGGTTGCCTTTGCCCCAGGGAAAGAGGAGAAGCCCATCTCCAAACAGACCATTATCTCACTGCATACAATTCTGCTACACTTTTCATGGGAAAGCTCCTCCTAAATCTATCAGAAGACATTCCACTAGGGCAGCCTCTACTTCCACTGCCTTCCTTAGAGGAGTACCCACCAGGGACATCCTAGAAGCTGCCACTTGGACCTCAGTCCACACCTTCACCAAACACTACCACCTGGGTCTGTTCTCCAGGACTCAGGCAGGCTTTGCCTCTGTAGTCCTGCAAGGCATGCTAGCTCAAGCCTAGGATTTCATACTTCCATCCTCCCCTTCCTCAGCTTTGGGAATCCTTCCACAAGTGATGAGTGAAACACGAAGAACATAGTACAGTTGTGTACACTTACTATAAATGTAGATGTTCGAGTGTATTTACTGTTACAGTCCTGTTTCCCTACCACCTTCCCCCTTAATCTTATCCTTTTTGGAGATTAACTGTCATTTTTGTGGCCTTGGGCCACCAGAGGCTCTTTAAAACATTTACTTCAAGGGGCTCCGACAGGTTAGGGCAAGAAAAACTGATGCTCTCCTTTAT
>NC_056745.1:1488251619-1488351619 GCF_019279795.1 Protopterus annectens | reverse complement strand
CCACCCCCTTTAAAGATGGCTTATCCCATCTCGTCCACCCTATTAAAGATGGCTTATCGCTTTTCCCCCACCCTATTAAAGATGGCTTATCGCTTCTCCCCCATCCAATTAGAGATGGCTTATCGCTTCTCCCCCACCCAATTAAAGATGGCTTATCCCTTCTCCCCCACTCAATTAAAGATGGCTTATCCCTTCTCCCCACCCTCTTTAAAGATGGCTTACCCCTTTTCCCCCTCCCTATTAAAGATGGTTTATCCCTTCTCCCCCACTCAATTAAAGATGGTTTATCTCTTTTCCTCCCCCCCTATTAAAGATGGCTTATCACTTTTCCCCCACCCTATTAAAGATGGCTTATCCCTTCTCCCCACCCTATTAAAGATGGTTTATCCCTTCTCCCCCACCCTATTAAAGATGGCTTATCCCATCTCCCCCACCCTATTAAAGATGGCTTATCCCTTCTCCCCCACCCTATTAAAGATGGATTATCCCTTCTCCCTCACCCCCTTTAAAGATGGTGTATCCCTTCCCTCCAACCTATTAAAGATGGCTTATCACTTTCCCCCACCTTGTTAAAGATGGCTTATCGCTTCTCCCCCACCCAATTAAAGATGGCTTATCACTTCTCCCCCACCTAATTAAAGATGGCTTATCCCTTCTCCCCCACCCAATTAAAGATGGGTTATCCCTTCTCCCCCACCCCCTTTAAAGATGGCTTATCCCTTCTCCCCCACCCCTTTAAAGATGGCTTATGCCTTCTCCCCCACCCTATTAAAGATGGCTTATCCCTTCTCCCCACCCCCTTTAAAGATGGCTTATCCCTTCTCCCCCCCTTTAAAGATGGCTTATCCCTTCTCCCCATCCCCTTTAAAGATGGCTTATCCTTTCTCCCCCACCCCCTTTAAAGATGGCTTATCCCTTCTTGTCCACCCTATTAAAGATGGCTTATCGCTTTTCCCCCACCCTATTAAAGATGGCTTATCGCTTCTCCCCCATCCAATTAGAGATGGCTTATCGCTTCTCCCCCACCCAATTAAAGATGGCTTATCGCTTCTCCCCAACCCAATTAAAGATGGCTTATCCCTTTTCCCCCCACCCAATTAAAGATGGCTTATCCCTTCTCCCTCACCCCCTTTAAAGATGGCTTACCCCTTCTCCCCCACCCTATTAAAGATGGCTTATCCCTTCTCCCCCACCCAATTAAAGATGCCTTATCGCTTTTCCTCCCCCCTATTAAAGATGGCTTATCCCTTTCCCCCACCCTATTACAGATGGCTTATCCCTTTTCCCCCACCCTATTAAAGATGGCTTATCCCTTCTCCCCACCCTATTAAAGATGGTTTATCCCTTCTCCCCCACCCTATTAAAGATGGCTTATCCCATCTCCCCCACCCTGTTAAAGATGGCTTATCGCTTCTCCCCCACCCAATTAAAGATGGCTTATCACTTCTCCCCCACCCAATTAAAGATGGCTTATCCCTTCTCCCCCACCCCCTTTAAAGATGGCTTATCCCTTCTCCCCCACCCAATTAAAGATGGCTTATCGCTTTTCCTCTACCCTATTAAAGATGGCTTATCCTTTCTCCCCCACCCTATTAAAGATGGCTTATCCCTTCTCCCCCCCCTTTAAAGATGGCTTATCCCTTCTCCCCATCCCCTTTAAAGATGGCTTATCCTTTCTCCCCCACACCCTTTAAAGATGGCTTATCCCTTCTTGTCCACCCTATTAAAGATGGCTTATCGCTTTTCCCCCACCCTATTAAAGATGGCTTATCACTTCTCCCCCATCCAATTAGAGATGGCTTATCGCTTCTCCCCCACCCAATTAAAGATGGCTTATCGCTTCTCCCCAACCCAATTAAAGATGGCTTATCCCTTCTCCCCCACCCAATTAAAGATGGCTTATCCCTTCTCCCCCACCCCCTTTAAAGATGGCTTACCCCTTCTCCCCCACCCAATTAAAGGTGGCTTATCGCTTTTCCCCCCACCCTGTTAAAGATGGCTTATCCCTTCTCCCCCACCCCCTTTAAAGATGGCTTATCCCTTCTCCCCCACCCAATTAAAGATGGCTTATCGCTTTTCCTCTACCCTATTAAAGATGGCTTATCCTTTCTCCCCCCACCCTATTAAAGATGGCTTATCCCTTCTCCCCCACCCAATTAAAGGTGGCTTATCGCTTTCCCCCACCCTGTTAAAGATGGCTTATCCCTTCTCCCCACCCCTTTAAAGATGGCTTATCCCTTCTCCCCCACCCAATTAAAGATGGCTTATCGCTTTTCCTCTACCCTATTAAAGATGGCTTATCCTTTCTCCCCCACCCTATTAAAGATGGCTTATCCCTTCTCCCCCACCCAATTAAAGGTGGCTTATCGCTTTTCCCCCACCCTGTTAAAGATGGCTTATCCCTTCTCCCCCACCCCCTTTAAAGATGGCTTATCCCTTCTCCCCCACCCCCTTTAAAGATGGCTTATCCCTTCTCCCCACCCCCTTTAAAGATGGCTTATCCCTTCTCCCCCACCCCCTTTAAAGATGGCTTATTCATTCTTCCCATCCAATTAAAGATGGCTTATCCCTTCTCGTCCACCCTATTAAAGATGACTTATCGCTTTTTCCCCACCCTATTAAAGATGGCTTATCCTTTCTCCCCCACCCTATTAAAGATGGCTTATCCCTTCTCCCCCACCCAATTAAAGATGGCTTATCCCTTCTCCCCCACCCCCTTTAAAAATGGCTTACCCCTTCTCCCCTGCACCCTATTAAAGATGGCGTATCCCTTCTCCCCCACCCAATTAAAGCTGGCTTATCGCTTTTCCTCCACCCTATTAAAGATGGCTTATCCTTTCTCCCCCACCCTATTAAAGATGGCTTATCCCTTCTCCCCTACCCAATTAAAGGTGGCTTATCGCTTTTCCCCCACCCTGTTAAAGATGGCTTATCCCTTCTCCCCCACCCCCTTTAAAGATGGGTTATCCCTTCTCCCCCACCCCCTTTAAAGATGGCTTATTCGTTCTTCCCCATCCAATTAAAGATGGCTTATCCCTTCTCCCCCACCCCTTCCACTCTTCTCCTTGCTGTCCTGTCTTGACAATTAAGTTTAACAGCTTCCTGCTAGCTTGTGCTACTTACTAGCCTGAATTTACCTTGAGAAATTATGCACTTTTATCTTTCTTTCTCACTTACTGCTCGAGCTTTCCCTGATTTTTCACTGTTGGGCTCTGCGTACGTGCGATATTTTATTTATTTATTTGCCATTTGTTTACCAGGAAAGTCCGACTGGACACAGGTCCTTTTTCAGCAGGGGCATGGGGAGAAAAGCTCTACTTATAGGTAGTAAGAATTACATAATAAAGAAACACATATTTGTTTATACAAGTAGAGTACAAATGTAAAAATAAAAGCACATTTTATACATAGTTGTCAATTGTACTAGAGCAATTAGATAGTCAAGATATGTAGGTAATATATACACGATGACATACATAGCAAAATAATTTTGTGGTTAGAGCAAGTAAATATGCTTTGAGACATTCCCAATACATATGTAGAGAGTTAGATGCTGGGAACATACTGATGTTTAGAGGTGGATAATTTTGACTCAAGCATGTTTCTGTACAGTTCAGAGAGATAAATTGTGCGTAGATGGCACCATGTTAGTACAGTTTGGGTAAATAAGCTGTAAGGTAGTCAAAGTTTAGTAATGTTAAGAGTGGGGTTAGCCAGGTTGGTTGCAAGGACAAAGCCATGTGCCATATAAATGTTGTTTTAGTAGGATTTTAAACTGTGTCAGAGAGTTACTATTGGTTATAGTAGATGGAAGGTTGTTCCAAGTTTTAGAAGTTTAATAGGAGAAAAAAGATTCACCTGCTGAGTTGTTGGCTTTTGTAACATCTAGGAGGAGTTTGCTGTTTGGATGAAGGGATCTAGTGGAGGTGTATTGTCTAATAAGATTTTTGGAGAGCTGGTGTGTTATCTGGTTTGTGTAGGAGCTTGGATGGTGATGTTAGTTGGCAGAAGTGGAGTAGATGAGGAAGATCTAGCCAGTTTTGTTGTTTAAGTGATATACAGTGTTGAGATTTGTAAGGGACATCTGTTGCAAATTTGGCTATTTTATTGTAACATGAATTTAATTTGGAGAGGTCGGCTTTGTGGAGGTTGGTGAGTATAGGGGAGGCATATAGGAGAGTTTAGAGGAGGTGAGTAAGGGCAATAGTAGCTTTAGTGCTAGCAGTTAAAAATGACTTATTCCTGTGTAATAGACCTAGTTTTTGTGGACGTTTTTTATGACTGGAGTGATGTGGATATCATATTTGAGGTTATTGTCAATTTTGACTCCCAACAGTTTGGTATGAGTGGTTGGGATAATGTCAGTTTTGTTATTGGAATGGATCGTGAAGGTCAGGGAGGGAGAGGGAGTTCTGATTGGGGAAAATAGAAGTAGTTTAGTTTTCTTGGGTTTAATATGAGTTGGGAATCTGTGAGCCAGATTTCCACAGACAGAAAGGAATCTTGAGTTATGGTATGTAGGTCTTGTCGGGAGGAGGCTGAACATATCAGGGTGGAGTCATCTGCACACTATATGACTGATGCGTGAAGTGTATCGGAGTGGAGCTGATTGGTGAAGAGAATGAAAAGCAGGGGGCCATGGATGGAGCCTTGTGGCACCCCTACACAGACTGGGAGAAATGATTAAAGTTGTTGTTGCCACAGGATGGCTCCCTGAGAGGTAACTATGGAACCAGGACAGAGATGGGTTACTGAGGTTAAATGTGGTGAGGACGTCAATGAGTTTATTGTGATCCACCATATTGAAGGCTTTGGATAGGTCTAAAAATAAGGTAGATACGTATTGCCCTCTGTTTCTATGACTACTAACCATATTAGTAAAGGCCATGAGAGCTGTTGTGGTGCTGTGATGTGGTCAAAGTCCATGCTGAGTGCTAGATAGGAGCTTGTGGGTGTGAAGGAAGTCCATGAGTTGGGAATGTACGACTCTATCTAATATTTTGGATAGGGGAGACAAAATAGCTATGGGGCGATAGTTGTTGAATTCAGTGGAAGTTCCCCCTTTGTGAAGAGGAATGATGTGGGAGATTTTCCAGATGGAGGGGACTGTGTTTTCTGATATCAATCTATTTATGAGTATTGTTAATGTGTACGCTATAGCGTCTGCAGCAATGTTCAAAAACTCTGCTGGGAGGTTGTCTGCAGCAAGTGTGATAGGTTTAAGTTTCTTTAGTAATCTTTTTATAGTACTGATGGAAACAGGATGCAGTGAAAATTGAGTGGGGTCATTCTTGTGGCTAAAGCTGTGATGTGGTGGGAGATGAGTAGGGTTATTAGGACTTCTGGAGGTGGTTTGTGAGTCAGGAAGAGCTTGGATAGTGTCTGTAAAGTATTTGTTGAATTGGGTTGCTATGTTGTTGGAGCTAAGGTTGATGTTGGGGTTGATGTGCCTACCTTACCTGGTTGTAGATTATTATTAATTGCAGACCAGAACTTTTGAGGGTGGTTGTAATGTTTACTTTGGATGTTGTGATAGTAGTTGATTTTGCCTAGTGTGACAAGTTTTTTGGCTCTGTTTCTGAGCTCTAAAAATGCTTGTTTTGCTCGTTGAGATTTGTTTTTTTGAAAGTGAGCCCAGGCTTTGTTTCTAGTCCTGGTAGGGATCTGCATTCTTTACTTATCCAGGGTGTGTAGTTAGTTTTCACCCTAATATTTTCTAGGGGGATATGATGTCAGATGTCATAGGTGCATAAACATAAGTCTAATGGTAGTAAAGTGACTTGTTTACACTGCTTATATTATTAACTAATATTAGTTTTTTTCTTGTTTAATGTATTAAATTATTAGCGTCATCCTTTTGTCATTGTGCTGTGCATACTTGATCTTTGTGTTTTTTGATGTCAGACATCCTGCATTTGCAAACAGAAGGACTAGGAAAGTAAAACGACTCATTTACAATGCGATCATCATGACTGTATTATCGGCAGCGTGAGAAGTTCTGACCGCACAAACTAAATGAAAATAGTGTTATGTGTATGTTTAAAAGAAGTACATTGGCGCACACATCGTAAAGTGATTCATATTGTCTAACACCAGAAGGATAAAGCACATGAATTTGAGTGAAGAGCTTTTTTTTTCAGATAAGTGACTTCAAAGTTATATTGCACAATTAAAACAAATTAGCTGTGAATATTTTAAATATGAAACTGCTAGATTAAATATTATCAGTTGCAGCAAGAGTAGGTTTATTTATAAAATAATTATTTAAGTATATTTTCTAAATCTGAGGGCATTTATTAAAAATGGCAATGTGTGTGAAGGAAACGTAATGTCGTCACAAAAGCACTGTGCTTAAAGATCCATCTTTAATATTTTTTGTAGCAGTAGTGTACATGAACAAAAGAGTTTCTAAAAGTAGAAACAAATGTGCACCACATTTTGTTTGCAAAACAGCAGAGATGTTCAACTGTGTATTGGAATTGTACAGTATACTTTGAGCATGAAGAGCTGATGTTTAATAATGAATACAGTATAAGTGGTTCCAGCCACAAGATGGCTGGTTATGTGGGGACATTTAAAGTTTATGATTAACTGCAGAAGACTGGACTGCTGGTTTTGAAGGAATAGAACCAAATTATAGTGTTGATGTTACTACCAATGAGAAGTCTCAGTATTGTTTGATTTAATGTATACAAATGCACGTGTAAATTTGTATTTAATGTATACAAATGCATGTATAAATTTGTTAGCAATTTAGGCATCCTCGGTTATTACATTTTAAGGAATTATTTCTTTAATCATAATAAAAAAGTATCTTTTTCTTTCATGGTCAATTTAAACACATAACTTTAAACTTTTAACAACATGCGCTGGGGTGGCTACATACATATTTAAATAAGTTGGCTCAATGTGAATTATTCGTGATTAGCTAGAATGCTCTTGAATGTTAGCATTTTCAGATGGATAAAATACTCTTACTTGGATAGTGTGTATTTTCTTTGTTTCCTGCATGTTGCTTAAGCTGGGAATGGAAGTATACATACGCTATGTTATTAATTGTACAGTAAGATATTTTGTTAGTGGCCTTTGTTTATTAACTGCAGTTGAACAGTTTACCTGTAATATTAGTTTATCTCATAACTTTTGTATTCATTCGTGTATGGAAATTTGTTTCGCATTACTTTAGAATACCTCTTCTTTTAATTATAAAAGATCTGATTAATGTTGAACTACTGTTTCAGTCATTAAATTAGGTTATTTTGTGGTTTGCTCGGGTTAGTTACATCTCAAAAAAGTCATATTTTATGTCTCAGATGCAGTGCGGCTTGCATTCATTATTCATGGATATTCTTTGGATAATTTAACAATATGCAACTCAGCAGGAATACGTGTTCCTCCTTAGAGTTCCATTTAAGTTTATCAGTCTTTTATTTACTCACTGTTGGGAATGCCGATCTGCTGTTGTGACTTCATCAGTTTTGTGCACTGACTGTCTGCTAATATAGTTCATGTCTGTTATTTGTTATTCTATGCATTAAGATGCTAAGATATATTTGAAACTTGTACAAAAACTACATTTTTATCGGTTATTTATTATTTACAAAATATATTACTCCTTTTTAACTCTTCTTAACTATTCTTCCTTCTTAAAATGTTATCATTGTTTACTTAACATAAAATGTTGATAGTTTCACTCATTCTGTTCTATTTAATGCTAGACTTTTAAAATAATTTTTACTGGACTGCTACAGTAAATCATACATAGTCTTTGTAGTAAGTGTTAGTTTAGATGGGCAGTTTGAATGAGTTCTTTTTTCATACTAGGAACTTTTTGTGCCGTGTTAGGAAGTAGATGTAGATTTATCGTAGTTTTTGGTCATTGTTTGCAATGTATCCAGTTTTGTGTCTATATGAAACGGAGTGATATTTCTTTATACAACTGCTATGCTTTTTTATATTTCTAATATTTACTACTCAATCTTATAATTCTTATTAAAGTTATAATTTATTTTTATTCTAATATTAGGAATATAATATGTCTTTTTTGAAATGTATTTGTTAAATGTTAATGGTCTTAATAGTGGCTATAAGAGGGGTAGTTTGCTTAAATATTGGCATTTGTTTACCAGGGAAGTCTGGTTGTGCAGTGCCCTTTTTTATCTGAGGCCTATGGAGGACATCACTATTATATGAACATTGTGGGCATCGTTTGCATTCTTGAATCATTTACAGTCGGTTTCATTCATTGTTTACATATCCTTGACATTGGTTATGTCATTTACAAAAAGGTTTGATTAAAAATAGCAGTTGCCTGAGTGAATGAATATTTATATGAATATTTTTTTTAAATACAGGGGGGTATTGTATTTGCAGTGCAATGTTATCATGCTTTGTTGACGGATTAGTCCCAGAAGGCCAGTGTACTCTTTTCAGGGAAGGCCTCAAGTGGCATTTATATTACTAGGGAAAATGTGATCAGGGCATCAGGGAACTTCCTCTACTCTTTGTTCATTTTCACAGTGGCACTTCCTGTTCCTGTTTTGTTCCTGGCATGGAGGTGGCCAGCAGAAGCAGTGCATGTAATGGACAAGGATGGAAAAAGATGTGTTTTTGTTGCTGATGGTGAGTTTGAATCACAATAATGTCATTCTGCCAGTCAAGCAAGGACAGAATAGATTGGAATTTACAAATAGAGGTTAGCTGACTTTACGTCTGGTGGAAGTGGAGAAGTTGTTGTGACAGAGGGCCTCCTGATGAGCATTTGGTGATCCAGGAGAAGAATCTGTGTTGTCGGGGTTGAATATGATGGGAAAGGTGTTCAGTGCCAAGAAGGAGCAGGATGAAAACAAAAGAAATCGGGGATAAATGTTCAGGATGCAGTCATGGAACAGTTAGAGAGGAAATCGTATACTGAGGCAGTGGGAAAGTCAAAAGGTACTGTAAATGTTGTAAAAAAGAAAAAAAAGATTTATTGTAAGATTAAGAAAAAAAGAAGGAAGAGATTGTTGGTAGATATTTGGGACAATTTAGTGCTGCCATTAGGGTTTGCAGCAAAAGACATAAAGTCACAGATTCATTTGGAAATGTAAAGTTTCTGTGATGTAACGTTTGAAACTGAAATATTAATGGACACATTTTTGTTTACCTGTCACAACACTGTTCTTATTAATGTGTCACTCAGTATGTAGTACTGTGAAAGTTAAAGATGGAATGGGCATTTGCAAAGGCATGTGGGAATTGGATATTTTTTTTGAAATATGAAAACGATGTTGTAAAACATTTGCCTAGTATTCATGTGGCTTTCTCTAGGGCAGTAGTTAGATATATGGGTCAGCCAAAAGTCTGCTTTTTCTGTGGTGATGTTTAATCATCTTATTAATGAATGTGCAAAAATTAAATCAAAGCACAGAAAAAGAATATATGGTAAATGAGTTCAGAAGGGAATGCAGAATTTTTAAACAGGATGGGTGTGTTTGGTTTATTGTAATATAAGTAAGGAATCGAATACTGACAGCGATAATGTGGAGAATGTTGAATGACGTGAGACTTATGAGGTAAAATGTGAAGATGATAAAAATGTGGTAACTGATGATGCTGAAAGCATATTCTGGGGGAAACAGTAAAACTGTAGTAAGTTAAGAGGAGAAATATAATATTAACGAAGATGTTGAAAAATGAAGAAGAAGTAAATAGTGAGAAATCAGTTCTTGGTGAAGAAATTGTAAAGGAAATTAAAAAAAAGGAAAAGGAAAAAGGAATCCATGGGGGCTAAGGTAAGAATGAGGAAGAGAGATATCAAAATACTTCACAAAACATTAAAAAGGTAAAGAATATAATATTATAATTATAATATTATATTTGTGTCAGTTAATGGTAATAGTTGGATTAATAAAGGGAGGAGGATTGCCATTTTGCAATGGTGTAAAAATGTGAAGCTGGAGTAATTTGCTTTCAAGATAGAAGATGTACTTCAGAAGCTGCTAGAGTACAGGTTGAAGCAGGGAAATTATACGGGATTTTGGAAGGAAAAGGCCTGCAGGTGTGCTGTTCATGTTTGGAGATGATGTCCAATTGCTAGATTCTGTTTTTATAAAGATTGCTAGAACTACAGTTGCAGATGTGAGAATAGGTGAGTATGTATTTAGGTTGATAGGAGCTTATGCCTTTACTTCAATAAAATAAAGAGGATTTTTTGATTTATTGAAGCCATATATTATAGTAAATATGAAAATAATTATTATGGAGATTCTAATGATGGGTTAAGAAAGTGTAAAAGAAAAGAAGGGATGGATGATGGAAAATTAAAATAAGGTATGACACATGTAAAGTTAAATATATGGAGTAGTGATGGGTGGACATATAAAAGAGGTGATTTGTTTACTGAAATTGGTTTCTTTTTTGTTATCAGAATCATTAAAAGTGTTAAAAAGATGATAATGTGATCAATTGCTTTACTGATCATAGCTCTATTTAGGTTGAATATGGTGAAAGTAAGGATGTAAAAGATTAACACTGATGTTTATTGATAAACAGGTGCTAGAAAAAAAGGTTGATCACTTATGGAGTTATAGTGAGCCAATAAAATAATTTTATTTTTCATGGCCAGGATGTTGGATAGTATTTAAGGGAAATATAAAATAACTATTTTTTTGGAATTAGAATTGGATAAACTAAAATAAGATAAAGCTATAATAACATGCATAATGGGATGCCGTGTAGTCTAGAACAATGTTCTAAGACTTTTTTATTTTTAAGAATGAAAAAGAAGTTTTTATTTTTGAAGAACACAAAGAGAAGGCTGTTATATAAGCAGAGGTATTATTTGAAAGGTAAAAAAGAGGAAGTTTCTCCTTTCCTGGTTAAATTGGTTAAGAACAGGAAGTATTGTGCATAATCAAAAAGATATAATATTTAATGTGGAACAGTATGGTAAATGTATATATGAGAAAGGAAAGAGGAGTGAAAAAGTGAGGTGCAGTGTTAAGAGTTTTTTTTTCCAGATGAAACTATTGAAAGTCTAATGAGGGAGGTTACCTTGGATGAGTTGAATTTGATGTGGGATAAAGTTAATCTTAAGTCAGTATCTGGTTGGGATGGTGTGAGTTATGAAGTATATAAAAAATTAAAGATAGGACAGAAAGTATTACTAATAATGTGATGGTAATATTTATTAGATTAAAACAATAGGTAGGTTATGGGAGTTGAATTTTTAATATTCTTACTGGCTAAGTATACATATTTGTTTGCTTGTGGAGGTTATGTTAGAAATGTGTTTATATTAATGGTGATTATTATTAACAGCTAAAAGGCATTGCAATGGATGCTATACCTGCCCTCATTTTTACTAGTTAGGTCATGGGATGGTGAGATGCCAAATTTTAACAAATTTTTCTCTTTACCAACAACATGTATTATTTTACATAAGGTTTATCAACAATTTATTATTTTTTATTGCTGTTGTTTTTCTGGGGGGTTTTCTGATGCTCAGGCGGCAGTGGTGCAGCGGTTAGCATTGTCGCCTCACAGCAAGAGATTCTCCTGTTCGATTCTCGGCTGGAGCTCCTTCGGTGTGGAGTCTGCATATCCTCCCCGTGGTCGAGTGATGTTAAAGACATGTAGGTAGGTGAGTGCCTGAATGGGTGTGCCTTCTTTGAAGGTTGGGTGTCGGGCTGGCAACTCGGCACTGTAAAAATCCACTGCCAATCTTTAGCGGACGGGAGTTCTGCTGTGGCGACCCCTAACCGGGAAAAGCTGAAAGACTTTTAAGACTGATGTTTTTTTCTGATGATATTACTATTTTTGTTAATGAGTTAAATCATAGTACTAACTTTTAGTTTTTACTTTAGGCAACATAGGTTCTAGGGCTTCTTATCTGGATTTAATGGTTAGCTGTGATTTTATTCATAAAAAAGAAAGTTTTCCAGTCAGATTTACAGAAAACATTTTAACAGCAATAATTATTTGTTTTATACTAGTACCCATCCTAGATTAATGAAGAGGAACACCCCAGAGGTCAGATGATTAGATTGTCTAGGTTTACTACAGATGATCAGTTTTTTTAGAAGGGATTTCTAAGTTAGGTGATTATTCTCTGAGAGAGGTTACTGTTTGGGAGGTTTAATGTGTATTGCTGATGAAATCATTTCTAAAAGAAAATTTTTTTTCCTCCCATTTTAACTTCCAATTTTAACAAACCTGTTTATTAGAATGGCAGTTACCAAAACACTTTTGTTTTACAGATGACAGTAGATGATGTTTCTATTAAACATGTCATTCATGACAACTGGAAGATTTTTTTCAGGTAATGCTGGTGTTTGTACCAGTGTTGGTTCTTGTCCCAGGTTTGTGTTTAAAAGCTCAAAATCCAGTAAACAGTATGTGGAGAATGAAAATACTTTTACTTGTAGCCTATGCACTGGCAAAAGCTATGGGATGTATAGATCTGGCTTTTATAGTGTTTGTAGCTATATTTTAGAAGGACCCGATATTTATTTTGTACATTTAAATACAGCTTTTTAGGATTAATGGTCATTGCAGCTGTAATACTACAGGTGTAGTTTATATTGCTGTTTGTTCATCCTGCAATGCTTTTTACATTGGCATAACTACTCGAAAAAAAATTAAAAGGCTCAAGAAACATGTATATGCAATTAGGTCACTTGACAAAAATAGTGCCCTGTTTAAACACAGTCTCGTATGTACTAGTTTTAAAAAAATATTTTTCAGTTTTAGAGTGTAAAAAAATATTTTTCAGTTTTACACTGTATTCCTTTGGATTTAAGAGGAGGCTGTTATAAAAAATTGTTGGAGAGAAAAGAAACTTTATAGCAACTTAAATTACAGGTGGATCAACTGCCAGGTTTAAATGACAATGTTATTATTAAATGTTATGCAGTCGACATTCTGTTTTTTTAATAACTGTTGTAATTGTTAAACCAAGATATTTATTTATAATAGATTACAAGGCTATATAACAAAACTGAATGAATTCAAAGAACTTTACAAAAGAAATACATTAATTTTAGATATTAATAATAATTGAGAGGGTTTAGATGTGATTCTTTGGGACTCTTTTCCAAGTTGTAGAATGACTACTTTGTTCTTTTATAAGAGAAGACAATGGAATAAAGATTTATTAAAGTTGTAAGCTAAAACTGATAAACTAAAACTTAGTGTACAGAATAGTAAAAAGATCTTTTAACTGAAATGTTGTTGTTTGTCTTTCGGCTTTTTCCCAGTAAGGGGTCGCTACAGCGGAACTCCAGTCCGCTAATGATTGGCAGTAGGTTTTTACGAAACGCCAAGGTGCCAGCTAGACATCCAACCTTCAATGAAGGCACGCCCATTTACGCACGCATGTCTTTTTAACACTACCTAACCGCGGGGAGGACATGCAGACTCCACACAGAAGGCACTCCCAAACCACGCCGAGAATCGAACGGGAGAACCTCTTGCTATGAGGTAACAATGCTACCGTCGTACCACCACTGCATTATACAAAATATACTGTGATTTTGCAACAGAAAGTCTTGATTTGTCTTGAGAACGCTAAAGTACAGTCCTATTCTTTGAACTCTTTACGTAAGTTAGCTATCAGGTAAAAAAAATATTAAGTTCCAGTTGTACGAAAGCGATAACTATACAGAAGAGTAATAGGAAAGCTACTGGCATTGTTTTAGGAAATATTATGAAAAACTTAATACTTCTACTGGTATTATGGAACATGACACTGCAATTAAATGTTTCTGAATAAAATGTACATAAAATTATCTTCCTGTCAAATAAAAAGAATAGAAGAACCCATCTTAATGAGAGAAATTAAAGATAAAACGAAAAAAATGGAACAATAATAAAGCTGCAGGAAATAATGGAATTATTACTTAACTATACAAATTATTACCACATGATGTCTTTGTTATTTTATTAAAAGTACTTGCAGAAGTCAAAACTGTATCAAACATTCTTCCCTCTTAGAAATGTACATTACATTCACCTATAGGAAGGCAAGATAAAGAGTCATCCTTATTTTCTTCTTATAGACCTATATCTGTTTTAAATATTGATTATAAAATATTTATGTCTATTTATGCTAATCTAATTAAGCATTTACTTATTTTATTAGTTGACGCATCTCAGACTGGTTTTATTTTGAATAGATAGACTCAAGATAACATCAAAAGAATAATTATATTAATTGATTATACTGATAACAGTATGAAGCAATTTTCACTATTTAATTTAGATTTAAATAAGGCCTTTGATTCAGTTGATTAGCTCTATCTATCTAGTATATTAGAATTATATAGATTCCAAAGTAGTTTCATAAAGCTTGTCATTCAGCTATGTCAGAACTATTTTGTATTTTGTTTTATTTATTTTATTTTATTTAACATTTGTTTACCAGGAAAGTCCAACTTAGAACGAAGCCAATTTTCAGCAGATGCCCGGGGAGAAACGCTGCAGATACATGTCTTTGTAACATGGGAGGAAACTGGAGTACTCAGAGAAAACACACACAAACACAGGGAGGACATACAGACTCTGCACAGAAGGCACTCCAGACGAGAATCGAACCGGGGAATCTCTTGCTGTGAGGTGACAACGCTACCTCTGCACTATTGCGCCATCCATCTTTTGCTTTGGTTAGAATATGTTCTTTAGTCTCCTGGTCAATAAAGGTTTGTAAAGGAAGGAAATGGAGTTTGTCCCTTGTCCCCTTTGCTGTCTGCTTTAGTTGTCGAATGTTTTGCTAACTTTATTAGATCTAATACTGACATAATAGGCTTTAAAATAAATAATCCAATATACATCAAAAATCATTTTTTTTGCAGAATATATACTTTTAGCAATTGATTTATTCTTAAATCCCTTAAAATACATTAGTATATTTTGAGCTGGTGTCTTGCCTAAGCTTTAATCATTGTAAGACTATTTCTTTATTAATTAAGAAGGAGTCAAATAACATATTAAAAATTAATAATGACATTAAACTGGGATAGTAATCAAGTAGATACCTAGGTATTATTTTGACATATAGCTGCAAAGAGTTAGTCACTATTAATTATGAAATAATTCTGGTATCTATTGCTTGATTAATAAATAGATGATTCTGTATGGATGAATGGTTAACCTTAATTACAAGTATATTACCAAAAAGCATTATATATTCTTCATGCTATTTATTTACTTCCCTCTAAGAAATCCTTTAATAGTACATTATTAAAATTTGTTTGGCATCCCTAAAATTCCTGGTTAGCATTGTGACATCATAAGACGTATTGGAAAAATGGTGGGGTTGGGTGTGTTTGCTTGATATAGATATTTAATGCTTTATTATCTATCATTAAAACAGTAGCTTTGTGATTAAATTTTAATTATACAGCTAGATTGAAATCCCTTCATGAAACTTTATGGATGAACTAAGATTAAAATATATCCATGCTACATAAATTAATAATAGATAATTTAAGTTGGTTATTAAAAAAATGTTTTACTAAAAATATCTCTAAACCAACTGATTTTGCTTATATAAATGACATTCTAAATGCTTTCAGAAATTATATTTATAAAATCCAGACATAAAAGGCTGGTTAGTTACATTATTTCCCATAGCTTTTACAGAGGACTGTATAGATAATTTGATTCCACTTAACATGTTTAAAAAATAGAGACCTGATCTTCTGGAACCAGATGTTAAATGGGGCAAAACTGTTCACATCAGAGTTTATAATGGGTAAATATGATATGGATGTGAATATTCAACCTACTATTCAATTAAATAGAAAATATTTAATATCTAAAACTGAGCTGATGTCAAATTTAGCAATTAAACTTGAAATTAAAGTTGACATAGGCAACTCTTATTTGTCTAAAATGTATAGAATAGTAAAAATTATAAATTATATATTCGGAGTAATTATTGGGAGTATACTTCACAAATAAGTCCTTTAGACTTACCCAAAGAAGGCAAAAGAATTATATTGTTTTCGTCAAACAAGCATATCTTCATTATATTGGAGACTTTTCAGGGACATTTTTGCATAGATCCTGTATCACTCCCTATAAAATAGAACTAATATAGAAGAAAAAAGGTATTGTTACTGGAGATGCATATCTGTATTGAAAGCTGATTGGCAACACCTAGTGAATGATTGTAAGGTTTGCAACCTTTTTTGAAAAGAAAGAAGTACTTTTATGCAAGTAGTATGGTCCAGTAACTTCCAGGGGTGTTTAATAAATAGAAAGAAATCTGACCTATCTAGCCTGCTTGAATCACTTTTCAACTGGAGTGTTTAGTCAGGTTTTGTGCCCAATGAATGGAAGATTGCTACAGTCATTCCCTACACAAAGGAGATCCAACCACTGATCCAGTTAATTACAGACCCATAAGTCTTACCAGCCTCATATGTAAGCCCATGGAAAGAATCATCATGGACATGATAAATGACGACATAGGTAACCTGCAAACATTGGACCCATCACAATTTGGTTTTATTAAAGAAAGGTCATGCCTATTAAATCTGGTGGATTCTTTGAGAGGGTCACCAAAGCATTGGATGAAGGTAAGACTGTGCACACAGCTTACCTTGACCTGGCAAGGGCTTTTGATGCAATACCCACTCAGGCATTATAGATAAGTTCACTAATTTAGCTATAATCCCTTTTATCACATGCTGGATAGCCAAATGGCTCATTGATAGGACACAGGAGGTCAGAATGGGTGAGGCCATCTCTACCAAGAGGCCAGTCACTAGCAGAGTTCCCCAAGGCTCAGTATTGGGCCCACTCCTTTTGGCATTTATTTCACTGAAATGGAAGCAAAGGTTTATGGCTGACTAAGTCTGCAGATGATTGCAAGCTGGGTGTTATTATCAGCTCCCCTGTAGACACAAGCATGCTTCATCTCTGACTAACAAATAGTGCCAAACCCATTGTCTAAAACTCATTGGGAAATCAACCATCCTGGCTAATTACCGTGTTGATAATACACCCCTAAGAGTGAATCCAGTGATCAAGGATCTGGGTATGCATGCAGACAGATGATGTTTTCTTTTATTCCCTTCACGTTTGTAAGTCCCTGGCTGCTGTCTGCTCTCGCCCAGCGTCTTTTCCTCTGTACCTAGCTCTACACTGTTCTGAACCTGCCCCAGCCTCAACCTTTCTGGTGACTTAAGAGCCCGACCAAACTCCATTGGCTGAATCTGCTTGACTGTTTTTCTTTGTACCTTCTAGCAAGGAAGGAAGAAATACCTAGCTCTACACTGTTCTGAACCTGCCCCAGCCTCAACCTTTCTGGTGACTTAAGAGCCCGACCAAACTCCATTGGCTGAATCTGCTTGACTGTTTTTCTTTGTACCTTCTAGCAAGGAAGGAAGAAATACCTAGCTCTACACTGTTCTGAACCTGCCCCAGCCTCAACCTTTCTGGTGACTTAAGAGTCTGACCAAACTCCATTGGCTGAATCTGCTTGACTGTTTTTCTTTGTACCTTCTAGCAAGGAAGGAGGAAAGTAGGTTATGGACTTATACCTAATTGTTCAGTAGGCCACTAATATCTATTTTTACCAGGGTTCTAAAGTTTGCTTGGGTTTGAGTAACCAGCAGCCTCCCCCCCCCTTTCCAGCTACCCAACAGACAATCCACCTCCTCACTTACAATAACCTACTCTCTTAGCATTAGATCTTCCATAGCTCTTGACTAGCTAGCTCTCCCAAACACCTTCCTCAGTACTAGAGTTGTCCACTAGGTGGCACCCTTATCCTAGTCCCTTATTCACTGCTTCTTACCCTCTCTCTCTGTCCAACCTCTGCAATTTCAGTATATCCCTTCTTATCTTCCTTCAGTCTCATCCTATCCAGCACTCACTGCCTCTCTCCCGATTTTACCCCTGCAACTGTACTATACCTTCTTAGTTCTTGATTCTGCTTCTCCTCTCATTCACCGACTGCTTAACAGTATTTTACCCTCCCCCATTTCTTATTCAATTGGAATCCTGTAGCATTCTAAACCTTCCCTACTCAGGCACTACCTCACTTACCCATAGTTTCCTGCATTTCTGATTGTCTCCTTTCCAGCTTCTCCTTCGATTGTGTCTGCCCGCTCCGTTCGCCCTACGGGCTCACTCCGCTCCCCTACCCTACCCCCAAATCCCACCCACCCCCAGTCATCCTACTCTTATACTTCCTAAACCACACCCCTCACTCATCCTGCCTATTATCCACCCATTCAATTTACTCCACCTAGACACACCCTCCTCCTCTAATTCTTTCACTAGTACTCTCTTCTTCTACAGCTGTATTTCCAAATAGCTTCCCTCTTTTCTCTACATAGGTCTCTCCCACTCCTACCTCTCCTTCATTACTTTATCCCACCAAACCTCCTCAGTTTTTGTATATTTGAAGTTTATCAACATGCAAACTACAATAAAAGTCCTCATAACCAACTTAACACTCCTAACTATATTCTTACCTGTCCTGACCTCAGCCTATGTCCTAACACATTTCGAAAAATCCAAACTGTTCCTCTACAACCTCCCTCCAAGACAAACAACCACTGTTGATATCTTCCACTCCCATAAACATATTAACATCATTTCCACGCCCTGTTATATGTCACTTCAATACCATCGATGCACACACATAAAGCTTAATAACCTGATTACTAAGAAATGGAAACTCCTAATAAACTATTCACACAACCCCATATCTAAACCCCTAAGCCCTATCTTAAGGGATGGTGACATACACCCTAATCCAGGCCCTACCATAGCAGCTACAATAAATATCCACTGCACATCTTACCTAAACCCGCCTACCTTAAGCAAACTCTCCAACTCTCTACTTATAGCACATCTCAATACCCGCAGTATCAATAACAAAATTGCCCACATTCATGTTCTCCTTGAAACTCACTCCTTTGACATTTTCTGCCTTACAGAAACATGGTTAAAACCAGGTACTAAGGATAATGAAATTATCCCTCCTGGCTATAACATATTGAGACAAGACTGCTTAAAACGTAAGGGCGGGGGAGTCGCACTCCTCTACAAAAATGGACTACAGATCTCCTCTGTAACTGAAAACCCACCCTTGCACAATAAGGCTGAAGTCCTAATCTCCAAACTGCAAATCAACCCAAACAAATCCCTCTATGTGATCTGTATCTACCTACCCCCTGGTAATAACAACAATATAATAGAAGATATTCTTAGCTGGGTTTCCTCAACTTACCCTCAAGAAACAATAGTACTAGGTGACTTTAACACTGACTGTAAAACCATTAATACCACTAACTCTTCCACACATATTAATCTCCATGGTTTTATTCAAACTATCAACTTAACGATCAGAATCAACAAACCAACTAAAAAAGAGAGCACCTTAGACTGGATACTTATAAATAAAGACCCACATACTTATAATGTAGGTACCTTACCAGATGATCTAAGTGATCATATGCTAACTTATATAATAAGACAAAAGAATGATATCTGTATCACTCCAACCTCTAGGATAACACGAACAAAGAAACACTTTAACCCTGTACTCTTCCAAAATGAACTCAAAGCTTGTGACTGGAAACCTGTAAAAATACTCCCACTAGATGAAGCTGTCAAATATTTTAACTCTAAATTCCTTGGAATCCTAGATGAGCATGCACCCAAACGATCTATTAGAATAAAATCCAAACCAGCCCCCTGGCTAACAAAAGAGACTAGACAAAAAATACTACTTAGAAATAAAGCTTGGCACAATTGGAGAACTAACCGAACCTCCCCTGAAAGACAAACCTTTAGACAGCTGAGAAACATAACTAAAAAGGCTATACTCTCTGACAAAAAGAACTACTATAGTAAGCTACAACGAACACATCACAAGCAGCCTCAGAAATTTTGGACTAACATCAATAGACTCCTCAAACCTGGTCACTCTAGCACACCATCCCCTCATGATGCTGATCATAACACTCCACTTCAAACAGCCAACAACTTCATCACCTATTTCACAGAGACCATACAGTCCCTAGCTAGTCAGCTTTCCACTGATACCATGAGGCTCCCTTCTTCTACAGCTGGATCTCTACCAACTTTTACATTTCATCCTATTTCAACAACTTTCATCTACAAAATCCTACTAAAGCTTAAGCCTTGTACTCCTTCAGCTGACCAATTACCTTCTGAGTATTTGCAAATAGCAGCGAAAGTTATTGCCTTTCCCATATCCATCCTACTCAATAGAACCATTAAAGAAGGCATCATTCCAGACATCTGGAAAATCTCCCACATCATCTCCCTACATAAAGGTGGTAAATCCAACGACTACTCTAATTACAGACCAATAGCTTTCCTATCACCCTTAGCTAAAGTCATGGAAAAATGCATTCACCATCAGTTACTCAACCACCTAACTAAACACAATATTCTGGCTACATGCCAGCATGGCTTTAGGCCATTTCATAGCACTACCACTGCTCTACTATCTTTCACTGACACCATTAATAAGAACCATAATAACAACATCCTCTCTTCTGCTCTCTTCATCGACCTTTCAAAGGCTTTTGATATGGTTAATCATCCCCTACTTATAAATACTCTTGAACTTCTTGCTCTAAATCCCCCAGTTATACAATGGTTCAAGTCCTACCTTAACAATAGGCAACAGGCAGTTCTCTGGGAAAATAAACTATCATCCCTCCTACCAGTCACCCTTGGAGTCCCCCAGGGCTTCATTTTAGGACCTCTTCTCTTTTCTTTATTCATCAACAACCTTCACATAGCAGTCCCTGAAGTATTTAACTTAGTAGAAGACTGGTTCCTAAAACGTTGCCTTCTTTTGAACGCCAAAAAAAACAAGCTTCTACTCTTTGCACCCACCAGTAGGTCCTCTCCTATTGATTTCTCTATTATATCTAACAACAGTACCCTTATCTCTCCCGAACAAACTACCAAACTATTAGGAGTCACAATTGATAACAACCTTAACTTTGATATGCATATAAATAACACCATTCAAGCAGTGAACAGAAAAAATGGCTCCTTATACAGAATCAAACCCTTCCTAACTCCTCTAGCTAGAACCACCATTGACCACTCTCACTTAATCTCAACTCTTCTCTATGCTTCTCCTATTTATACTAATCTAAAAAAAATAATAATAATCTTCTCAAATTATCTCACTCCTATAACAATATTGCCAGGTTTGCCACTGGCAATGCATTTCAAACACACCACTGTCTGAATCTTAAGCAGCTTGACTGGCTTGAACTCCCTAACATGCTAACTTTTTCCCAACTCACCATTGCTCACAAAATCTTTTACCAACCTAATAATACTCCAATTCTGACTAACCTCATTGCCCCTTATAATAATCTGATTTCTCTACGCTCTTCAGGTAAATTACTTGCTAGTATAAGTAAGTCCAATAACTTGTCAGGCGACAGCATTTTCTCCAATACTGTTGAGAAACACTGGAACCTTCTACCTACTAAGCTAACTCTACTTCCATCTCTGTCACTCTTTAAGCAAAAACTCAAAATTCACCTAAAATCACACTGGTTATGTCCCTGCACTAACCCTGATTAATTAATGAATTAATTAATTAATTAATTAATTAACCACCTTTTCTTTTTACTGCCTATGGGTCTACATCTCACTCTACATACCCCTCTGTATGCTAATATCTGGTCTCCGAAAACGTATAACCACAAGTGTTTATGTTAACCATCAATAAACTATAGTGTATCTCGCTTATCAAACAATCTCACAACTGTTCTATTATTGGCCTACTTGTATTTTTACTTTGAGTTTGCCCTCTTTTGATTGTATGTACCTCTTATTATTTTTTTGTACCTGTACTTGTTTTTGTTATATAATGGCATAATACTGTTTATACTATGTTGGAGCTTTTCTCCCTGGGCCTCTACTGAAAATGGAAATATATCCAGTTAGACTAGCCCGGTCAACAAATGTAAAATAAAAAATAAAATAAATAAATAAAAATAAATTTTATTAAAAGTATTTGCAGAAGTCAAAACTACCCTAGAACGCCACATGGCCACAGTGGTGAGGAAATCCTTTTATGTTGCGCAACTTATAAGTAAGGGCGTGGCATCTAGGTCCAACAAGGTCGTTATCCTACTTTATTCCACCCTTGTCAGACCAATCATAGAGTCCAGTCCTCCCTTTGGTATGGACCTGACCAGGCATATTCATAGAGTACAGTCCTCCCTTTGGTATGGACCTGACCAGGCATATGCAGCAACTAGAGCGACCTCAAAGGTTTTTTACAAAAATAATAAAGGGGTAACAAAGCTGCCTTATGCAGGGCACCTTAAATCCCTTTTCCTCTACTCAGTCTCCTATAGATTGCTGAGGAGTGATCTATGCCTGGCTTACGAGGCATCCACAAACCCCACATGTATGAATCTCCTACATATTTGCAAGTCAAAAAGTACCAGAATTACAAGGTCTAGGGACCTGAATTTCATCTGTAACTTAAACAGAACATGCTGGAGAGAAAGATATGTGTCCCAGAGACTGCCCCTCCTATGGAAAAGGCTTCCCATCCATGTGAAGCTGAATTTGTCTCTTACCCAGTTTAAGCACAACCTAGACAAGTGGGTGGGGAAAAGAAAATTTACACCTGGCCTGGCACCCATGCCCCTTATGGCTAGAGGTAGCTTATAAATGCCTGGCCCTCAATATCCTATTTGGATGCAGGACATCATTGTTTTTTCAGGAAAACTTGGCTAGTTTTAGAAAGGCCCCTTGGGTCATTAGCCTAGTAACAGTCTATGAATCTATAAATAAGTTTATGCTTTCTAAAGCTTTAACTTTGTGTAATGTTCAATTCCTGGAATTGTTCCCAGAGTGCAGAAATGTTATTACAAAACGTTGGAAGAAGAAAACTACTGATCCATTTATAGAATTTATAAATATAGACGCTCTTCATGTTTCACTGTTGCAGTCCTGATTTGTGGGGATTTCCTGCTGTGTAAGCCCCTTGGCTGGCCTGACTACCAGAGTAAAAATCTCCCTCCTCCTAAGTCTGGCAGACATCCTGTCTGACATCAGTATGTGTGGGTATAAATGGAGCCAGCTGGCACCATGACATCAGTCGTTTCCTAACAAAAAACAGATGCCCGTGAAACCCTTGCACGGCCAACCAGAAGAAATTCAAAACAGAAGACGCCAGCAAGTGTTGGCAAAGTCATATCCAAAAAACATTTATTGGTATAGGGAAGAATAGTCCCCCTAAAAGTCCATAGTGGTAAAAACCATCAAACCGGTTTCGGCTCCTAAGAGCCTTCTTCAGTGAAATACAAAAATACAAATAAAAAGTCAGAGTATCAGAATACATCCATATATATAGATGAGCCATACATCAAGACCAATCTTGTCAGTTTCCTGCCATTGGAGCCCAAAGCAGTGTTTCAGTTCATCCATTCGTCCAAACCAGAGAAAAGTCATCTAAAAGCTAAGTACCCCATTGGCGAACTCTTTTTTTCTCACTTTAACCCATGTCAGATAAGTTAACAATTGTCTCACTGTGGTAAGCAAATCCCACACTGAGACATCTACTCACTGCGTGTCAGCTGTCTAGACCCTGATCACGACATTCCTAATTGTCGTTTCTGCACCCTTTTGAACTCTAGGACTATCAGGCATAGGGCCGAGATCTTAGCTAGGCACCTTAGTCTTCCATCTACTTTACATCATCCGATGGCGTCCACCGGTCGTCCTGAGGTTGAGATCCCTAAGCATACGAAGGATAAGGAAAAAGGACCCATGTTTAGGGTCTTGGACGACAGTCATTCTCCATCAGCCAATCTCCCAAGGCTCGTTATTGCCAAGGAAAGAGAGGTGCTTTTGCAGCCCCCTTCTGTGACTGAGGTGGTGGCACAGGCCTCTGTTGAGACCCATGCAGAGTCAGACATGCCATTAAGTCCCTTAACTTCTGCACAGGCCTTGGCTTTCAGTTTGTCAGTCAGGTCCGGAGTTGATCAGCAGACCTCTGTGTTAGACAAGCAGTCTTTACCGGTGATGTTCCTTTGAGGTGTCAGCTTGCATCGGTTCTTCCTTACAAAGAGACTAGAATCAGGATTGTGGACATATCGAGGCCCAAGGCCAGAGCTACCTCTAAGAAGGGTTCTACCTCAGGTCCTATGCCTAGGCCTACTGGCTCCCATGCACAAGGTTGTCAACAAGACCTGGCAGGTTAGCCGAGGACCTTGTCTCCTTAATCAGAGCCCCTTTGGAGGCTCCCCAGAGAAAAGAAAGCAGGATCCTACCCTTGCAAATGTCTCTTACCCCCCTAATTCACATGTAGATTCTGATCAGGAGTCTGTCTTTGAGGAGGGAAACTTCCTTACATTTGAAGATTCAGATTCTGAGCAGAATCTGCCTTCAGCTTCACCTCCTGAAGGCATCACTTTTGGGGAAACACTCCATGCCATGAGGGAACATTTCCAGTGGGAGGCACAGGAATACCCACAGTCTAAACAGAGGGTTAGGGAGTTCCTTGACCTCCCAGAACACAAACATTTGGCTCTTCCTCCTGTATTGAAGGTCATAGAAAACATTTTTATAGATTCTTCCCTGAATCCAGATTCCCTTTCTCCAGCCCCTCAAAAACCAAACTGCTTTCACAGAGTGCTGGGCTCACATAAATACCTCTTCAAAAATCCCTCAGCTGATACATAGATTGTCACTCCAGGACCCAAAGGAGCAAGGACACATTCCTTTAAAAATCCTTTACCTGCTGACAAAGAAAGCAGCGCCCTTGATAGGTTTAGCAAAAAAGTTTACACTTCTGCTATCCTAACCATGAGGGCCCTTAACTGACAGTTTCATGTGATAAAATACCAACAAACAATTTTAAATCAAATGAAGCAAAATATATCCTTCCTGAAAGACAAGAACATTTCCAAGAAATTGTTGGACTTTTGACATTCCAGCTCACAGGTGGCCAGACACTCATTAGACTGCAGATACAATGTTATGGGGGCCTCTAGCTGAGCTGCTGTATCTGGTTCTGTCATTAGAAGGCATGCTTGACTTAGGGAACAGAACCTACCAGTCTATGGCAAATCCAAACCCCTGGATAAGGACTTTCTCTTTGGGTCAAAAGCTGAGGCTGTGCTCAAAGAGATGGATGATAAAGCAAAATCTAAATAAACTGTCAAGAACTTCTTCCAAGTTCAGCCTCCTAGGTTTAATAAGAATTTTTCCATTAAACATTGGTCATTTCCCTCTCAGTCAAAAAGCAGGCAAAGGAAACACTGGAGGGAAAGGCCTCAAAGGCAGCATCAGTCACAAAAGCCTAGGCAGTGGTCTTCAGAAACCCCCAGGCAGGGGACTGCTAGGCCACAGGGCTCTGGCAGAAAGCAGCAATGACTCTTCCTTTCCCTTTCCCATGCCCCCACCCTCTACAGAAAAACATAGAAGGAACCCCACCCTCTCCAGAAAAACATAGGAGGAACCCCCACCCTCTCCTGAAAAACATAGGAGGAACCTCCACCCTCTCCAGAAAAACATAGAATGAACTCCCACCCTCTCCAGAAAAACATAGAAGGAACCCCCAATCTCCCCAGAAAACATAGAAGGAAACCCCACCCTCTCCAGAAAAACATAGAAGGAATCCCCACCCTGTCCAGAAAAACATAGAAGGAACCCCCCACCCTCTCCAGAAAGAACATAGAAGGAACCCCTCTCTCCCTCCAGGAAAACATAGAAGGAACCCCCACTCTCTCCAGAAAACATAGAAGGAAACCCCACCTTCTCCAGAAAAACATAGAAGGAACCCCACCTCTCCAGAAAACCAAAGAAGGAACCCCCACCCTCTCCAGAAAAACATAGAAGGAACCCCCACCCTCTCCAGAAAAACAAAGAAGGAACCCCCACCCTCTCCAGAATAAAATAGAAGGAACCCCCACCCACTCCAGAAAAACATAGAAGGAAGGCTTTCCCTGTTCAAAGAAAGCTGTCCCCTCATTACTTCAGACAAGTGGGTTCTGAATGTTATCTCAAATGGTTACAGGCTACTCAGGTTACTACTGCTCAATATCTGAGTTGTTTGGTTTCTACTACATACCTACAATCAACTGATTTACTATCTGAGTTAAGTACAGACTTGCAGTGTTAAAGATTGTACTGCATTTTATTTTATTTTTCTGTGTATTTAATTGTTTCATTGGTCTGTGTCTCTCTGTAGTTATTTATTTTTCTATTTAATTGTTTCATAGAATACGATGGTCTCTCTCTGCAGTTAGTTTTCCGCCCACCCTCCCTGTTCTTGTTCTGATATTAATCTTGGTGGCTTTGGAATTCACCTCCCCTCCTGTAAATTTGTGTTTGAACACCCCTCCTGGGTCTATCATCATTTGCTCACTCAGCAGAGTACAGTGAGATCATATTTTGACTTCAAACACTCCTACCAGTCCCATCTGTTCAGCTCTATCCCAGCTCTATTCCAGTCTAGTGCCACTAGCTCATTCTACCTAATACAGAGAGAAGATTTGTGAAGGGCAAGCCACTTAGGTCCTTAATTTTGAATTATCTTCTGTTTCACCTTTCCCCCTTTCCACTTTCTAAAAAAAAATTTCTAAGCTTGTTTCCTGCCTTTCCTGTAACTAATTTAGTTCAGATGCAGATCTGCTGTAACCAGGACTGTTTGTAAGCTTCTGAGCCCCAAAGCCTTTCTGTGTTGGAGGGAAGCCTTCTAGCTTATCAGTGGGAGTGGTAAGCACTAGGTAGCCTATCTACCACAAGAGTGGTTTCTGGCCCAGAAATTGTAGTTTATTGGCCGTTTGGTCAGTTTTTCCATCTCTTTTAACTTTCTGGTTTAAAAGCCTGTGTTTGCGCTTGTTTCCCACTTTTGCTGTAACTAGTCTAGTCCAGATACAGATTTGCTGTATCCAGGACTGCTTGTAATCTTCTCAGCCCCCCAAGCCTTTCTGTGTTGGAGGGAAGCCTTCTAGCTTATCAGTGGGAGTGGTAAGCACTAGGTAGCCTGTCTACCACAAGAGTGGTTTCTAGCCCCGAAATTGTAGTTTATTGGCCGTTTGGGCAGTTTTTCCATCTCTTTCAAATTTCTGGTTTAAAAGCTCAAGTTTGTGCATGTTTCCCACCTTTCCTGTAATTAGTATAGTTCAGATACAGCCCACGTTTGCACTTGGTTCCCACCTTTCCTGTGACTAGTCTACTCCAGATATAGATTTGCTGTATCCAGGACTGTTTGCAAGCTTTTGAGCCCCCCCAAGCCTTTCTGTGTTGGAGAGAAGCATTCTAGCTTATCAGTGGGAGTGGTAAGCATTAGGTAGCCTATCTACCACAAGATCCAGGTACATATTCTTAGTGTTAGCACTTGAATTTGCTTATTCATGCTCAGCACTTGTTCAGAACTTGTTGTTAGCACTAAATAAGCTACAAATTACTACAGCACTCAACCTTCCTCTTTACCTAGAGGAAAACAGTTTTTGTACTTACTTTCCTCGCTTGCTTAGAGAAAAACAGCTGTTATACTCACTTTCCTCACTTGTCCAGAGGAAAGTAGTTTTTTATTCAGGCATGTCCAAGGGTCAGCTTCCAGTGTTCTCTCCTGTCTCTCGGATGAATCTGGGCATCTTGAGGCAATGTAGCAATTGCCTCATCTACACAGACTACCCTCTCCTCCTACCACCCAACACCACAACCTGTGAGAGATGCACTTATCTAGCCAAACTGGAGGTAAAACTCTCTCCAATCAAGACTGAACTTGATAGTGACGAGGAGAAGGTAAACACTTGCATCACACCACACTCATCACATAGTCCCACTCAACATACACCACCAAAATCCACACATAGAAACACAAAAACATTTGCAGAGGCTCTCAATAGTAATCTGCTCAAGTAACACGAACCTCCAAAGCAGAAACACAAGCAACCTCCACCCCCCAACACAACCCAAATGACACATAGCCCACAGACTCAGTGTGCCAATAAACCACAGCCCATAAGGCAAATCAACGTACCCAACACACTAGCCATAAGTGACTCTATAGTCAGGCACACTGATGTCCCACTCACTAGGCTAAACAAGAAGGTTACTGTCAGCTGCCTGTTGGGTGCCAGGATCCACCACATAGCCCATGCACTCAGGTCACTCCACAACAAGTACAAATATGACTCTGTCATTGTCCATGTTGGTGTGAACGACCTGAGAGGTACCTCCCTGGATTACATGAAAAGAGACATTGAAGAGCTCTTCGATCTTGTAGCCCAGGCAGGTATGACCCTAGCCCTGAGTAGCATTCTGCCATCACCCAAAATGATACCACAGTACAAGGACAAAATGACTGACTTCAACAATTGGCTAAGCTTCTGGTGTCATTCTAAGGGGATCCAGTATCTGTCTGCCTGGGACGACATGGTCGACAGACCACAATGCTTTGTCAGAGATGGCCAGCACCTGTCACTCCTGGGATTCTGGATACTGGCTAAGGCTCTTGCCGCCCCTATAATGCCTTTTTTAGGCAACGTTGAAATGACAGATTCACCACCGTAACAGGAACAGGCAAGCAAAAACTGAGGGTAATGCTACTCAATGCTAGAAATCTAAATCTCAAAATGCACTCCCTCGAGGCACTCCTTAAAATGGAGAACATTGAAATCTGTGCAGTGACTGAGACCTGGTTAAAGGCTCTAGAGAGCACCCCTGCATTACCGGGCTATAACTCATACCACACTTTTTGGCCATTTAACCTGGACCAGAACACCAAAGGTGGAGGTGTGTCAATATTCATTAAAGATATCCACACCTCCAGGCTAGTTGCACAGCATAATGCATCCAAGGTTATCCAAGTGCAACTAACTCTGGGCAAAACTGCAATCCAAATTGTAGTTTGCTATAGATCCCCCACCATGCCCCAGGATTCCCACTCCTCTTTTCTTGATATACTGGAAAATATTAGGGTTCAACCAAACCCCCTAATAATGGGCGATTTCAACAACCCCACCATTAACTGGGAAAGCTAGTCATGTACCAACTCCTTCGCTCAACGCTTTCTGGAATTCATAAATTCCAATGCCCTGGATAAACTTATCCACACCCCCAAGGGCAACAGTATCCTAGTCCTAGTCATTACCAACATGAGTGACCAGTGTTCCAAACCTGAAATCAGCTCCTCGTTGGTCAGATCCAACCATAAGCTAATCACCCTAGATATCCGCATCCTGCCCCCATCCACCATTAAGGAAACCACGGTAAAAAATTTCTCCAAAGCAAGTGGCGAACTTCATGACACCCATGCAGATGGACAATACAGTTATGACTGCTGAATCCTACACAAATGCACTCTATAAGCACTTACACGAGTGCATGGATTGTGCTAACCTAAACAGAACCAAGATCCTATCCTCCAAAAAAGGAAGCCAATGTGGTGGTCCCCTGTCATAAACAAACTCTACAACAGAAGGAAGAAACTGTTCCAAAAAAGAGTAAAATCCCATGAGTGGAGGAGCTCCCTGGTCAGCCTCAGTAAGAAGCTGAGATCCCTTATAAGATCCTCCAAAGCTAGCTACTAAAACAAAATTGCCACTGATTGTAAGGGCAGCAACAAAGCATTCTATAGCTATGTCAAGAATCTCAATGGCAATACCCAGATCTGCTCTGAGTTACAGCACAATGGCACGAAAATTACAGAACCAACTGATATTGCCAACATCATGGCAGATAGGTTCAGTGCTAACTTTATCCCACTCTCACCCCCTAAAGGGCCCATATCTATACAGGAAGAATGCAGAGTCCCTGCAATCACATCTATGCAGGTAAAAGCTACACTTTCTAAAACCAAAAACACAGCATCCATGGGACCGGACAACATCCCATGCGTTTTACACGAACTTCAAATGAACTGGCTCCCCACCTAAGCACCATGTTCAATCATAGTCTCACTTCAGGCTTTGTGTCCACTGAATGGTGTACAGCAACAGTTATCCCACTCCACAAAGGGGTAGCCACCACTGATCCTGGGAACTATTGCCCCATTAGCCTGACGAGCCTGGTCTGCAAGGCCATGGAACATATCATGGAACTCATAAACAAAGACATTGGTAACCTCAAAACTCTGGACCCCACCCAGTTCGGGTTTGTGAAAGGCAGGTCATGCCTTCTGAACCTGATCGACTTCTTTGAGGCAGTCACCAAAGCCATAGACTAGGGTAAGGTGGTTCACACAGCCTATCTTGACCTCGCCAAGGCTTTCGACACCATCCCCCATTCTGGAATTATAGCTAAACTCACTAAACTAGATATAAATCCGTACGTCACAAGATGGGTTGCCAACTGGCTCACTGACAGAACCCACACTGTAAAGGTTGCAGACTACAAATTTGACTTCAAACCAGTGACAAGTGGAGTACCACAGGGTTCAGTCCTGGGACCTCTTCTGTTTGATATCTACGTCTCTGAAATACAGGCTAACACAGAAGGCCTCTGGCTAATGAAGTTCACAGATGACTGCAAACTAGGAGCCATAGTCGAATCTCCAAATGATGTGGACATCCTACAGAAGGGCCTCACTGAGACAGATGCCTGGTGTCAGAGGCATGGCCTCAAGCTCAATGACAAAAAAATGCATTGTCATCCCCTTTGGTAAAAACTCTGTACCCATGAACTACCACATAAACAGCAGTCTACTTAATGCCGAATGTGTGATAAGAGACTTTGGGACCTAGGTGGACAGCAGTCTCTCCTTTGATAATCACATTGCCACAGTAGTCAGGAAATCCTTCTATGTGGCACATCTCATCACAAAAGGGTTCTCATCCAGGAAAAAAGAGGTCATTGTTCACCTCTACTCTGCACTCATTAGATCCATTATAGAGTACAACACCCCTTTTGGAATGTACCTCACAGGACATCTGCAGCAGCTGGAAAGGTCACAGAAGTACCTCATGAAGAGGATTACTGGCCTCAAACAGATGCCCTACACTGACCGTCTCAAAAAACTTCAGCTTTACTCCATAGCATATCGCCTACTCCAAGGAGATCTCTGCCTAACATATAAAGCTATGTCAAACCTAGAGCTGTTGGACATGCTACACCTAAAGAAATCCCAAGCTCGCTGAGCTACATGCTCTAGGGACCTAAACCTTGTCACCACAGTAAACAGGACTTGCTGGAGGGATAGATTCCTGTTCCAGAGACTTCCAATACTCTGGAACAAGCTACCCATCTATGTCAAGCAAAGTTCCTCATTAGCACTTTTCAAGAAAATTTTGATGAGTGGATGGGAAATAGGAAATACATCCCGGGGATCACTTCTGTGGCTCTGCTCAACAGGGGCACAGGAAATTAACTTTCTTGGGTGGCGTAAGCCTGGGAACCTTCTTGGCTAGGCTTACTTAGGCCCTTGGGCCGATAGCCTAGTACCTACCTATGAACCTATGAACCTGTATATTCCAGAAAATCAAAGAGCAGAGGCCCACTTTCAAATTCACATCCTGTGCTCACACAGCTCAGTGGAACCAGTACCAGAACACCAAATAAGGAAGGGGTTCTATTCCAGAGTATTCCTGGTTCCCAGAAAGAAGGCTCTTGGTGCCCTATTCTAGACCTACCCACCATCAATCAGTCCCTGCTGGTACCAAAATTCAAAATGTTGACTCTTCAAAAACTTCTTCCCGTGATAGCCCCCTCAGGCTTTAATGGTCACACTGGTCCTTAAAAAATGCTTACTTGCACATTCCTATAGAGGCATCTTGCAGAAGTTTGATGTGTTTCATAGCGGGTACCAGTCACTTTCAGTTCTCTTCACTGCCCTTTGGCTTGTCTATTGCTCCCAGAGTTTTCACAAAGTGTTTAGCCACAGTGATTCCCTTCTGCAGAACAAGAGGGATCCAAATTTACACCTATCTGGATGACTGCCTTATTCAAGCCATGAGCCAGTCAAAGCTCCTAAAGGAGCTGTCCTTTACTCAGTACCTCCTCACCTCCTTGGGGTTCACCATAAATCTGCGCAAGTCCAACACAGACCCATCCACCAGGACAGTTTTTTCTGGGGGCTCTTCTGGACTCCTCCTTTCAAAAAAACCTTCCTCCCTCCAGAAAAAAATCTCCTTGCTAACATAATACTTCCAAAACATTTGGCAGAGACAAAGAAATTCCTCAGAGCATTAGGCTACATGGCATCTTGTATCCTCCTAATCTCTCTGGCCAGACTACACATAAGGAAGCTCCAGTGGAACCTCAAGAATCTGTGGTGCCAGCACTCACAGTCACTGGAGACAGAAATGTAGCTAATCCCTTGCATGAAGGAGGAATTTACATGGTAGACATGGGCATGTGCCGAGAATCTGGTTCTCCCCTTCAGGTTCACCCCTCAGGGCCAAACTTTAACCACAGATGCTTCAGAGACAGTCTGGGGGACTCATTTTCAACATCTTCAATCCGAAGGTAGATGGTAAATTCAGCACAGAGACAAGCACATAAATTGGAAAGAACTCATGGCAGTTCAAAAGCGCCTAGTAGCTTTCAAAGAAAAATGGAAACCATAGGTCTTGCTAGTTAAAACAGATGGTTTACACTGAAAACCTTGAAACTGCATCGACTGACCGACATGTGGTCAAATGGCAGTTTTCAAGTCAGCAGATGTCGAACCAAAATGTATCGACTACACTATGGCAAATGGGTAGTGTAGTTCGAGTATTTGGGTTCTACATTGTGCAGGGAGATCGCAGTTCAGGGAGGAGCAGAGAATTAGCCCATTTCCTCACTGTAGTGCGATCTTGTAGCTGGTAATATTTAATGTCCAGGGGGTGTGGGAGGCACAGTCCCCCTGAAAAACAGTAGAACAAACATACCATTGACTGTAGAGTGTAATGGTACGTTAATGTGTTTAACAGGAGGTGAGTGACATCACCTCCTGCTATGTCAAATACATCGAACTATGGATGTCGATGTATTCATTTTCACATTGGTTGCTATTTCAGAATTCCAAATTCAGCATTTCAGGTCAACATTCTAAATGGTCGACCGAAGCCGATTCAGAATTTCAATAGTAAACCAAAACAGACAACACCACAGTTATGTGTAACATAAACAAACAAGGAGGCACTCACTCTTACCCTCTTTGTCAACTAGCTGTCATGTTTGGGAGACAGGTCACTCTCTGGGATTGCACCTCATGGCAAAATACGTTCCAGATGCTCAAAGTACTCTAGTAGATCCCCTCAACAGGAACTTGATGGATCCCCATGAGTAGCATCTACATCAGAAAACATTTCTCAGCATAGTCCAGAAAGGGGATCCCCACAGATAGACCTCTTTTCCACAAAAGAAAATGCTCAACTAAAAAAGATTCTGTTCCAGGAGCAAACTAGCCACAGCCTGGAAGACAGATGCCTTCTCCTTCATTTGGAGCCATCTTTTCCTTTATGTGTTTCCCCCCTGCTTCTTCCTTGGGTCCTCCTAAAAATCAGGGAAGAAGGCCTGAGGATCATTTTGATAGCCCCAGAATGGCACAGGCAGCACTGGTATCCTCTCCTACTAAGTTTAACCAATGAAAATCCATGGCAGTTACTCAGAGTAGACCTCCTGACTCAATACAGGGGGAGGTTTGAGTATCCGAACCTGCAGACTCTGACTTTCAGCCTGGATAATCCCCCAACATCCTCCTCTGACCATACTCTAAGCAAACAAGTTCAAGACATTCTCAAGGAGGCCAGAAGGCCTAGTATTAGGAAATCATACTTGGCCAAGTGGAAAAGATTCTCCATCTGGTGCCAGCAAAGCCTCATTCCTAATTTAGCCAATATCTTTGCCATTTTATATTACCTGGCTACCCTGGCGGACAGAGGCCTATCCTTTTCTTCCATCAAAATTCATGTTTCTGCCATTTTAGCCCACATGCCTGTTCTTCCTCCTGTCTTTTCATAGCCCTTACTGAAACAGTCCCTTAGAGTGAGTCACATCAGACCTCCCAGGAGGTAACCACACCACCGCAGGATCTCAATTTTGTTTTGGAAAAATTGACACTACCCCCACTTTGAACTGGCAGCTTCTGCTGAGTTAAAATTTGTAACTTGGAAGACTGCCCTGTTACTGGCTATCGCCTCAGCAAGGAGGGTCTCTGAGCTCCAAGCCCTCATGGCAGTGGAATCATTTTTTGTATTCCACCCAGACAGAGTATCACTCAGGACTGGACCATCCTTTATGCCCAAGGTGGTCATAGACACATCCTTGAATCAAGCTATACACTTGCCCACTTTCTTCCCCAATCCTCAGAACCAGGTGGGGATAATCCTTCACTCCTTGAATGTGCACAGACAGCTCCACTACTGTCTTGACAGAACTAAATATTTCAGGAAGTCAGACATATTCTTTGTGTTCTTTGCCATCGGCTCTGAAGGGAAACCGATTTCCAAACAGACTATCTCCAAGTGGCTCTCTCACTGTATTTCCTTTTGTTACAGCTATCATGGTAAACAGCCACCTGAAGCTGTAAGGACTCACTCTGCTATGGTCACTTCTACCTCTGCTGGCTTCCTGAATGGAGTACCTACCAAAGACATTTTGGAAGCTGCTACCAGGTCATCTGTGCATACCTTTACCAAACACTACCACTTATCAGCATTCTCCAAGTCTAGAGCAGGATTTGCCACTGCCATCCTGACTTCCCATAATCTACCGCCCACCCTCATCTCTGCTTTGGGAATCATCCCGCAAGTCATGATTGCAACAGTGAAACATGAAGAATATAGTATAGTTGTGTGTACATCTACAATAAACAATAAATGTAGATGTTAGAGCGTATTCACAGTTGGTCTTCTTTCCCTCTCTCCTTCCCCCTTTGCCTGCAGTAGTAGTCTGCTTCTATTTTCTTCACTAACCAGAGGACCCCCTGTGTGTTCTCCATGCAGGGCCCATTTTCAGCCCTAGATCCTTGTTTATACCTACATTCTAGGGGGCAAGAAAAAACTGACCCTAGACATCCACATCCCACCCCCACCCCCCATTAGGGAAACCACCGTAAAAAACTTCTCCAAAGCCAACTTCACACTTCTTAAGACAGAAGTAGCAAACTTCACGACACCCATACAGATGGACAATAGAGGTACGACTGCTGAATCCTACACAAATGCACTTTATAACCACTTACACGAGTGCATGGATCATGCAATCCCTAACAGAACCAAGATGCTGTCCTCCAAAAAAAGGAAACCAATCCGGTGATCCCCTGCCATAAACAAACTCTACAACAGAAGTAAAAAACTGTTACAAAAAAGAGTAAAATCCCATGATTGGAGGAGCTCCCTGGTCAGCTTCAGTAAGAAGCTGAGATCCCTCATAAAATCCTCCAAAGCTAGTTACGAAAACAAAATCGCCACTGATTCTATAGACAAAAAAAAGCATTCTATAGCTATGTCAAGAATCTCAATGACAATACTCAGATCTGCTCTGAGTTACAGCACAATGGCACTAAATATACAGAACCAACTGATATTGCCAACATCCTGGCAGATAGGTTCAGTGCTAACTCTACCCCTCTCTCACCCCCTACAGGGCCCATCTCTATACTGGAAGAATGCAAAGTTCCTGTAGTCATGGCTGCACAGGTAAAAAACACACTCTGCAAAGTCAAAAACACAGCATCCATGTGACCTGACAACATCCCAGGCTGCATTCTACATGAACTACAGAACGAACTGGCACCCCATCCAAGTAACATGTTCAATCATAGCCTCACCACAGGCTTTGTGCCCAATGAATGGTGCACAGCAACAGTTATCCCACTCCACAAAGGGGGAGCCACCATGGAACCCGGGAACTACTACCTCATTAGCCTGATGAGCCTGGTCTGCAAAGCTATGGAATGTATCATCATGGAACTTATAAACAATGACATTGCTAATCTCCAAACTCTGGACCCTACCCAGTTTCGGTTTGTAAAAGGCAGATCATGTCTCCTAAACCTGATAGACTTCTTTGAAGCAGTCACCAGAGCCGTAGATGAGGGTAAGGTGGTTTACACAGCCTATCTATATCTCGCCAAGGCTTTCAACACCATCCCCCACTCTGGAATTATAGATAAACTCACTAACCTAGGTATAAATGCCTATGTCACAAGATGGGTTGCCAACTGGCTCACTGACAGAACCCACGCTGTGAAAGTAGCAGACTCCAAATCCGACTTCAGACCGGTGACAAGTGGAGTACCACAGGGTTCAGTCCTGGGTCCTCTCCTATTTGGTATCTACTTCTCTGAAGTACAGGCTAACACATAAGGTCTTTGGCTAACAAAGTTCGCAGATGACTGCAAACTAGGAGCCATAATCAAAACTCCTAACGATGTGGACATCCTACAAAAGGGCCTCACTGAGACAGATGCCTGGTGTCAAAGCCATGACCTCAAGCTTAATGCCAAAAAGTGCATTGTCATCCCCTTTGGTAAAAACTCTGTACCCATGAACTACCACATAGGCGGTAGTCTACTTAACACCGAAAGTGTGATAAGAGACCTTGGGACACAGGTGGACAGTAGCTTCTCCTTTGATAATCAGATTGCTACAGTAATCAGGAAATCCTTCTACATGGCACACCTCATCACAAAAGGTTTCTCATCCAGGAAAAAAGAGGTCATTGTTCCCCTCTACTCGTCACTCGTTAGACCCATTATAGAGTACAATGCCTTTTTGGTTTGTACCTCACAAGACATCTACAACAACTGGGAAAGGCCGCAGAAATACCTCACAAAGAGGATTACCAGTGTCAAACAGATTCCCCCGCGCAGACCGTCTCAAAAAACTTCAGCTTTACTCCGTCACATATCACCTACTCAGAGGCGATCTCTGCCTAACATACAAAGCTATGTCAAACCCAGAGCTGTTGGACATGCTCCACTTAAAGAAATCCCAATCCCTCCGAGCTACACACTGTAGGGACCTAAACCTTGTCACCACAATAAACAGAACATGCTGGAGGGATAGATTCCTGTCCCAGAGACTTCCCATACTCGGGAATAAACTACCTATCTATATCAAACAAAGTTCCTCAGTAGCACTCTTCAAGAAAAATCCTGATGATTGGATGGGAGATAGGAAATTCACCCCGGGGATCACTTCTGTGGCTCTGCTCGACAGGGGCACAGGAAAATAATTTTCTTGGGTGGCAAAAGCCAGGGTACCGTTTGGCTAGTCTTATATAGGCCCTAAGGCCAATGGCCTAGTACCTACCTATGAACCTATGATGTCATGGCATCGGCTATCTCCCTTTATATCTAAGCGTATTGACATTGGATAGGACATCTGCCAGCCTTAGAAGGAGGAAAATTTTACTCTGGTAGTCACGTCGGCCAAGGGCTTCTACAGCAGGAAATCCCACAAGTCATGACTGCAACAGTGAATACAATCAAACATCTACATTTATGGTACGTGTACACAACTATATTTTATTACTGTATATTCTAATTAATTATTTACCATTAAAATGAGGACAAACAAAACCACATATGAATATTATTGTTGGCTAAAATTAAGTGACTTGTTAGAAAACATTGATCGACTGATGTTCTATTCTGACTCTGCTTTTATTCTCTCTCCTAATTTAAGTTATAATTTGTTTAATTGGATATCAAGACCTTTGTAAACAGTTATTTGTTTACTTTATTTTGATGTGAATATGTTGATTTTTATGTTAACATTCAGTAAAAATGCTGCACCCCCCCATCCCCCTACTTATATATACTTACTCTGAGATCGCACAAACAGGAAACAAAAGCAAACTCACACACGCACATTCTCCAGTCCCTCACACACACATCAGACATATCAGCATACTCAAACACACCCTAACCCCCACTCAAATCCCTTACAAAACACTCACTTACCTGACAAAATACCTAGATCCACACACGGCACCATGCACCATAAACACACAATCCCGGACATCGCGTAGCATAAGACCATAACCGCGAATTTGAGATATTCGAATTCGCAATTATGAACTTTCGCTATTTTAAGCATTCTGGTTTATAGTCTTGAGATACTGAAATTCAACATTTCTGTATTTCGAGATTATAAACTGCTCCCATATATATATATATATATATATATATATATATATATATATATATATATGTTTACTATCAAAATGAAGAATGACACTTCTTCGTTTGAATAATGCATTGAAAAAATAACATTGGAAATGAAAATATTTTTACATCACAATGTCGAACTTCTGTTTTCCGACATCTGCATTCAACATTATTCGAAATAGCTGTAGGTAACGTCAGACACCCAGGCTAATCAGCTTAATGTGCCATTAGGCTTTCACTTCTACAGCACAAGTTTTTGATGTTTTGCAGTGGGTAAGCCCCCCCCACACCCCCTGCAAATTATATGTACCAATTCTGAGATCGCACTACAGTGAGAAAAGGGATAACTTCCCTGATCCAGTTTAGGATTGTGCAACTTTGAAACTGTGCTTTCCTTGAACTGATGTTCGATCAAAAGCATTTCAGCTTTTGATAGTAAATTATATATATATATATATATATATATATATATATCTATATGGCTCTACTTGAAAACACTGACACCCCAAAACACCGACGACAAGAACACAGAGACAGGAAGATCGACAACTGAGATGTCCGGGTTTACTTTTTGTTGTTTTGAACGGCAAATGTTTTGCTGTTCGAACAAACAATAGTCAACTATATATATATATGTATATATATATATATATATATATATATATATATATATATATATACATACATAATATATATATATATATATATATATATATATATATATATATATATATATGGATCCAGGATGTTTGATTGAATGATCAAACATACGAATCAATTAAGCGCGAGCATACTTGCAAAAGTGCTTTTCACCGAAGAAGCACTTTCGCATAAGTATGCCTGTTTCCGAGGCTGTACTATGGTGTGGATAAGGGAAACTTCCCTTTTCCTCACTGTAGTGCGGTCTTGGAGGGAGAATATTAAAGTAGGGGGGTGTGGGGAGCAGAGCCCCACACATGGGGGATGCAGAGGGCGAAGCCCCCCTGCAAAATCGTAACTGTAGTGTTTTTTTTATTGACACGCTTTAACGAAAGTGCTTTTTCGGTTAAAGCGCTTTCATTATATGTCTTATGCTGCCCGACTGAAAGAACTCCAGCTCTATTCAGTCTCATACCGCTTGCTCAGAGGTGACCTGTGCCTGACATATAAGGCCATGTCAAACCCAGATTTGATGAATATGCTTCACCTCAAAAAATCTAGATCCCTCAGAACCACAAGGGCGGGAGACTTAAACCTTGACACGGTTATAAATAGAACGTGCTGGAGGGACAGATTCATCACCCAGAGACTCCCTATGCTGTGGAACAAAATCCCGGTACATGTGAGGCAGAGCACCTCTCTGGCCTTGTTCAAGAGGAATCTTGACCAATGGATGGGAGATTGCAGATATACCCCAGGGATTACTTCAGTGTCACTGCTTGACAGAGGCACAGCAAAATGATAGGCATAGTTTTTATTCAAACTAAAGGGGTGGTGAAAGCCACATAACTATGGGCTAGGCTTATAAATGCCCTTGGGCAGATAGCCTAGTATGAACCTATGAACCTATTAAAGTGTGTTCGGTGGTTATGGATTCAGACGTTTGATCATTCAATCAAACGTCCTAGATCCATAGAAATATATATATATATTATCTTTTTGTTGACTGGGTTAGTCCCACTAGGCTAGTAGTCTCATTTTAGGGGAGACAGGAGAACTGAGGTGGTGGCCAGGGCATCGGGGAACTTCCCCTACTCTTTTTGATAGGTGCCATGGAATCTTTTATATCGATTGGAGCTACTATAAACTCAAACAGATGGGGCCCTGGTTTAATGTCTCATCTAAATTCAGAGACACATTAGCCTAGCCAGAATAAGGAAATGCTTCATTATTGGGGTCTATATCACAACCTCAAAACTGCATAATGTCGAACACCTATTCATCGACACAGATATATAGAATCCCAGTTAACCGAACAGCCAGATCATCGAGATTTTTTCCTAGGAAAAAAAAAAATGGTTGGCTTTTGCTGTGGATTTTCCCTTTTCCCCACTGTAGTACAATCTCAGAGTTAGTATATTTATTTGGGGGGCGAAGCCCCCACTTTGTAATGTTTGTACTGGTGTGTTGTGTTCAGTTGGCCTACCGATTTCTTTCCCTCGGAACAAAATTGATGATCTGGTCATTCGGTTATCTGGGTGTTCGATATATATTTGTCAATGAAAAGGTGTTCGGCGTTATGTGGTTTTGAGGTTGTGATATAGACCCTCATTACTGGATAATTTGTATGCCTCTGAATCATGTGATGTTACTGTGAGTGCAAATCAGCATTTTCTTGTGATAATTACTGCTGGCAACCCATGTAGCATATCGGAACAAGCACCTACTCAGTCGTTCTTCTATATGGATGGACACATTTAGAAACACACACACACACACACACACACACACACACACACACACACACACACACACACACACACACACACACACACTCACAGACACACACACACACACACACACACACACACACACACACACACACACACACACACACACACACACACACACACACATCCCAACATACCACTCACCTGTTTTTTAGTTAACAGAGCATCCTTGATGTATCTTTTTATTTTTCCTGCCCCTTATAAACCGAGATAGTGTAGTGGTTAGACTCCTGGCTTTACATGCAGACATTCATGGTTTGAATACCAAGACAGGCAATTTATTCTTATATGGGAAAGTAGTGTTAAAATTATTTATGTAAACTCAACTTATGTAGCAACTGTTTTTCAGTCGCCCTGCTAGACAGGGTCCCAGAGAAGTAAATATTGTGGGAAAAAATTTCCAGGGCATTTTTATGGCTAGGCTTGCATAGGCCTTAGGGTCGATAGCCTAGTACCAACTTATGAACCTATGAACCTATGGATGATCACAGATAGTCAGCAATGCCAGAAATAAGAGTTTCAGTCTTATTGTTTAGAAAATGTATCATGAGACCACACCTGTTTCTCTATTACCTTTTCAAGTAACTCAAAAAATATTTAAAGAATCTCACTGTTGTCATCTAGCGTTCCTCCGTGCTTTCCCCAATGGTCTGCAGCATGTCTGTTTTTGAGGTATGGTGCCCTCCAAATAGACACACCCAATCCTTCACGACTGTCCCTAAGTGTGCCTCTGTTCTGTTCTTAATAACTTATGAATTATTACAATCAGCCAATAATCAATACATTAACAGTTTCATAGTTTTTATAGTTCACAAAACACATGCAGAGGTCTAAAGTTCTGGATTATTAATGACATGCTTTCTGTATCATCGGTACAGGGTTTGAAGGTTTTTTTCCCCCAAGATTTAATAGATTTATTTAGTGACTTAAGGCAACATTTAAAGAGTATACCTGGTCTCGAATTGAGGGTGCAGAAAACTAAAGCTCTGCATTGTTAATAAGTTCCTTTGTTTTGCGAAGGCACGCGGTTTGAAGCATTTCTCCTTTACATTTAAATCCCTCATGTCTAGAGATCCCCCTGGCCATACATCTAGCATACAAAACCTGTTGTTTTATTAATTTTTTAAGTGACTTCAGGGTAATATTAAAAAAACTTCCATGGTGTATAGTGTTCCTTCACCCATATCTTTCATGCTGCAAAACTGTTGTTCTGTTAACTTTTTCATTGCATATCTGTGGTGTCTAGTGCCCCCTAAACATTGCAAGATTTGATTCTTATTCTAGGGGTGTTTGCAGATGTGACAGCCCCCCTACACACACACACACAAACACACACACACACATACATATATATATATATATATATATATATATACACACACACACACACACACACACACATATATATATATATATATATATATATATATATATATATATATATATATATATATATATATATATATACACACACACACACACACACCCAGCTCCCCCCACTTGGTCACACTCATGGACACACTCACCCCCAGCTCCCCCCACTTGGTCACACTCATGGACACACTCACTCCCAGCTCCCCCCACTTGGTCACACTCATGGACACACTCACCCCAGCTCCCCCCACTTGGTCACACTCATGGACACACTCACCCCCAGCTCCCCCCACTTGGTCACACTCATGGACACACTCACCCCCAGCTCCCCCCACTTGGTCACACTCATGGACACACTCACCCATTCATAGGTTCATATGTGTTTGTTAGGTTAGTGATCACAAGGGCATTTTCAAGCCTAGCCATGCATCCTAAATCTCTGACAAGTTCTGTTACCATTGATAACTGTAACCAGGCGCTTGGGAGTCAAAACATTTAAACAAGCAGGGGCCTGGGAGATGAACCATTTACAGGATGACTGTCTCCATTAGAGACGTAGGTGCCAAACCCCGGATAAATTTCCTGTTCCCATCTAATTGTTCAAGTTACACTTGAATTGGGTTAGAGAGGAACTCTGCGTCACATGGATGGGGAGCCTGTTCCAGAGAGGGGGTAGTCTCTGGAATACATACCTGTCTCTTCAGCAGGTCCTATTTATATTACAGGCATGGTTTAAGCCTTTAGAGTGGATAATGTTAGTTCTGTTTCTTTTTTTGCAGATATGCAGGAGAACCATTAGAGTGGGATCTAACAAAGCCTTGTATTCCAGGCATAGATCTCCTGTCAACAGCCTGTAGGAGACAACATATAGGGATAGGGCCTTGAGACCACATAGGGTATGTTATTTATGCCCTGTATTCTTTTAGTGAGGAACATCTGTGGATGCTCCATTTGGTGGATATGCCTGGTTAGGTACATACCAAAGAGGGCATTGTACTCAATGATACATCTAATGAATGCTGAATACGGTGGAACAATGACTTCCTTGGACCTAGATGCCATACCTTTGTTTATAAGTTGCACAATATAAAATGATTTTCTCCTTACCATAGACAGGTGATGGCCAAAGGCTTGATTTCTGTCTATGTGTGTCCCCAAGTTGTCCCTGACTACTGGGTCAACTTTTATGGATATGTTGTTAGTATGATAGTTACCAGGGGTGAATGACTTCCCAAAGAATACTATTATGCATTTCTTGGCATTTAGCTTTAGTCCAGGTCCCTGACACCAGTTGCTTGTCTGTGTCAGCCTTTCCTGGAGAACATTTGTGTTGGTGGGCGATTCAATGATACCTCTTAATTTGCAGTCATCCGCAAATTTAGTCAGCCAGAGGTTATTGGCATTGGCCTTGACTTCAGAGAAGTAAATGCCAAAAACAAACAGTTCCAGGACCAGTCCCTAAGGGAATCCACTTGTAACTCACCTTTTTGTAGATGTGGATCACCGATTTTAACATTCTGGGTCCTGTCTGTGAGCCACCTGGCTATCTACCAGGTGACATAAGGGTTTTTACCTTACCTCTTAAGTTTGCCAACAATGCTGGAGTGGGGTATTGTGTCATATACCTTGGTTTGGACAAGGTAGGCAGTGTGAACCATTTTGCCCTCATCCATTGTTTTGGTGACCTTCTCAAAGAAGTCCACCAGGTTCAGTAGGCATGACCTACCTTTGATGAAACCAAAATGGCTTGAGTCCAGTGTCTGAAGGTTTCCTATGTCATTATCAATCATTTCCATGATACTTTTTTCCATGGCTTTACATATGAGACTAGTGAGACTTATGGGTCTGTAGTTTCCAGGGTCTATAGATGGCCTACATTTGTGCAGAGGATGACAGTTGCTGTTCTCCATTAATGAGACATGAAGCCTGTTTGGAGGCTGTAGTTAAACAGCAATTCCAGAAGGCCTGATAGGTCATGTTTCATGCTACTTAGAATGCATCCTGGGATATTGTCTGGGCCTATTGATACAGTGTTTGTGACCTTAGAGAGTGCATTAAAGACCTGCTCCCTAGAAATAGCAGGAGGAGTTATATTTGATGGTATTTCCTGAGAGAAGGTTGACAGGGAGAGAGGGGCAAAGTTGGAGATGAATATGATGGCCAGTTTGCTATATCTTCTAGCTCAGTATAAGCAGTTCCATTTACAATGAGCTCTATACACAATTGTGTATTACCTTTTGAGGTTGCGTACATAGCTAAAGAATGCCTTGTGGTTGTCATTGGCCTGGGAGGCTAAATTTACCTCAAATCTGGGTTTGGTAGACTTTATTTGTCCTCTGAGTTGTTTGTTTAATTTCATGAAAGTGCTTTTATCCTGCTGGGTGCTGCACCTCCTAATTTTTGACATGATTGTCTTCCTTCTGTTATATGGTCAATTGATGTTGTGATTTCACCAAGGTGGTTTGTTTTTTGAGTCACTTCTGTACTTTTTCCTGGGAGTACAGCTACCTCTATGCTATTACCATGTTTGTGTAGGGTTTCTGTGAATAGTTCGACATAGGCAGCAGTGTTCTCGTGGTTTATGGGGGCTTGAAATTTTGCCAGGCTATCAGTTAAAGGAAAAGTCCACCCTATAACTAAAAAAGTTTTTTTCAGTCTATCTTTGTTTCCAGACCTATTTTAACACCTCAAAGTCACGCTAAGTGCTTTATTTGAAATTTTAGCCTGTTTACCACAATATGGCTACCGATGGGGCTTGATATATCAACATGATCTTTCTCTCCTCCAACCCTTTCTCTTTCCCATAAAGCATTTCAAGTCTTCTTTCTATGACTCATGCCGGACATAAGGAAGTAACTGTGAAATCCCATGCCATTGACATGTAATGGGATATATGTCCGACTCATTGTCATTTTGTATTCCTTCTGTAAGATGGCTGCTTCTTTTCTGTTGCTAATCACCCTCATTTATGTTTTGCTCAGTGCTTCTTTTACACCATACTTTGAAGTTATCCAGCTGCATCCAGAGAAATGCTAAATTGGTGGCCTTTGTTCTAGGTGTTCTTTTGTAGTCCAACATGAATTGACAGTCCCATCTCCCCACACTACTGCAGAGGTGTTAACACTGTCACCGCAATTGACAGCTCAGAGCTGAAAGGAAGGGACTTCCAGTCTAAATTTCTTCCTCTCTGCCTGCAGTAAGAGTTATTTATTTAATTAATTTGCTAGCAGTAGAAAGCTTTATTTATTTAAACACTTTTCAATTTAATGTTTGGAAGCAAGTTTCAGAAAATTCTTGATTATTTCAGTGTGTTTTATTACTAGTGACATTTGATTTAGACGTAAATATTTCTACAAGGCATTTTTTATGTCAACTTATTTTTGCGTACCCATTCTGAGGAACAGCTGTCTTGTGACATGCAGTTTCGGTAACTTCCTGACATTCTACTCATCTGCACATTTTTTTTTAATTACAGGAAAACAGCAATTTGCAAACCTGACTCCATGATACTGGCACAGTAAAAAATGTACTGAAAACTCACTGTATTCTACAGTCCATGCAGTGAAACATTTTTTTTGGGGGGGGGTGGCTACTGAATCTTTTAGGAAATTAAGCATCACTTGCATTATGCATATAACTAATGCATTTTTGAACTTACTATTCTCAAATTCAACAGCAAACTTAAGCAATTCTCTGTTCCTTGCCCTGCATCAGTAATTTTTCTTTGAGACGCTCATGTCTTTGTGCATATTTCAATTATAATGTTAAACTGCACGTCTGTTGAGTTGTTAATGTGCAACAGATACTACTCAGTCAGAGTCCTTCATATTTTTACATTATAACTTATTCTACGGTCTCTCCAAAAACTAAGAATTAAGTAATATAAAAAGATTACACTAAACTCTCTTGCAACTTTTTCCTCAGACTGTAAGTTCTCAATTGAGACCAATATTTGTAATCCTGTCAGGGAAAAGCACCGGATAGTAAGGAAATCTCTCAGTCGTACAGCAAGAACTCTGTCTGCACTGACTCATCAAAATGAATGGGCACATTTTCACCTCATTTCACACGTTTTGTGGAATTCTCTTTGTTAATGAAATGTTTTCAGGTAATCATTGAACTATGATTTGTAGCCAACAATGATGAAACCAAGTTTGTAGTAAAGTACTACTCAATTGTCAAGGCTTTCTATACTACATATTGTAACATTCTGTAATAATATCGCCATTAGTTGTACAGATTTTACATAGCATGCAAGTAGAAAAGGTTAGTTAAAATGTAGTTAGTGGTATAAATTGCAAAAACTGTGTTTTTGGAAAGAATGAGATGAAAAAGTTTCAACAAAAATTTGAAATGGTACCAGACGTTAGCACTAGATGCATAGGGTAAATGGCAGCTTTAACAGATAATTTCAAACACGCGTATTTCCCTATGTTCCATATAGGTGACTGTGTCGTCAGCATACCTGTCAACCTCTTAGTGCCAGAAATCTGGACACAAAATAGAGACAGATTTTAAATATTGCTCTTATAAACTAAAGGGTCTCAAAAATATGTCTTATGCTGCCCGACTGAAGGAACTCCAGCTCTATTCAGTCGCTTACCGTCTGCTCAGAGGTGACCTGTGCCTGACATACAAGGCCATGTCCAACCCGGAATTGATGAACATGCTTCACCTCAAAAAATCTAGATCCCTCAGAACTACAAGGGCGGGAGACTTAAACCTTGACACGGTTATTAATAGAACGTGCTGGAGGGACAGATTCATCACCCAGAGACTCCCTATGCTGTGGAACAAAATCCCGGTACATGTGAGGCAGAGCACCTCGCTGGCCTTGTTCAAGAGAAATCTTGACCAATGGATGGGAGATCGCAGATATACCCCAGGGATTACCTCAGTGTCACTGCTAGACAGAGGCACAACAAAAAAATGGGCATAGTATCCCTCAAAATAAAGGGGTGGCGAAAGCCACAAAACTCTGGGCTAGGCTTATAAATGCCCTTGGGCAGATAGCCTAGTATGAACCTATGAACCTATGAACCTATAAACTTATAAAGTTGTTAGAATAACAGGACTTGTGTTAGCATGCATTTTCTGAAGACTCTGAATTCTCAAAATTTCTGTCATTATTTAGTGACTTCAGCCCTCAGTGATTTGCCAGAAAGTAACAAATTTTATGAGAAATACATCAAAATATAAGGAACAAAAATCTGAACAGTTTGTGAAAATCTGGACAATTGATAGATAAGGTAGTCAATGACTATCAGTGACAGATGGCAAATAATGAAGAGGAGTGTGCAAACATTCATCTTTACTGAGATGTTCTCTGCTAGCAGATGTATATATTTAAGTTAGCAGAAAGTAGGCAATGTAAACAAACAGCAAACTGCAAACAAATAATCAAAATATTAAAGCTGAGAGAGTGAGACAGCATAGTACCTGAAGACCAAAAAATAAACTTCACATCACTCACGCAGTCAAATGCAGAACCAAGTTAAAAAGCAGCACTGTCCAGTAATACAATAAAAGTACCAAAATAACCCGGAGAAGTTATGCAGAGCCATCAATCTACTGATAAAACCCGGCCATTGTACAACCATATCTCTAACCACAACAAACTCCACTGAAAGCATAGCCTCACAGTTTAACACTCTTTTTATCAACTCTGTACTATCCTTAGTTGCATACAACACCAGTACCCCTCAATATGCCCCTATTGAATTGGAAATCAATCTCAGAACCTTCCCTATAAAACCAATACAGACTTGCACCATTAAAAACTTCTGTCCAAACTCAGTCCCTCTTCTCTCACTGTTGACCAACTTCAAAACAAATTCCTCAAACTAGCTGCAAACAGCATCTGCTACCCTATATCCTTCCTAATTAGTGGAACCATAACAGAACAGCACATCCATGAACTTTGGAAAGTCTTCTACATCATCCCTTTTCACAAAGGTGGTGGCACCTCCACCAAATTCACAAATTCCAGGCCAATTGCTATCCTCTCATGCATAGCTAAGATTCCTGAAAATTGCATACATACACAACTACTCAACCATCTCCTTACCAACAAACTCCTATCCACATTCCAACATGTTTTTTGGCAAACATGGTGCAACAGCTCTGGTCAGTTTTATTAATGTAGTTAACCAGCACAGAAACAGTGGCCAACTTGCCTCTTGCATTTTTCTTGATATGTCAAAAGGCTTTTGATACAGTATCCCTTCAAAAACTTCTCAAAGAACTAGCCTCCCTAAACCTAGCCCTGTCTACTCTCTCCTGGTTTACCGGCTACTTATCTGACTGTCAACAGGCAGTTAAGTGGCAACATAAACTCTCAGTACGTGTACCTCAAGGCTCAATTCTTGGTCCATTGCTATTTACCATTTTCACAAATAAACTCTGCACAGCCACACAAAATGCAGCCATAGTTCAATATGCAGATGACTTCTCCCTCATCTACTCTGCTCCCTCTCTGCCAGAACTCCTGCAAAAAAGTAACAATCCTTCCTAGACTTTGCAAAATACCTCAGACTCCCAACTTGCACTCATCCCAAACAAAACAAAGTTTATGTTCTTCCCCAGTGGCAAGAAACCTGATCACCTTCCTCCATTCACCATCTACTCAAACAAAACAATAATAGAAACAGTCAAATTCACTAAACTCCTTGGGGTCACAATAGATAGCAATCTTAAATTTGACAAACACACATGTATTTATTTTTAATTTATTTTACATTTGTTTACCAGGTTAGTCCGACTGAGCTGGACAGCCCTTTTTCAGCAGAAGCCCAGGGAGAAAAGCTCCAATACATTATACAGTAAAAAAAATAGCAGAAGCAATTTTTCAAAACGGTTAACAAAAATTAAACACTTAAAAATTATTTACAAGTCACAGTTTAAAAGATGACAATGAAAGTAAAACAACACAAGTAAAAGTAAAAACACATTTTTGCAGGGGGGCAAGCCCTCCTGCGCCCCCCACATCCCCGCTACTTAAATATACTAACTCTGAGATCACACTACATTGTGGAAAAGAACACATTTCCTAATCTCCACTGTACTGTGCTTCGGTGAATCGGCTTTCGCGAAAGAAGTGGGTTTGATCTTCTGTTTTTCGAAAAACTGAGTTTTCAATAAAGAGAAGTAAACCCATTTATACATGCATATATATATATATATATATATATATATATATATATATATATATATATATATATATATATATATGGGTCTACTTTAGAAAACCGACACGCCAGTTTGCTGACACACAAACCACCGACACCAGATAACCGACAACACACAAAACCGACAACGCAAAACACCGAACACCATTACACCGACACACCGAACGTAAACAACACATTACACTACATAGCATAGCCACTAGCCCTAACCCAAACCCTAACCCTAAGGTCCGACACTATCACACACTCACCCTACCTGCACCCTAACCCTAACTCACTTAACCCACCCCTAACCCCAAGGTCCGGCACTATCGCATACTCACCCTACCTGCACCCTAACCCTAACTCACTTAACCCACCCCTAACCCCAAGGTCTGACACTATCGCACACTCACCCTACCTGTACCCTAACCCTAACTCACTTAACCCACCCCTACACCTACAGACTGTCACTATCGCACACTTCACCTACCTGCACCCTAACCCTAACTCACTTAACCCACCCAAAAACATAAAGCCCGTCACTAACGCACACTCACCCTACCCGCACTCTAAACCTAACTCACTTAACCCGTCCCTAAACTACAGTCCCTCACTATCACACACTTACCTTACCCGAACCCTAACTCCGACACTAACACACACTCACCTTTCCCACACCCTAACCCAAAATCCCACAATATCGCACACTTACCTGACCGCTCCTAACTCCGTCACTGTCGCACACTTACCGAGTCGCGCTCGCACATTACCCTTGTCGGTCTTTCCGCTGTCGGCAAATCACCCTTTCGGTAAACTTACCTGTCGGTCGTTTGGTCTTCGTCTTCCGCGTGTCGGGGAATCGTCGGTTCGGTAAACTAAAGGGGACCCATATATATATATATGTGTGTGTGTGTGTGTGTGTGTGTGTGTGTGTGTGTGTGTGTATATATATATATATATATATATACACACACACACACACACACACACACACACACACACACACACACACACACACACTTCTCTGGCAGAAAGTATGATGATGATGATGGCTGTGAAATGGGTGTAGTTATCAATCCCATTCTGATATTCAAAATCTCCAGCAAGGACAACACAAAATAAATGCTTGGTGTATTAATCATGGACTTTACCTTCAATACCTTCAAATGCAACATAGTTTATGTTGGCAAAGCTTGTATCTGTACCATTCACCATACAGATATCTCACTCTAGCACAGTCACCAGGTAGTAGGGTCTCTATATTCCTGACAGAGTCTCCTTTGACCACCATGCCTCTGTGGCACTTCTAAGATACTTTACACAGCTTGTCCTTTGTGGTATCTCCTCAAGCTCCAAATACGTTATACCCTTCCTGTGTTCGTCCTTTATTAGGCCCATCATTGAAAACAGTGCCCCCCTTGAAACATACCTCAGAAAGTACTGAAAACGGCTCAAAATACTTCAATGTTTCCTCAACCAAAAGTTCTCAGGTCTCACTCACCGTAGCTGCTCTGATGGACCGAAAGACCTATCTCTCTACAAAGTGTCCTACACATTCCTGAATGGGTCATGTCCACTAAAGTTGCCATGCTATGAAGAACCATTGCCCCAATAAAACTAGTTGTAAACCTATAGTATCACATCAATGGTATCCAACGGCATTACAAGTACCTTACCCAGTGCATTCCACGTTTGTGAAATAGGTTGACTTTGCATGTCAAACGCAGTACTTTTCTTGCAACATTTATAACCAATTTGCATAACTATACAAATTCAGGACAAAACCAATATAACAGAAAATTAAATTTTTTTCAAAAATGTGTTGTTTTCCCCTCCCAAAAGACAAGTAAATATTATTTTCTTTCATTCTTTTGTGGATGACATCAGAGTTTCATTTTTGTGATTTTCCGGATCTGGTCTTGTTATATTTACCAGCAGGGAAAACTCCTAGGGAGTCTGGGTGTGTTATATATTACCTGATTAACATGAAAAAAAAATAATAATAAAAATGTAAAAATAATAATAATAATAATAATAATAATAATGTAAAAATAATAATAAAATGTAAAAATAATAATAAAAATGCAAAAATGATAATAATAAAAATGTAAAAATAATAATAAAAATGTAAAAATAATACATTTTCTCAGCCTAAGTCCAAGTCATTTACTCACAAAACATCTTCATACTCAAATTTGTCTCAGCATAGGCCTCAGCTTTAGTAAGCTATCTTATTAAATGACAAAGAAGAACATTCACAAGTGGTGATCTCAAAATGTGTACAAAGTGGTCCGTCTGCAATACAAACACAAACTATTAGCACTTCATTTTATCTTTTATCTACCATCCCCACTAGTTACAAAGTAAAACAACAGCCAGTGGGTTCCTGTGAAGATACTGAATACCAGTAGTAACCCTCCCCCATCTTGTTAATTGCAGCCTTGCTACTAAATATCACATTTATTTGTGTGTGTGTGTGTGTGTGTGTATATGCATACATATAAGGTTACCATACGTCCGGGTTTCCCCGGACACATCCTCGTTTTTGGGCTCTTATACGGGCGATTTTTGAAAATTCTGCGATTTGTCCGGGTTTTAAAACTTTAAAACTTAAAACAGAATTTTCAAAAACCAAACAACCCTATTTAGGAGTCTTTCCTCCGCTTTGTTTTTTTTTTTTTGATTGGCTCATATACCGGTATACGAGCCAATCAAAAAATGGAGCTCTGTTCAATGCGGAACTGCTTGATGTTCCGCATTGAACAGAAGTGGATCTGCTGTGCGCATTTTTGATTGGCTCGTATACCAGTATACGAGCCAATCAAAAAGCGGAGCTCTGTTCAATGCGGAACTGCTTGATGTTCCGCATTGAATAGAAGAGGGTCCGCTGTGCAAGGTTTTGATTGGCTCGTATACCGGCATATGGGCCAATCAAAAAATCCCCAAACACGGAGCTACTTATCTTAAATTTGGAAATGTATTAAAGACAAGACTAAAGGCAAAAAAAAGAAGGTCTTTAGTTTTAGTCGTCTTAGAAGAGTAAAGACCTTTTTTTTGTGCTCTTCAGCTCTAAGAGGACACAAAAATATGTGCTAGTACTATTTTACATACGACCAAATATGGTAACCCTACATACATATATGTATTTATTGAAACCAAAAAAGTAATCATTTTTCAGTCAGTAAGCTTCTAAACCCTCAAGCCTTTCTGTGTTAGAGGGAAGCCTTCTAGCTTAATTTTGTTTCTTAGAACTAGCCAGTTTTCTAGTTTCAGTACTCAAACCTGTTTCTTTGAGCTCAGCACTTGTTCAGAATTCATTGTAAGCACTAAATAAGCTACAAATTACTACAGCACTCAACTTTCCTCACTTGTCTAGAGGAAAACAGTTTTTAGTACTTAATAAATAAACACCTATCCAGGCATGTCTAAGGGTCATCTCCCGGTGTTTTCTCCTGTCTACCTGATGAATCTGGGCATCTTGGGGCAATGCAGCAATTGCCTCATGTACACAGACAACCCTCTCCTCCTACCACCCAACACTACAACCTGTGAGAGATGCACTTACATAGCCAAACTGGAAGCAAAGCTCTCTTCACCCAAGACTGGACTAGACAGTCAAGAGGAGAAGGTAAACACTTGCACCACACCACACTCATCACATAGTCCCTCAAAACCTACACCACCAAAATACACACACAGAAACACAAAACACACACCTACATTCATGGAGGCTCTCAAAAAAAAGTCTACCCAAGCAACAGGGACCTCCAAAGCAGAAACACAACCAACCTCCACCCCCAACACAGCCCAAATGACACATAGCCCACAAACTCAGTGTGACACTCAACCACAGCCCTTAAGGCATAACAACATACCCAGCACTCTAGTCATAGGTGACTCTGTAGTCAGGCACACTGATGTTCCACTCACCAGGCTAAACAAGGAGAAAGTTACTGTCAGCTGCCTGTCAGGTGCCAGGATCCGTCACGTAACGCATGCATTCAGGTCACTCCACAGCAAGTACAAATATGACTCTGTCATTGTCCATGTTGGTGTGAACGACCTGAGATGTGCCTCCCTGGACTACATGAAAAGAGACATGGAGGAGCTTTCTGATCTTGTAGCCCAAGCAGGTATGACCCTAACCCTGAGTAGCATCCTGCCATCACCCAGAATGATACCATAGTTTGTTTGTCTGTGTCTTTTGGCTTTTCCCGGTTAGGGGTCGCCACAGTGGAACTCCGGTCCGCTAATGATTGGCAGTAGATTTTTACTTACTGGCTTGCCGGTCCTAATGCACAACCTTCAACGAAGGAATGCCCATTCACGCATGTCGCTACACAGAAGACGCTCTAACTGAGAATTGAACAGGCAACGTCTAACTGTGAGGCGGCAACGTTACCGCAGCACCGCCACAAGGACAAAATGATTGACTTCAACAATTGGCTAAGTTTCTGGTGTCATTCTACGGGGATCCAGTATCTGTCTGCCTGGGATCACATGATCAACAAACCAAGATGCTTTGTCAGAGATGGCCTGCACCTGTCGCCCTTGGGATTCCGGATACTGGCTAAGGCTCTTGCCACCCATATCATGCCTTTTTTAGGCAAGATTCAAATGACAAATTCACCAGCGTAACAGGTGCAAGCAAGTAAAATCTGAGGGTAATGCTACTTAATGCTAGACGTCTAAACCTCAAAATGTACTCACTCGAAGCACTCCTTAAAATGAACATCGACATCTGTGCAGTGACAGAGACCTGGCTCAAGGCTCCAGAGAGCACCCCAGCATTACTAGGCTATAATTCATACCACACCTTTCGGCCACCTAACCTGAACCGAAGCACTAAAGGCGGAGGCGTGTCCATATTCATTAAGGATATCCATACCTCCAGGCTAGTTGCTCAGCATAATGCATCTGAGATTATCCAAGTGCAACTAACTGTTGTCAAAACCACAATGCAAATTGTAGCTTGCTACAGATCCCCCACCATGCCCCAGGATTCTCACTCCTCATTTCTTGATACACTGGAAAATATTAGGGTACAACCTAATACCCTAATAATTGGCAATTTCAACTACCCCACCATTAACTGGGAAAACTACTCATGTACCAACTCTTGTGCTCAACGTTTTCTGGAATTCATAAATTCCAATGCCTTGGATCAACTTATCCACACCCCCACCAGGGGCAACAGTATCCTAGACCTGGTCATTACCAACATGAGCAACCTGTGCTCCACACCAGAGGTCAATTCCTCATTGGTCAGATCCGACCACACAAATCACCCTAGACATCCACATCCCACCCCACCCCCTATTATGGAAACCACTGTAAAAAAATTCTCCAAAGCCAACTTCACTCTTCGTAAGACAGAAGTGGCAAACTTCAGGACACCCATGCTGATGGACAATAGAGATACGACTGCTGAATCCTGTACAATTGCACTTTATAAGCACTTACAAGAGTGCATGGATCATGCAATGCCTAACAGAACCAAAATGCTATCCTCCAAAAAAAGGAAGCCAATCTGGTGGTCCCCTGCTATAAACAAACTCTGCAACAGAAGAAAGAAACTGTTGAAAAAAGAGTAAAATCCCATGATTGGAGGAACTCCATGGTCAGCCTCAGTAAGAAGCTGAGATCCCTCATAAAATCCTCCAAAGCTAGTTACAAAAACAAAATCGCCACTGAGTCTAAAGACAACCACAAAGCATTCTATGGCTGTGTCAAGAATCTCTATGGCAATACTCAGATCTGCTCTGAGTTACAGCACAATGGCACTAAATATACAGAAACAACTGATATTGCCAACATCCTGACAGATAGGTTCAGTGCTAACTTTACCCCTCTCTCATCCCCTAAAAGGCCCATCTCTATACCGGAAGAATGCAAAGTACCTGTAATCACAGCTGCACAGGTAAAAAACACACTCTCCAAAGCCAAGAACACAGCATCCATGGGACCTGACAACATCCCAGGCTGCGTTCTACATGAACTACAGAACGAACTGGCACCACACCTAAGTACCATGTTCAGTCATAGCCTCACCTCAGGCTTTGTTCCCACTGAATGGCGCACAGCAACGGTTGTACCACTCCACAAAGGGGGAGCCACCACGGACCCCAGGAATTACTGCCCCATTAGCCTGATGAGCCTGGTCTGCAAGGCTAGGGAGCATATCATCATGGAACTTATAAACAATGACATTGGTAATCTCCAAACTCTGGACCCTACCCAGTTCGGGTTTGTAAAAGACAGATCATGTCTCCTAAACCTGATAGACTTCTTTGAAGGCATCACCAAAGCCATAAATGAGGGTAAGGTGGTTCACACAGCCTATCTAGATCTCGCCAAGGCTTTCAACACCATCCCCCACTCTGGAATTATAGACAAACTCACTAAACTAGGTATAAATCCCTATGTCACAAAATTGGTTGCCAACTGGCTCACTGACAGAACCACACTGTGAAAGTAGCAGACTTTAAATCCAACTTCAGACCAATGACAAGTGGCGTACCACAGGGTTCAGTCCTAGGTCCTCTCCTGTTTGGTATCTGCTTCTCTTAAGTACAGGCTAACACAGAAGGTCTTTGGCTAACAAAGTTCGCAGATAACTGCTAACTAGGAGCCATAATCAAAACTCCTAACGATGTGGACGTCCTACAAAAGGGCCTCACTGAGACAGATGCCTGGTGTCAAAGCCATGGCCTCAAGCTCAATGCCAAAAAGTGTATTGTCATCCCCTTTGGTAAAAAATCTGTACCCATGAACTACCACATAGGCAGTAGTCTACTTAACACTGAAAATGTGATAAGGACCTTGGGACACAGGTGGACAGTAGACTCTCCTTTGATAATCACATCGCCACAGTAGTCAGGAAATCCTTCTACGTGGCACACCTCATCACAAAAGGTTTCTCATCCAGGAAAAAAAGAGGTCATTGTTCCCCTCTACTCATCACTCATTAGACCCATTATAGAGTACAATGCCCCTTTTGGTATGTACCTCACAAGACATCTACAACTGGAAAGACCACAGAAGTACCTCACAAAGAGGATTACTGGCCTCAAACAGATGCCCTATGCAGACCGTCTCAAAAAACTCCAGCTTTACTCTGTCGCATATCGCCTACTCAGAGGTGATCTCTACCTAACATACAAAGCTATGTCAAACTCAGAGCTGTTGGACATGCTCCACATAAAGAAATCCCTCCGAGCTACATGCTCTAGGGACCTAAACCTTGTCACCACAATAAACAGAACATGCTGGAGGGATAGATTCCTTTCCCAGAGACTTCCCATACTCTGGAACAATACCTGTCTACATCAGACAAAGCTCCTCATTAGCACTCTTCAAGAAAAATCTTGATGATTGGATGGGAGATAGGAAATTCAGCCCGGGGATCACTTCTGTGGCTCTGCTTGACAGGGGCACAGGAAAATAATTTTCTTGGGTGGCAAAAGCCAGGGTACCGTTTGGCTAGGCTTATATAGGCCATAGGGCCAATAGCCTAGTACCTACCTATGAACCTATAAGAAACCGTAAAGGTTCAACACACACACACACACACACACACACACACACACACACACACACACACACACACACACACCTCTCAGCTCTACCAAATTTGGGGGAACATTTCTAATTTCGTCTCAAGCTCTTGTTCTATCCCTCCTGTATTTGGAAGTTATTTTGAGTGACTAGCACCCACCGAGTACCTTTTGCCTAATTATTTTTTCTTTGTCCATAACTCTGAGGTAATTGTTGAAATACATGGCACATACATACACAAGCAGACTGTGCTAACTCATATGTAGCTATTTACTATATTAGAGGACGGGGATGGACGGGGGCCACTTTGTCCCCCTTTTTTTTGAGCCTCAGCTGGTTACAGAACAAATAACATCATGTTTGATACAGCCTTTTAACCAAACTTTTTATTATTAAAAATGAGTACACTCAACAAAATAAATAAAATGTCTCTAACTGCATAATCAATTAAAAAAGGGCCTGTTGCCATGAGTATGAACTTTCCTACTGTCATCTGTTACCAACATGGTGGATATGGGCATCCTCAAGCAATGTAGAAATTGTCTCATTTACTGGCAACCAGTTAATTCTCCAACAAACTGATATGGTATGGGAGAGATGTCTCCTCAATGCTTTCGGATACTGGCAATGATGCATGCCTTCCCCATTGTACCTTTTTAGGCAAAGTCAAAAACAACAAAACTTCCAACATAAAAAAAAAATCCACTGGAGACAAACTGAAGGTCATGCTGCTTAATGCTACTAGACTAAACAGTAAACTGCACTCCCTGGAATCATTCCTCACCTTGGAAGATGCTGATGTCTGTGCAGTCACTAAGACATGGTTCAAGGCCACAGAGAGCACCCTGGCCATATAAGGCTACAATGTCTTTCACAAGTTCAGACCCAAAAACAAGCATGAAAGAACCAAAGGAGAAGGGGTAACCATCTTCATGAAATCCAAATGCATCTAGAGACTGGCAAAACAGTACAACTCTCTTGAGCTACTCCAGGTCCAAATAACTATAGGTAACACCCTACCACATCATCGCTAGCTACAGGTCTCTCACCACGAACCAGGAGAAGCATGCAGTCTACCTGGACTTGCATGAGTTGCCCAGTATACAGCCAAACACCTTCGTCATGAGAGATTTCAACTGACCTTCCATCAACTGGGCAACTTATGAAAACATGACTGCTCCGAGGGTTCCTGTACTTTGTTAAATCAAATGCCCTGGAATAGTTGGTCTGCACCCCCGCAAGGGGCTCAAATATCCTAGGCGTACTGCTCACCAGCATGGGGGGGGGGGGTCACTGCACTACACCCTGTGTGTTGACCTCCCTAGTGAAGCCAGATCATAAATCTGCCTCATTTAAAGTAAAGATCAGACCTGACACCTCCAGAGGAGTTAATAAAAATGTTTCCAAAGCAAACTACAGCCTGCTAAGTGATCATATAAAAAGTTTTAAAGCCTCTGCTAACAGAGCCAGCAATAACTCTTATGCAGAGAAGTACACAAATGTCCCGCATAGCCACTTAAACAAATGTACTGATTCGGCCTTACCTGATAGGACCAAAACCAGGTCCTCCCAAAAAAAAACAAAAAAACAAGCCACCCTGGTGGACTGTAAGTATAAATAAGTTATAGAACAAAAAAAAAAAAAGAAAAGAAACTGATATCTAAAAACACATACAAAGTTACTCAACAGAGGCAGAATATCCTCCACAGTTTCAACAAACAAATCAGATATCTAGTAAAGTTGTCTAAGGCTAGCTATGAACTTAGCTAAAAACAATCACTTTGTCTGAAACATAAAAGGGAATGCCCAGCTCTGTGCCGAACTTGTAGTGCAGGTACGAATCACACTGAACCTGAGGAAATTGCCAACCTGCTAGCCGACAGATTTGGCAATAAATGCACCCCCCTGTCCCCACCAGTTGTACTCCAAAGTATTGCTGACACCAGTCCCCTACTGAGTATCTCCAAAGGCCAGGTCACACAAGTGCTGTCCAAGGCCAAAAACACAGCCTCTATGGGACCAGATAACATCCCAGGCTGCTTACTAAATCTAAAACAAGATCTAGTGGAACCACTTGGTACTCTCTTTAACCATAGGCTGAGCACTGGCTTTGTTCCAGCAGAGTGGAGAACAGTAATCCTCTTGCAAAGAGGGAGTCCATCACCTTACCCTGGGAACTATTAAAGCAAAAGCCTAACCCGCCTTATCTGCACAGCCATGGATAAAATCATCATGGACCTTATCAAAAAGGACAGAGACAACCTTCAAACTCTTGACCTGACACAGCTTAGTTTTGTCAAGGGTAGATCTTGCTTATTAAACCTGGTGGACTTCTGTGAGAACGTCACCAAAGCCCTGGATGCTGGCAAAGCATTACAAGCTGCCTATCTAGATTTAGACAATGCTTTTGACACAATCCCCAACTAAGGGATGATTGAGAATCTCTCCCAGCTGGGGATTAACCCATATGTCATTGGATGGATAGCTAACTGTCTCACTGACAGAACCCACACTGTCAAAGTTGGGAAATCCACCTCCACCAGTAGACCAGTTACCCGTGGGCATAGCCAGCCTTAGGCATAGGCCAACTAGGCGGCCGCCTAAAGCGCTGCTCTAGTAGAGGCACTTTTCCATTATTTATTTGGTGTAGGTAGACCAAGATGGGGGCACTGGGTGGTGTGGTGGGGGGCGCCATGGAGCCCTTTTGCCTAGAGCACCAATTGACCTAAGGCCGCTCCTGCCAGTGGGGTACCACAAGGATCTGTGCTGGGCCCTCTACTGTTTGGAATCTATTTATCTGAAGTCCAGGTGAAAGTAGATGGCCTGTGACTTACCAGATTTGCTGATGACTGCAAACAGAGTGCATTCATAGAGTCCCCCAATGATGTTAACATACTACAGAAGGGGCTGATGCAAACAAATGACTGGTGCCAAAGTCACAGACTAAAACTAAACACAAAAAATGCCTCATTATCACCAATTGACCTAAGGCCACTCCTGCCAGTGGGGTACCACAAGGATCTGTGCTGGGCCCTCTACTGTTTGGAATCTATTTATCTGAAGTCCAGGTGAAAGTAGATGGCCTGTGACTTACCAGATTTGCTGATGACTGCAGAGTGCATTCATAGAGTCCCCCAATGATGTTAACATACTATAGAAGGGGCTGATGCAAACAAATGACTGGTGCCAAAGTCACAGACTAAAACTAAACACAAAAAAATGCCTCATTATCTCCTTTGGCAAAGTAGTAGTCCCTGCTAATTATGATATAGATAGCACCACTCAAATCAAATGGGACAAGAGTAACTTGCTCCAGGGATCTCAAGCTAGCCTGTGACATTAACAGAACTTGCTGGAGAGACTGATGCATCTCCCAAAGATTGCCAATCCTCTGGTATAAGCTCCCACTTCACATGCAGCAGAGCTCCTCAATTACCCTATATAAACACAACCTTGATATCTGGATGGATGACCCTAAATAAACCCCAGGAGTGACACCCATGTCCCTTGTGGACAAGGGTAGTCAGTGCTAATCAGTTAGCAATGACCATCTGTCTATGGTGAATTAGGGTACACAGGTTATTTTCATGGCTAGGCTTGTAACGGACCTAGGAGCATTAGCCTAATAAAATCCTATTAACATCCCTCTGCACCTATGTATTTACACAATGTCACTGGAGGCAAAGCTCTCACATAAAATGCACTCCTAATGTCAGTAAGGTTGTCAGGTGTATACACGCTATACCCATAATACACAATTCAAAGCAGACAGACCCACATATATTGAGGCTCTTAAATGTAATCTACCTAATCCCCAAAGACATTCCAGACAAAGTACATACAACACCCTCAGCAACCCTAAACACACTCTTTCAAAACACTAACATCAATACAGTCAGCCACATCTCATGGAGCCTCTACGTCTAAGCCCATAAGGCAAGCCAGCACACAATCCAACATTCTGGTCATTGGAGACTCCATTGTGAGACACATTGATGTCCCTCTCACCAGGCTGAGTAATGAGAAAGTCACAATCAGTTCCTTAGCAGGGGCCAAGTTCTGCCACATTACGTATGCACTCTGGTCATTGGACCACAAGTACCAGTATGAGTCAGTCATAGTCCACATGGGTGTAAATGACCTGAGACATACCTCCCTAGACTATATGAAGAGAGACATCACAGAGCTCCTGGAATATGAATCCCAGGCTGGTATAAGCCTAACACTGAGCAGAATTTTATCTACTCCAAAGATGATGCCACAACATGAACAAAAGTTGACTGACTTTAATAATTAGTTTAGTTGCTGGTGTCATTCTATGGGAGTTCAAGTATTTGTCAGCATGGAGGGAGATGGTGAACAGGCCACACTGCTTTGCCAAGGATCGTCTGCACATCTCCTCTCTAGGCTTTCGAATATTAGCTGAAACATTCTCTTCCCCCATAGTGTCTTTTTTAGGCAATGTCAAACTGAAAGTACTTCTGACTTAGCAAACCAAGAAAGTCTAACGGTGTTACTGCTCAATGCTAGGAGTGTAAACAGAACCCATAGGCATCAATAACATAACATCAATACAGTCAGCCACATCTCATGGAGCCTCTACGTCTAAGCCCATAAGGCAAGCCAGCACACAATCCAACATTCTGGTCATTGGAGACTCCATTGTGAGACACATTGATGTCCCTCTCACCAGGCTGAGTAATGAGAAAGTCACAATCAGTTCCTTAGCAGGGGCCAGGTTCTGCCACATTACGTATGCACTCTGGTCATTGGACCACAAGTACCAGTATGAGTCAGTCATAGTCCACATGGGTGTAAATGACCTGAGACATACCTCCCTAGACTATATGAAGAGAGACATCACAGAGCTCCTGGAATATGAATCCCAGGCTGGTATAAGCCTAACACTGAGCAGAATTTTATCTACTCCAAAGATGATGCCACAACATGAACAAAAGTTGACTGAATTTAATAATTAGTTTAGTTGCTGGTGTCATTCTATGGGAGTTCAAGTATTTGTCAGCATGGAGGGAGATGGTGAACAGGCCACACTGCTTTGCCAAGGATCGTCTGCACATCTCCTCTCTAGGCTTTCGAATATTAGCTGAAACATTCTCTTCCCCCATAGTGTCTTTTTTAGGCAATGTCAAACTGAAAGTACTTCTGACTTAGCAAACCAAGAAAGTCTAACGGTGTTACTGCTCAATGCTAGGAGTGTAAACAGAACCCATAGGCAATGTCAAACTGAAAGTACTTCTGACTTAGCAAACCAAGAAAGTCTAACGGTGTTACTGCTCAATGCTAGGAGTGTCAACAGAACCCGTAGGCAATGTCAAACTGAAAGTACTTCTGACTTAGCAAACCAAGAAAGTCTAACGGTGTTACTGCTCAATGCTAGGAGTGTCAACAGAACCCGTAGGCAATGTCAAACTGAAAGTACTTCTGACTTAGCAAACCAAGAAAGTCTAACGGTGTTACTGCTCAGTGCTAGGAGTCTAAACAGAACCCGTAGGCAATGTCAAACTGAAAGTACTTCTGACTTAGCAAACCAAGAAAGTCTAACGGTGTTACTGCTCAATGCTAGGAGTCTAAACAGAACCCGTAGGCAATGTCAAACTGAAAGTACTTCTGACTTAGCAAACCAAGAAAGTCTAACGGTGTTACTGCTCAATGCTAGGAGTGTAAACAGAACCCGTAGGCAATGTCAAACTGAAAGTACTTCTGACTTAGCAAACCAAGAAAGTCTAACGGTGTTACTGCTCAATGCTAGGAGTGTAAACAGAACCCGTAGGCAATGTCAAACTGAAAGTACTTCTGACTTAGCAAACCAAGAAAGTCTAACGGTGTTACTGCTCAATGCTAGGAGTGTAAACAGAACCCGTAGGCAATGTCAAACTGAAAGTACTTCTGACTTAGCAAACCAAGAAAGTCTAACGGTGTTACTGCTCAATGCTAGGAGTCTAAACAGAACCCGTAAGCAATGTCAAACTGAAAGTACTTCTGACTTAGCAAACCAAGAAAGTCTAACGGTGTTACTGCTCAATGCTAGGAGTGTAAACAGAACCCGTAGGCAATGTCAAACTGAAAGTACTTCTGACTTAGCAAACCAAGAAAGTCTAACGGTGTTACTGCTCAGTGCTAGGAGTCTAAACAGAACCCGTAGGCAATGTCAAACTGAAAGTACTTCTGACTTAGCAAACCAAGAAAGTCTAACGGTGTTACTGCTCAATGCTAGGAGTGTAAACAGAACCCGTAGGCAATGTCAAACTGAAAGTACTTCTGACTTAGCAAACCAAGAAAGTCTAACGGTGTTACTGCTCAGTGCTAGGAGTGTAAACAGAACCCGTAGGCAATGTCAAACTGAAAGTACTTCTGACTTAGCAAACCAAGAAAGTCTAACGGTGTTACTGCTCAGTGCTAGGAGTGTAAACAGAACCCCTACTCTCTGGCCTCATGTCACCCCTGCCATTCTGTCCTGCCCTTAACACATTAAGCTGTCTATTTAACTGCTTAGGCCATGGCTATAATCTGACTCCTAGAAAACAACAAAGTGTAAAGACTTCTCGTCTTCTCTTTATCGATGATTTAAAACTGTGTAGCTCATCACTTAAAGCACAGCTGCAAGTTGTCAGAACTTTTTCAGATGATATAAGAATGTCATTTGGTCTTGATAAATGTGCAAAAGCAACCTTTAAATCAGGAAAACTTGAGCCCCAAAAAAACATCGGTTTGGGACAAGAATGTAGTACAAAAAGACTTGAGCAAGAGGGACTGTATAAATATTTGGGAATTGATGTAGGATTCACAATAAAACAAAAACAAATGTAAATAAATCTTGGTAAGAAATACTTCTGAAGATTTAAATTAATCCTGAAAACAGCACGGACATCTAGGAACAAAATTCAAACTATAAACCAATTTGCTCTTCCTGTTGAAAATTACAGTTTTGGCCTGATTGACTGGCCCCAAAATATGTTGGATAGATTAGACAGGAAAAACAAGAAGGATGCGTCATGGTCACCAAATGATTTATAAAAAGCAGTGCTTACCAAGATTATATATTCACTGTTCCGAAGGAGGGATGGGCCTCCTTGAAACTGATTACAGGTATAGGTCTGCAATCATGGGACTGCACACACATCTGCTGACCTTACAAGACCGAAATGTAGTGAAGTTTTGAAACATGAGGAGAATAAATCTAAGATGACTTCTCTGCTTAATGCAGCAGAAGCATATTGGCGTCAAGCAGGAATGGAAATCAAACCAGAAGTAGATAAAAATCAGGCAGCAACTGAATGTGCCAAAAAACATAAGAAAGAATATAAGGTGAAGGACCAGATGAGAAGGCAAGAAATGTGGAAAATGCATGAACATAGATGCAAGTATAGAAAACTTCCTAAAGAACCTCATGTTGATCACAATCAAATGCAGAAATGGTTAAGGAGAACAGAATTCAAAACAAGAGATGAAAGGTTAATATTGGTGGTCCAAGATAGTGGGCTACATACACGTTGGCTTACAGAGTCCATTCAACATGTGGGAGAAACAGATAAATGTAGGTTTTGTAAACACAATTGGAAACAGTTGCACACCTCATTGCTGGGTGTGACATACTAATGGTAGACGGACTGTAGACTGAAAGACATAATAATGTGGCAAGACTGTTGCACTGGGGATTGTGCAAACTTTATGGTACTGAAGTGGCAGAAAAACACTGGAAACATGAGCCACAAAGCATCATAGAAAATTATGAAATCTACATCACATGGGATCACCCATTACCAACAAAAGCTGGATGCTAGAAAACTGGATATAGTGGTCCAAGAAAAGAAGGCAAAAATAGCATTAATCACTGAAATCACCACACCCAGTGCATACAGTGTCTTGTGTACAGAGACATAAAATATCAAGATTTGCAGGAAGAAATGAGTGCAATATGGAAGAAAGATACCCAGGCAGTTCCAAAAGTAGTAGGAGCAATGAGTCTTATACCTTAGATATGTTACTGATATATGTAACTCCATACGAATTGTAGACGGAGTCATTACTGGGCACATTACAGGCACTATGGAAGAAAGATACCCAGACAGTTCCAATAGTAGTAGGAGCAACGGGTCTTATACCTTAGATATGTTACCGATATATGTGGGCACACTGCAGGCAATGTGGAATAAGGATACCCAGACATTTCCAAAAGTAGTAGGAGCTACGGGTCTTATAACTTAGATATGTTACCGATATATGTAACTCCATACGAATTGTAGACGGAGTCATTACTGGGCACACTGCAGGCAATGTGGAATAAGGATACCCAGACATTTCCAAAAGTAGTAGGAGCTACGGGTCTTACAACTTAGATATGTTACCGATATATGTAACTCCATACGAATTGTAGACGGAGTCATTACTGGGCACATTACAGGCAATGTGGAAGAAGGATGCCCAGACAGTTCCAATAGTAGTAGGAGCAATGGGTCTTATAACTTAGATATGTTACAGATATATGTAACTCCATACGAATTGTAGACAGAGTCATTACTGGGCACACTGTGGGCAATGTGGAATAAGGATGCCCAGACAGTTCCAATAGTAGTAGGAGCAATGGGTCTCATAACTTAGATATGTTACCGATATATGTAACTCCATACGAATTGTAGACGGAGTCATTACTGGGCACACTGCAGGCAATGTGGAAGAAGGATACCCAGACATTTCCAAAAGTAGTAGGAGCAAAGGGTCTTATAAAAAAGAATCTGCAATCATATTTGGATATTTTACCAATACATCTAACCCCGTACGAATTGCAGAAAGAGTCATTACTGGGCACATTGTGGGTGTTGCGAAGAGCACTTCTGCCTGACATCAAAGACTGAAACAACACTAATTTCATGAACTTTAATCTTACTCTGAGTTAGGAATGGAGTCTATTCTTGTGTTGGTATTAGAAACACAAAAGGACTTTGAGAAATTTAAAAAAAAGAAGGAATAAATTGAGGAATCTGGTTTCCTAGGCAAAGGGGAGTCCAGTGGTAAGGAGGGGAAATTCCAACTGATGTATTACATCTCCCTTGGATTATCTTCAGTATCCAATTCTCTGAAACAATCTGATTCCATTAAGGAGGATGTAGTGTCAGAAACAGAAAGGTATCCAGAGTTGGGTGGGGCTGAACAGGCAGGTAATCTTTACTTTCAGAGACATTTCCTTTCTCTGGTGAGCCTCCTTTCCTTTCCTAAAACCTTCTGACTAGCTCCATAACGTGTACAATTATTTGTTTTAAAAAAGGAACTAAGAGGAAGAAAACTATTGTTTGCTGTGAAAAAGGAGGATTAAAAATCCGAGTCAGTCTGAAAATTAGTTTTACCTGAACTGCAGGCTTTCATGAGGAAGATGAAACAATATATGGGGCAGAAGCATGTAGTTCTGATCAGGACTACAACTAAAACATGTTGGCATGCAAAAGGTGATGATCATTTATCACTTACCATCTCTCTCTCTCCTTCCACGTCCCAGTGTCAGCCCCTGAATCCAGTGAAGTGAAAGGCACTCTCCCTGGGAAGGATAGCTACATGATAAATAATTTCACTGACCCAGCAAGACAGTAGCAGGAAGTGTGGAATGGTAGAGGATTAGTGTAGGCATGTATTTTAGAGATTAGTGGGTCTTAAAGACAAAATAAATGTGCATGGGTGTATACACCTATATGATTCAATTGAAACAATGCCACTGCTCAGGAGTGCATTGCAGCAGTTTACCTGGGTGTCTTTACAGAAAAAGGTACACTGCTCTTTCTGAATAACAACTTTGGAAGATGGTATTATCTTATAATGCTGTCTGGGGATACAGCTAAACTTTGATTCATCCAGATGCTATCAGGTCTGTCATTTGTTACCCAGTAGTTGCTCAGACAACAAAGGATGCTGTGTACTTGTTGGCCTTTCCATCACTGAAACATTCTTCGTGGGAATGCCCCTATAGCAGTAATGCAGCAGATTGAACTGAGATTGAATACTAGAAGTTTGTCTGATGTAGGGTATTCTGAATGTCCAAAATGCCTGCTGTTATTTTCTGTGTGGACACGAGAGGTGTTGTGATGCTGCAGCCCACTGTGGGCACTGGTGCACAGACATTACATTTGACCAGGGCAGTGCATGTGTAGTGACTCCTGTCTGACATAGACTTAGAGAGTATGCAGGACTGATCCATAGTAAATAGCCTGGTAGCTCACTGTGAGAACTTGACTAGTAAAAAGTACATTCTAGTAGGAACAGACTTCAAGAAAGAACACATGCACTGTTTCCAAAGCAATCTACCATTCATTCAGTGGTAATTCTTGGAATGCTATCACTGTGATACAAACTCCCTGGAATCAAAGTTCCAAGAATAGCTTTTACTGTGAGATTATAGTTGAATGAACATTTTATCAGTCGTGCATTCATGGAGTTAGTGTATGCATATCTATCTGTATATCGCTGTACCTACCTACCTATTTATCTAATGGAGGTGCAGGAGAAAAACCCAAAGGGAAGGTTACAGGGGCTTGTCCCCTTCAAAAATGTTTTAATGGAGAATGAAACCCACTGCTTTAGCAGAAGTTTTGATAGTTTAACTCAGCAGCACAGTACCAGTATAACAACAATGCCTTACTAAAGAGACTGTCTCACTCTAGTAACAGTATCATAACACATCTAAAACTGCAGTGTTATATTAGAGACTGATTCACTGTAGTAACAATGTCACACTGTAGTAGTGCAATGCAGCTAAACAACAATATTATATTAGAGACTGCTTCACTACAGTAAAAGTGTCACACTATAGCTGCATAATGCAGTTATAACAACAATGTCCTATGTAGAGGCTGTTTCACTACAGTAACTATTGCAGTACAGCAACACAATTTAGCTATACTAACAAAGATGACTGACTTTAGCAGGACTGCCAAACTGTAAGAATACTATCCAGCTAGAATGATGTCCTCCTTCAGAGTCACTGTTTGGCATCAGCAGCACTGTCCAATTACACTGTTACATTATAGCAACAGTGGCACCTTATAACAGCATAGGACAGCTACAACAACAATGTCCAGCTATAGCAGCATTATAGCGACACCTTGTAACAGTATAGGACAGCTACAAGAAAAATGACCAGCTACAGTAGCATTATAGCGACACCTTGTAACAGCACAGTACAGCTACAACAATACTGTCCAGCTACAGTAGCATTATAATGGCACCTTGTAACAGCATAGGACAGCTACAACAATGTCCAGCTATAGCAGCATTATAGTGGCACCTTTTAACAGCACAGTACAGCTACAACAACACTATCCAGCTAGAGTAGCATTATAGTGACACCTTGTAACAGCACAGTACAGCTACAACAATGCTGTCCAGCTACAGTAGCATTATAATGGCACATTGTAACAGCATAGGACAACTACAACAATGTCCAGCTATAGCAGGATTATAGTGGCACCTTTTAACAGCACAGTACAGCTACAACAACAACGTCCAGCTACAGTAGCATTATAGTGGCACCTTGTAACAGCATAGGACAGCTACAACAACACTGTCCAGCTATAGCAGCATTATAGTGACAGCTTGTAACAGCACAGGACAGCTATAACAACAACGTCCAGCTACAGTAGCATTATAGTGGCACCTTGTAACAGCATAGGACAGCTACAACAACACTGTCCAGCTACAGTAGCATTATAGTGGCACCTTGTAACAGCATAGGACAGCTACAACAACAATGTCCAGCTATAGCAGCATTATAGTGACAGCTTGTAACAGCACAGGACAGCTACAGTAACACTGACCAGCTACAGTAACAGTATAGTGGCACCTTGTAACAGCACAGGACAACTACAACAATGTCCTTGTACAGTAGCATAACAGTGGCACCTTATAACAGCATAGTACAGCTAAAACAACAATGTCCAGCTACAGTAGCATTATAGCGGCATCTTGTAAAAGTATAGGACAGTTACAACAACAACGTCCAGCTGTAGCAGCTTTATAGTGGCGCCTTGTAACAGCATAGGACAGCTATAACAGCAATGACCAGTTACAGTAGCATTATAGTGGCATCTTGTAACAGCATAGCACAGCTACAACAGCAGTGTCCAGCTACAGTAGCATTATAGAGACACAGTACCTCTCAACTGTCCCTGATTTTTAGAGACGTCCCTGATTTTGACTCAGATTTTAACTCTGTCCCTCTTAATCCCTCCTAAAACTAGTGACTTTTGGAGGAAAGGTGGTGAATTATACTTAATGAATAATGACAATAATTAAGAGTTATAAACTTCTTTTACTTCAGAAAATGTGTATTAATTCATATGCACTGATTCTGTCAATGTCTCAAATTAATAGCACTAAGATTTTAAAAGTGTCCCTGATTGTCCCTGATTGTTTCTTGACTTGTCCCTGATTCTGTTGAAATTTGTCCCCAATTGGTTGAGAGGTCTTATAACAGCATAGCACAGCTACAACAACAATGTCCAGCTATAGCAGCATTATAGTGACACCTTGTAACAGCACAGGACAGCTACAACAGCAATGTCCAGCTACAGTAGCATTATAGTGACCCCTTGTAACAGCATAGCACAGCTACAACACTGTTCAGCTACAATAGCAGTATAGTGACACCTTGTAACAGCATAGGACAGCTACAACAACACTGTCCAGCTACAGTAGCAGTATAGTGACACCTTGTAACAGCATAAGACAGCTACAACGACACTGTCCAGCTACAGTAGGATTATAGTGGCACCTTATAACAGCATAGCACAGCTACAACAATGTCCAGCTACAGCAGCACTGTTTGCAATCATCTTGAAAGATGCAAATGCTATGTACTTGCTTATAAACAAAATATAAGCCAAAATGTTGTCATAATATTTAAGACTGTGTAATACAATAGTTGTAGTACAAGGTGTGCCAAAATTACACTCCAAAATTGGCAAAAAGAAGAGCTTGCTATGCAATTCTGTGATATCAGGCAAGTGCATAACAAGTTTTGTTAAGCCCTGAGTATTCACTTGAGGTCTTGCAATTTCTCTTTAGTCAGCTTCCAAGTATTCAGCCTTCTCTGACAACTGCTTGCAGCTGGTTGTAGTAACCAGTGGTTTATGTTGTGGGCTGGCTGCTTCACTGCAAATAACCTAATCACTGATTCTACCTGAATTCCCTTTCCTTATTAGCGCAGAGTCGACCTGAGTTATGTGCTGGCCAGTTTTGTATGTCATCTTGTGAATGTCTCTGTTCCTGAACCATGTGTTGGTCACCATCAAGCCGTTTGCTAGACAGAAGTCTAGAATGGCTTCTCTTTCTTTATTCCTGTTGCCCCACCCCTGTTGACCAGGCAGTCCTCAATCCTGTTCTCTCTGTCTCTATATGTGCATTCGGGTCACCCATTATCAACACTAATTTATGTTGTCCTGCTTTCTCTAGCAGGTCCTGAAACTGCTGTCTGAATGCACTCTTTTCTTCACTATCACAACCCTGCTGGGGGACATTGGCTGAGGTTATGAATACTACCCTCTCCTTACTCTGGAGCCTGATTGCAATAAGTCTGCAGGTAATTCTGATGACATTCCTCACTAGCTTCTGAAGCCTCACTTTCACCAAACATCCCACACCAATACTAGTTTGTCCTGCTCTTGTGTAGTAGATTCTGTAGCCCAAACGGCTTTGCTGCACAGACCTTCCTTCTTGTCTCCTGGGTATATATGATGGCCAGCTTCCTCCTTATCATCATGTCATCCACTTACAAGCTGCATTCTGTCAGTGAACCTACTTTGAGAGTAATTCTCATTTCATGTTTTGCAGGTTGATTGGTTTCACATCCAGTTTTCGTTCAACAGAGCTTCTTAAGAAACACAAGATGGAGAACTGGACACCAGATGGCCAGCAGCTTATTGACTCAGGGCTGCTGGGCTTTATGCAGGGCACACACTGGCCAATAGGAGCACACATACAAGGGTTAGTATGGGTCCCTGGTGTAGATTGGAGTTAGCTGGGTTCTAACCCACTTATCACTGGCAAATACCCATGCCAATTTGGTGACATTAGTCAACACGACCGGATCACCTTGAGATAATTTTTACACCGTTGAGTGGCTAGCCTTGCCACAGTGTGCAGTCTGTGATTTGTGTTCTCCTATCTTGAGGATACTATGCACCACAATTGATGCCCAAAGGGGTTGATCTATACAACTCTTCCCCCTATGGGGCATCATCTGGAGTCCATGCTACTGTCCACAACTGCATACTTGGGTCTGTTTTTAAGGTGGAAGCACTCATCATGTTTTTGTTGCTTTTTTTTTATTTCTTTTTTTTTTTTTTTTTTTTTTGGAGGTGGGAGGAACCTCAGAGAGATCCAGGGAAAAATGCATACTCCATACATGCATTGGCCTGAGGTGAGAACTGAACCTTGCACCTTGTGCATGGGAACTGACTGGCATCAGTACATAAACAACTCAACTACACTGCTATTTATTTTTGAGTATTCGAACCAAACTAAATATTAGCTTTGTTCACACTTGTTTTCTCATGGTCTTCATATCCCTGCACTCTATTTGGTCTGTGCATTAATTACTACTTGACAGAAAGCAGTTTTATCTTCATCTCAGTCTAATTGTATTTTTTCACTGCTAACACCAAGTAGCAGCTAGTGTTTTTTTACTCTTTCTTCTACAACTGCAAGGTGTGCACTCCTTTTCAATAAGCAACTGATGGAAGCAAATTTTTACATTCATTCTTTTCTCAATTAATTGCTTCTCTGAGTATTTATCTTTCATCAAATGTCAACAAAAATCTTGAATTCATTAATTACCACAATATCTGCCAGGTTTACTCAAGCAAAGGATATTCTGTTTTAACTCTTATCATCATGTGATGCCAAGGACAATATGCATATCTTTAGATGAACATATATCATTGCATGTCTTTCCACCTTCTCACCTATACCACTCTCCTACCTTACACTTGGTGGCATCAGGTACCTATTCCTAACATATTTTTTATTACTTCAGTGTTTACCACTTCCTCTCAGCCAAGTATCTATCTTTTTGACAGTGAGCATGAGTGGCGAGTACATACCACTGCTCATCTGAACATCTAACATTATTCGCCCTCCACCCTCTGACCCATACAACTGTCCTTCTACCTTACCAAGCACTTAGTAGCAAAGGATGCTGACAACAGACCTTAGTTTACTCCGTTAAGCACTTGGTGGCAGCAGATGCCTATAGCTAATCTATTTCTAATATGTTTACAATTTTACTTTTAATTTTGCATTTACTTTTACCATACAACACACTAGATGGCTACTAGAGCTTATATCTACCATCCTTCCATACCATGAAGCATTTGGTTGTAACGAGTGTATCTACCTTTCCCCTATACTACCAGGCACTAAATAGCTAAAAATGCCATCTAATAGCATTTCTTACTTTCTGCTCTGCAATTACTTGCCTTAAGCCCATTTACTTTTAACTGTCTGCTGTTGACAGTTAACTTTTACATTGCTCTTTCTGGCTAACAGCCTCCCTTACCTCAAATGTTCATGTACAAAATTATAACTAATGTATTTTCAATGTTCATGTAGAAAATTATAACTAATGGATTTTCACAAGTTTCTTCTATAGTGGTTCCTTATTCCATTGCTATTGTCAGCAAACTATTTCTGCTTATTCCCTGGCTTAGAAACATCTAAGCCTGCTAAGTGGTAGTACTAGTTTTGAGATTTCAATCCAACTGTAACAAAACCATTAAAAAGGACATTACAAATAGCACTAGCATCTGTTCTCTTCCATATTATAATTTGCACCTCTACATTTGACAGCCATAAATGATTATTTCTGATGCAGCGCCCTTGGTTTAAACCAAACACAGGAAATAAGTTCAGCTTTTACATTAGTTCCCTAATATCGCCCCAGTCTTCTGCATCAAGACTTACCCTTAGTTACTTGTTTATTCTGTAGACATTAGTGAATTCAAATTGTGTTTCATCACTACTTACTCTCATATGTAAACATCTTAGAGGTTATTAACCCGACTATACATTACCTTTCCCAAAATCAGCTTATCCAGAGCCCAACTATATCACACCTTTCTCAGGGTAAGCCTATCATGAGATGCACATCTAAAGCTTAGACTCCAGCTTTCTGCTCAGGCGTACAACATGGTGTAACGTCAGTCTAAATAAGTGACAAAAATGAGACTACTTGACATAAATAGCATTAACAATAAATGGACATTCCTAGAACCCCAGATAGATCTAGAAGAATCCCGTGTGCTGGATATTGCAGAAGCTTGGCCTAAAGCAGTATTTTCCCATCTTGCCACACAAAAAAAATATATAATCATTACTAATGGACAGCAGGCTAGGTACATAAATAAGAGCTGGAGTTGCACTTTTCAGAAATGACATACAACTAGACATTAAACAAATATCACAAGATGACACTCATTGGGATGATGTCAACAACTGACTTTCTGTACAACACCTACTGGGCAAACATACAACACAATCTTTAGGGGTTGGTTGCATCATTCCTCCGTCATCCATCTTCTCACTTGAAAATCTAATAGATGAACATATTCCCTGATCCTCTGCTATGGAAAGGGTAGAAAGCTTTTTCCGTCTTGATAGGACTGCTGCATATCTTCAAGTCAAGCTCCACTCGAGCAACCTGTACGTGTGACCTCAACCTGGTCTGTGATAGGACTTGTTGGCAGGACAGATTTGTGTCCCAGAGACTCCCCATCTGTGGAACAGACTCCCTCTCCACGTCAAGTAGAGTACCTCGTTATCCCTTTTAATCACAACCTGGATAACTGGATGGGAAACAGAAAATACACCCCTGGGATTCCACCTGTGTCCTTGCTGGGCAGGGGCTCTGAGTGCTGACTTGTCTAAATATGGGCTAAACTCTTGGCTAGGCTTATAAGGGTCTCAGGGCCAGTAGCCTAAAAACCTCCTATGATTCTGATGGCATTCCTCACAAGATAGTGCATCTTGCTGATTTTACTATTAGTTCAATCGGTTCTGCCTCCACACAAATAACTTCAAACTTTTATCAAACCCTTTCCTCTGGCAGTGACACCACTTGATCTAATGATGACCGCTTTTTCTTGCACATGTCTCAAACTCACAGTCCTACCCAATGACCTGAACCACCATGGTCTTGTCAAATTGGTATGGTCATTCAAAACAATAAAACCTCCATTTACAAGTATCAATTGTCAGACCCATTAATGGAGATAAAGAAGCATTTTGCTTCAAAATGCAAACTGCAACCCTTTCTATAATGAAGCTAATCCCAATCTTCCCCTGTCATAGCTAATAAACCAACTTTGCCCCATACAGAATTCATTATTCCAGGTAATCATTAGATGCTGTAGAGAGCAATAACACCCTTGGAGCACATCCATATCAAACCATAAATGAGACAACAAAAATGGGCTTAGAATGTTTTGAGAAATGATCCACTGAACAATACCCCTCATAAATCTAACTTAGACATAAGAAAACAGTTTAGAGTTGTAACCAGCCTGTAAAGCCATATTTTATAGAAAATAAAAACAACTTTCTTTAAAAGTCTGTCCAAGACTACAGTGGAAATCTATCAATGGTCTATTTAGCCAAGTTACAGAAAATTCCTTCAGCACTCCTTCTTCTATAAAGCTTTATTTTATTGATAAATTTAAATCCTTCCTACTCAGCATATCGAAAGACTTAACTAACCAAGCCCACTCTGATACTCCCAACATCACAAGCATGTTCAGTCCCCTGTCCTCTATAATGCCTCTCAATAATGTTTACCCATCTTTTTTTTTTTTTTTTTTTTTTAAGGAAATCATTACACCCAGATATGACATTTTTTCATTTGCTCAGTGTTGCTTTAGAAATGTCTTTAGTACAATAACCACACTAATATATTCAGCGAGAGATACTGTATGTAATAATAAGAATGATGGCTATACTAACAGCTAAGGTTTTAATTTAGTCAGCCCAAGCATTTGAAATGGCTAGCCATGCTCTGATGTTATCCATTCTGAAAGGAAGGTCTATATTTAGTTCAAAAACAATTGATTTGTTTAGGAGCCAGTTACTAAATAGAACTTTCTTGCTGTCAGGCAAAACAATATTATCTGACACTGGCACATTCCAATATGGTGCACCTCAGGCTCAGTCATGGGTCTTTATTAATCTTACTGGTTGTTAATGACTTCACACAGGAATAATGACCAGAAGGTCTCTTTACATAAATTGTATTTCCTGCTTAACAGAAACAAATCTATAACAAAACTACAGCAGAATTTGAAATCAGAACTGAAAAACCTCTGCAGATGAGTTAAGGATAACAATCACTTCATACATACCACTTCATAAATACTAATAAATGTAGTATCATGCTGTTGGCCACATCCCTAAAACAATTATACCTTTCCTTCTGAGAACGGTTTGATGAAAAAGGCTCAACCGCAACAGCGAATGCAGAAACGGAATCAGCATTTAGCCAGTATGGCACTATGTATTACAAACAGAAAAAAAAAAACAGAGCAAAATGTTAATATCCCAGTCAGTCATCTTTTAATGTACCTTCTGCATAATGTATGCTCAAAAGCAGAAGCGATGCGGTGTGTGTATGTGTGTGTGCGTGTGTGTGTGTGTGTGTGTGTGTGTGTGTGTTTGTTCTCTCTCTCACACACACACACATACACACACACACACACACACACACACACACACACACACACACACACACACAGTCGCTTCTGCTTTTGTGCATACATTCCATTACACACATGGACAGAAATGGGCAAAGACTTTTTTTCTTGTAACAAATAAAAATATAAAACCTTAGACACTGCCTGATTTACATGCTTTGCAACGCCTTCAACCGCTCTTTCAATGGCAGCAGAAATGCTCCTACAAGGTTTTCAGTCAATGCAGTAACAGTCACTAAGTAAGAGTTCCACAACAATAAGAAATGTTCCACGAGTCCGTGACCACTAGTTTCATAACAGCTGTTACCTCGGCAAGCAGGTATACAGCATACGTCACATCGTGGGAAGTGCCAAGGCAGGTGGAACTACTCATTGGACTGTGTCAGAGGTACATAATGAAGGAGCCAGGAGGAGACAAATTCCTCCAGAAACGATGCAATATACTGCAGGATGAATGGATGGGGATGGGCTTACCAGCCTTTCGCTACTGAAGGGGAAAAATAAAGAATACTTAAACGTTTTAATGCAGTTAAGGAAATGCTTGTGCCAGGGATGAATTTGTAAGGATAAAAGAAAACTCGCAGTTGAGTTTTCATGTAGGGGAGGGTGGAGTGTTCCTTTAATAGTAGGAAGTTAGCCTTATAGTAGTTCCTGAATATTCCAGGATTATCTGGGGATCCAGGTTTTATTTTTACAATAGAGAGTCGATTATCCAAACTAATTGGGACCTAGGGTAGTTTGGATAATCAAATTGTTTGGATAATCAAACATGTAATTGAACTTGATAAAAAAACATCTAAAATCTTGTTTTTTTTCTGCACACAGGAATATACTCGAGCTGTACTTACTGAAAAGAAAGAATTAGCTTGTCGAAAATGAGAAAAGAGAGGAGACGGGTGAATGGCTACTGCTTGACTACTACTAGTGCTGGTCTCACCACAGCTTCACTCTGCTGGGATACAAAGCTACTTTGGTTCTCCTCTCATCAGAAGCACAACAGTAGCACCAATCAGGCCACAGCCTGTTTGGGGATCCACAGTCTTGTCTCAGATGATCTGTAGGCTTGTTGTAGCCTTTGTCTGGTATACGCCTTAAACAGAATTTCTGACAAATCAGGAGAGTCAAGCACAGACACTCACTTGCCAACCAGAAGCAGTCAAGAATCCATGTATTTTGCATCTCTTACCAGGAACAAAATATAAACACAAATTCCAAGTGGTCACATATGAAGCAGTATCATCAGTCTCCATGAAATAATGTCCCTGTGCACCTTCTCTCACCATGAGTCAGCAGTCTCCATGAAATAATGTCCCTGTGCGCCTTCTCTCACCAGGAGTCAGCAGTCTCCATGAAATAATGTCCCTGTGCGCCTTCTCTCACCAGGAGTCAGCAGTCTCCATGAAATAATGTCCCTGTGCGCCTTCTCTCACCAGGAGTCAGCAGTCTCCATGAAATAATGTCCCTGTGCGCCTTCTCTCACCAGGAGTCAGCAATCACCACAAAATAATGTCCCTGTGCGCCTTCTCTCACCAAGAGTCAGCAGTCTCCATGAAATAATGTCCCTGTGCACCTTCTCTCACCAAGAGTCAGCAGTCTCCATGAAATAATGTCCCTGTGTGCCTTCTCTCACCAGGAGTCATCAGTCTCCATGAAATAATGTCCCTGTGCGCCTTCTCTCACCAGGAGTCAGCAGTCTCCATGAAATAATGTCCCTGTGCGCCTTCTCTCACCAGGAGTCAGCAGTCTCCATGAAATAATGTCCCTGTGTGCCTTCTCTCACCAGGAGTCAGCAGTCTCCATGAAATAATGTCCCTGTGCACCTTCTCTCACCAGGAGTCAGCAGTCTCCATGAAATAATGTCCCTGTGCGCCTTCTCTCACCAGGAGTCAGCAATCACCACAAAATAATGTCCCTGTGCTCCTTCTCTCACCAGGAGTCAGCAGTCTCCATGAAATAATGTCCCTGTGCGCCTTCTCTCACCAGGAGTCAGCAGTTCCCATGAAATAATCTCCCTGTGCGCCTTCTCTCACCAGGAGTCAGCAATCACCACAAAATAATGTCCCTGTGCTCCTTCTCTCACCAGGAGTCAGCAGTCACCATAAAATAATGTCCCTGTGCTCCTTCTGTCACCAGGAGTCAGCAGTCTCCATGAAATAATGTCCCTGTGTGCCTTCTCTCACCAGGAGTCAGCAGTCTCCATGAAATAATGTCCCTGTGCGCCTTCTCTCATCAGGAGTCAGCAGTCTCCATGAAATAATGTCCCTGTGCGCCTTCTCTCATCAGGAGTCAGCAGCCTCCATGAAATAATGTTCCTGTGCACCTTCTCTCACCAGGAATCAGCAGTCTCCATGAAATAATGTCCCTGTGCGCCTTCTCTCACCAGGAGTCAGCAGTTTCCATGAAATAATGTCCCTGTGCACCTTCTCTCACCAGGAGTCAGCAGTCTCCATGAAATAATGTCCCTGTGCGCCTTCTCTCATCAGGAGTCAGCAGCCTCCATGAAATAATGTCCCTGTGCACCTTCTCTCACCAGGAGTCAGCAGTCTCCATGAAATAATGTCCCTGTGCACCTTCTCTCACCAGGAGTCAGCAGTCCCCATGAAATAATCTCCCTGTGCGCCTTCTCTCACCAGGAGTCAGCAGTCTCCATGAAATAATGTCCCTGTGTGCCTTCTCTCACCAAGAGTCAGCAGTCTCCATGAAATAATGTCCCTGTGCGCCTTCTCTCACCAAGAGTCAGCAGTCTCCATGAAATAATGTCCCTGTGTGCCTTCTCTCACCAGGAGTCATCAGTCTCCATGAAATAATGTCCCTGTGCGCCTTCTCTCACCAGGAGTCAGCAGTCTCCATGAAATAATGTCCCTGTGTGCCTTCTCTCACCAGGAGTCAGCAGTCGCCATGAAATAATGTCCCTGTGCGCCTTCTCTCACCAGGAGTCAGCAGTCTCCATGAAATAATGTCCCTGTGCGCCTTCTCTCACCAGGAGTCAGCAATCACCACAAAATAATGTCCCTGTGCTCCTTCTCTCACCAGGAGTTAGCAGTCTCCATGAAATAATGTCCCTGTGCGCCTTCTCTCACCAGGAGTCAGCAGTCCCCATGAAATAATCTCCCTGTGCGCCTTCTCTCACCGGGAGTCAGCAATCACCACAAAATAATGTCCCTGTGCTCCTTCTCTCACCAGGAGTCAGCAGTCACCACAAAATAATGTCCCTGTGCTCCTTCTGTCACCAGGAGTCAGCAGTCTCCATGAAATAATGTCCCTGTGTGCCTTCTCTCACCAGGAGTCAGCAATTGCCATGAAATAATGTCCCTGTGCACCTTCTCTCACCAGGAGTCAGCAGTCTCCATGAAATAATGTCCCTGTGCACCTTCTCTCACCAGGAACAAAACAGAAGTGCTTATCCCAAGAGGACTACTGAGAGGCAGAATATGGGCTGTCCAATAATTGCTGGTCTTGCAGTAGATGCTACAGATTTTAAATGGAAAATGGAAACATTTGGTAATATCCTAAGAGCTGCAGTGTGCACTAAGCAGTTACATATGAAAGAAGGAGTAACTTAAGCTTTAGCTATCTATGTGGAGAACCACTAGTTTTAAAAGAGCAAGATAGATTAGATGGGGTTGGGCACTTTGTATTCTGGTTCTATATAATACAGTGGGATGGCCAATAAATTTAAATAGCTGAAAGGGAGCAATTTCACAAAAATTATAATTTTGTGCTTACTTACAATAGCCAGTGAAAGAGGAGAGGGAAGGAGATATGTGGTCAGATTAACCTAAGGGGCAACTAGAAAGACAGGTGAGTTTAAAAACACAACAGCACCAGGGTGGAAGGGTGAAGTAAAATATAATTTCTGTGTGACTCATAAGAGACATAGCTATGGTATCTTTCCTAGTTTAAATATGCAGTTAAAAGCAGACTACAAGTAAAACACAGTGAAAAGAAAATAAATCACAATATACAAATAAAAGAAGGCAATAAAGCAATACAAAATACAAAAAAGCAACCTTTCCCTCACAGTAAGTTGTGGCAGAGTCTGGATGAACTTTTCCAGTATTCACCCATACACACACACACACACACACACACACACACACACACACACACGCACGCACACGCACACACGCACGCACGCACGCACACACACACACACACACACACACACACACACACACACACACACACACACACACACACACACACACACACACACACACACACACACACACACATACAAAATAACCTGAGACAACTCATCCTGCTGCATGTACTCACACATACAGCCAAACACATGCACACACCTCTTAGCTTTATTCAGTACCTATCTGCCACCCCCCAAAAGGTACCACTAATGTGATCTCAGCCATTGACAGTAACGGGTGAGTGCATACTTTTGGCTGAATTAACTTACACATTTGAGTGAAGCATACCTTTTTTACCACATGTTTTTTTGAGGGGGCAGTATGTTGCTAATTATCATAGGTTGCTCCCCTGGAATGCCCCATTAGGATACAGCCTTGCCAAGGAGATATCCCACCACAGTTGTCCTATAGACCATGTAGGATCACTCTGGTGTGCCTTCTCTGAACCAGAAAGGGGCACCTTAAGCTGTAGTAGTAGTAGTGACCTATGTTAAAGCTTACCATGGTGGCCCTTTCCTGAATCTGGCCCACTGGCTTTGTCAGCCTAAAAAGTCAAAATGTACATGTTTGTTTGGAACTGAATGTAAAAAAAAAAACAGATAATTCAAAGTAAGTATATAAGACAACTAGTAGTACTTAGGATCATGTCTCTGTAACCATATGAAAAATATCTCTAAATAATATATTTTAATCTCTTACCTATAGAATGCATTTAGCTTATTAGCTAGTGACTCCAGGTATTGCAATAAATACACAACCTTATCTTCATGCAATGCAATTTACTACACGAGTTTGTTTGTTGGACTCATAATTCAAATGGGAAAAACTGTTATTTACAGAAGAACAAATAATAATTTTACTTCTGATAGAATGACAGTTTAGAAATACATTCTAATTCATAATCATATTATGAATACTGAACAAAGTTCATGTACAACACCATTGATTGAAACACAGTATAATGCAAAATGTCAGACAGTGTCAGTAATGGTGAATCCTTTTATTTTGTGGCAAGATGTACTAGACCATATATCTGCCCCTTTTGGAATTTCATGACAGAACTCTCAAGAAATAATACAGTAGAGAGTCGATTATCTGAACTAATTGAGACCAAGGGTAGTTGGGATAAGCAAATTGTTTGGATAATCAAACATATAACTGAACTCGATAAAAAAACATCTTGCAGCAATACACTTTTCAACCATTTAGCGATTCCAGTGGACAATAAAGAAAGTTTTTCACACACAAGCTGCCTACAAGCTCAAGAAACATGCTCAAGTGAATATGTATGTTTGCATGTTCAAATTTTAAGATTTTTCCTACTCGAAAACTTCTGAAGGCCGGTTCTGATAATTAACGTTTCTGACAACTGACATTCGGATAATCGACTCTATTGTCAGAGAGTCTTTAGCTAACAAATGCATCTAATACTTTAGTTCTTGAAAGCAAGGCATTACAGCCAATACATGCTGCGAGTGGAAAAAATATATGTATACTTTCCATGCAGAATGCATAGGATTTTACTTCTGATAGAATAAGAACACAGTAAACAATTATTATGGATCTTTTTTGTATTCAATCTGCTTACTAAACAAAACTTCAGCTCAGGCCAGAATAATGCTTAGTATCACACTGTGACAGAGAAGGCCTTTTGTCTGGATCCTAAGTGTAAAAGGCCATGCCTCAAGCCCTTCTGTTGTTTCATTATGAATTTTTCACAGAATAACCACACCGTATTCAGCTACAAAATGCACATAATATTACTGTCTTGCACATAGGGATTTCAGTGCAGTGCAATACTAAACCTGATTTTACCACATAACTGCTTCTGCCCATGGATTTTTGTATGGCATATTATAAATAAAATATATATTTTCTTTCTGGTGGAATATGTAGGATATTTACTTCTCATGTAATAAAGAAGTAATGCAGTTACTGCATTCTCCATACCAAGTAGAAGGTCAGCACATTAACACCAGATGGAAACTGAATATAATACAACATGTGAGACTGTGACAGTGAAGGTCTTGGGACCCCCTGTACCTGATACTTGTATATAAAAGGTCATACCGCTGACTTTATTTGTATAACCACTGTGGTAAATGTAATTTTTTAGCTTGATAGAAAGCATTTAGCATCATTTAACACTACATTCCAGCCATACAACTTTGAAATACAGAAGTTTCATTAAGAACTTTACAATGTGAAGCTTCACAGAGAGAAGGAAGACGGCCTTCTTGGTAAAGTGCACCAACAACAAAAACAACAAACCTGTTGGTGGGTGCCAGTGAGAGTGGAGCAGATGCCATGGTGTATTTATAACCGGAGACCCATGATACCGGCATGGTTCTGTTCCATCTGCCTGTGTATGGAAGGATTCAAACTATGAACGTAGGAATGTGCATATCCTTATTGTCTCTTAATTTGACCTCTTCCCGGTTAGGTCCAAACAACAACAAACAGATGCAGAAAACCAAAAAATAAAATGGGATTGCCAACAGGAACAAACATTAACTACCAACTTTATTGCAAACCCCAGATCTAACATTACCGTCATTAAAGAAATCTTCAGAATCTGAAGTCAAAGTTAAAGAAACCACTTTTAAACAACACCTCCGATAGAAATAAGCATATACCAATCGCATGATTCCAACACCAATAACAACAAAGGCAAAAAACTGGAGAAACATTTCTAAATGTACAAATATTTACAATATATACTCTATTAGTAAAGTCAATAAATGCAAGCACTTTGAAAATGTACTTTTAAAACGATGTTTTACCCGTATATAAATGCATAAAAAAACTCCATAATCTAGCTGCCTTTAAATGTAGGTAGCTAGAAATAGAAACCTTTTCATTTAACTGTCACAAATTTAATGGTTTTGATTTCACAATATTCCAAAAGTTGGAAAAGAGGTGGGTCATGGGGATTTCAGTTGGAAAAATGTGAATTGCTATGTCCACTGAGATTAGGAGTTTACCCTTTCCTAGGATTAAATGAAAACTAAACTGTGTTACACTCCCAGTGTACTGATCACTCTGATATCCTGATGTTGCAGTACCACATCCCCCAGAACATCTCCCTACACTGGGTTATACCCCAGTCCTAGTCACTACCCAGTTTCCACTCAGCTCTCGCTATGTCACGTACTCTTCCTATCTATCTGCCTCAGATGTGCACCAAAATCTGCCTTTTCATATCAAGACACCTTTTCCCCCTCCTTCTCGTAGACGGAACCACAGCTAGTTGTACATAACATAAAAACTGTAAGATGCAGACAGTTACAACTGTTACATGTTGCTTTCTATGAAGTTTTACACCTGTTGTAAACAGAATGTGTGTCTACAATAACAGGAGTAATGCATCATGTGAAACATCGTTTTTGTTACTTATCCAAAGGTGGCTAACCGTAGATTTAATCTCTGTATATTCAAGTCTCAATAAAATAAAATAAATCCCCTAAAAACTGATATACCATAGTCTAACCTTTAGATAACCAAAATGTTTGTTTATCTCATTAATTTTCTTATTTCTTGTTGGTAGACCTCTAGCCACTGGGCAGAGTGAATACCTGTTTATGTCTCTAAAATACTGTGTCTTGCCCAGCTGTCATGTGCAAATGAAAGGAAGAGTAGTCAAGCTATCATAAGGGATAACGGCATGTGTGTCATTTCAGAATAAACTGGATGTATCCATTAGCTGCCTTCTGTGTGGTGTCTGCATATCCTCACTGTGTTTGTGTGGGTTTGTCCAAGTTCACCAGTTTCCTCTCACATTCTAAAGACATGCAGTAGGTGCACTGCACACTCTGAATTGGCCCTAGGTGTGAGTGTGTGTGCAAGTGTGTGGTACACGCTCCAAGCAACGTTTGGCCTTGAGCTAGCAACCCGACCCCGTAAAACCCATAACCACTACAAAAACAACAAGTGCTAGAGAGCGCTTATTGCCTGTTGTGCTGAAGGGCATAGTGTGGACATGAGACAGAGAGAAAATCCATTAGCAGGAAGTGCTGGACATTCTCAGTGAAACATGTACTCTTAAGCCTGGCTCCATGGTGTTGAGGAATGGAGTCCTGATTATGACCCAGATGACTTGAGTTCGATTAGTAGCCTGGGTGTTAGAGGGGTGAAGCAGGGAGTGTGGGGAATGAGAGGCTTTCAGTTTGCTTCTACTAGGGGGAGGGTTTGGGACTACTGATTACAGCCAGGTGCTTTCCAGTGGAGACTTTCGTGCATATTAAAAAACACCCTCTTTAACTATGCATACAGTGCCTGTCTCAGTCTCTCTTACTCTTGTCCTTGAGTAAGTAAGTTGTGATATCACAAAGCAGGCCTGTAAACATGAGCTTTTCCTGAATGTACTGTACACAGAACCGATCCCTGTGACACTCCCCAGTCACTTTCCATGTCATTCAGCCACACATCAGTATATTTACTCAGAGAATCTCATACTAGCAAGCATTCCAGATTTTCTAACAAGAGAGTGTGTAGAACCCTTGGCAAAGTCCAGTTAGTACCACATCTATGAGTGCTATAGCTGTAATGGAGATTTTCTCATCCTACATAACAGAGTCTGTTTCCCTCAGGATTGAGTGCATTATTTTCTCTGCCCCTGTTAGTCTAACAAGCCTGTGGTTCCCTGGCTTTTTCTGCTGTTCACCTTGTACAGCCTATCCTCCAGTCCTCAGGCATTGCTGCACTGTCCAGTGACCTATTGAAGGTCTTTGCCTGGGTATCACCAGCACACTAGCCAGATTACTGAGGGCTAAGGACTTCAAAGTTTGTTTTATGCTCCTTTAGGCACTCTCCTCCTCCGTATCTGTTCTGATGTCTGTCCATTGTCCTACACAGTCTACCTTACCTCACTGTTACAATGATGCCTTCTTTCTGGAAAAAAATGAAATAAAGTATTCATTCAGTACTTCTGTCTCCTCCTGTTTATGCAGTCACTTCTTTCCATATTTTCTCAGCCTGGCCAGCTCTAGAACTCCATTTTTTTCCTTTCTGCTACGTACCTTAAAAAATAAAACTTTATTCCCTTTCTTAATCCCAGTGTAAGCTCTAGGGCTGATGTACTGCAAGAATCCATAAGATACTTCTGAGAAGCAGATGACTATTTCCATAAAATGTAATGCTCATTGTTTTTTATGGCAGATAAACAAGGGTAATTAAACTGCAAAAATTCAGGAAAAATGACTTTGAATCACAACTTTGTATCTTGTATTTAATTAAAAATTGCTCTTTTGGATCATACTGTAGTTATGTTTGCTCAGTCCAATTGTTCTAACTCCCTTTTCTCATGCTTTCCATAAAACTTTTCTGTCACTCTTCTACTCACCTCCAAACTTCTCCTTTCTCCTGAAGACATCATCTGCATACTTCACTATTCTAATTTCTCTAATTGCCTCCTTTTCCTCCCTGCACACTCCTAATGTCAACAACCTTTGTAATTATTGCAAACAAGAACTTTTTGTGCATAGGGCCGGATTCCATAAAGTTCGCAGAAGCTGTTTGCGGAAAGTGCAGCATGCCAAGGGAAGACTTCAATGCAGCAGCTGTGGACACGATTTCAGAAGACATTTTGAAGGCAGTCCAAGTACTTAGCTATTCAGTGTAGGATAATTATGGATTCCACACATGCCTGTCTAATTCTAAAGCATGTTGTGCACACACAATACAACTTAAATAACAACAAACTGCCACTCTGCTTCTGAAATCCTTGGAGTATGCTTTACGGACCCCCCCCAAGGAATCTCTCTCTCTCTCTTTCGATTTTTCCTGGTTAGGGGTCACCACAGCAGATCACCTAGTCCATTCATGATTGGCAGTGCAGCTTTTTACTGTGTCGAGTTATCAGCCCGGTGCCCAACCTTCCACAGAAGGCACACAAATGCATGCACTCATGCCTAGGGCCAATTTTTAGCATATCCAATCCACTTGCAGCATGTCTTTGGGGATGTGGGAGGAAACCAGAGCACCCGGAGGAAACTCACATGACCACAGGGAGGACATGCAGACTCCACACAGAAGACACCTTAGCCAAAGATCAAACCAGAGAGCCTCTTGCTGTGAGGTGACAATGCTAACAGCTGCACCACCGTGGCCATCCCCCCAAGGAATAATAGCCAATATTACAGAGTTCACTGACATTCATAGCTAAAGAACAAAAAATACATAAATGAGGTTGTGCTGTGCAACCTAGCAGGCAGACAGCTAGAGTCACAGCAAGGCTGCAACTAAACCAGCTGTCAGATCAGCAAATAATCAACAGGTACCACCTAGACAGACAACTGGTGCAGGCTGTGTGCAAAATGTGTGCCCCACATATGTCTCTGCAGCTCCTGTGAGTAAACCTCACCCCCCTTGAAACTAACCTGTGCCTCAGCTTGGATGTATTTGCAATGGGGACATTCCAAAGACACATGGAGAATACTGAGAGTGTTACAGACAGCTGCCAGCTGTATCCTGGCAAAATTCCTGGAAGCAATGTGTAGCAAGGTAGATGACTACACACACTTTCCTTTCACACCCCCCATAGCAGAGAACTGTAATACACCAGTTCTATAACATCACAAACTTCCCCCATGATCTCGGTACAATAGGTTGCACACACATTACCTATCAAGATGCCAGTACATCCTGAAGCAGAGTGATACATAAACAGAAAAGGATGGCTATCCATCAACAGCAAGGTTGTGTGTACAGCAAATGGCAGCATAACAAACATCATGGCAACACACCCTGGAAGTGTCCATGATGCTGCCATTTGGAGTGGAGGTGGACTGAGGGGCACACACCAGCAAGTTGAAATACCTAAGGACCACTACTGGGTAAGTACAGGAACACAGCTAGAGTGTAATGTAAGGATACCCATTGCAACAATATCCATGCTGACCAAATGTGTTTTCATTCCTCACAACAGGTGACTGTTATTATCCACTTAAGCCATGGCTGATTACCCCGTACAGAGAACCACCCAACACTGCACAGGATGCCTATAATAAAGCACAGGCAACAACCAGAAACACTATAGACCATGTGTTCAGTGTATTGAAAGCTAGGTTCAGATGTCTGGACACTTCTGTGGTGCACTGCAATGCACACCTGAAAAGGCAGCGCAGATGATAACAGTGTGTGCCATGTTATACAACATGAACTACCTCAAGAACTCCAGATGTCTGAAGAGGACATCCTGTAAGTATCACAAGAGGAGTAGGAGCTGAAGACACAGGTGTGGATAAAGTAGGGTACAACAACAAGTGCAGGGCCAGGCAACATAGGAGTGTTTGACTCACAACTTTGAGTCATGACAAGCCACACATATAGAAGTACATAGATTAAACACTGATGTTCAGGTGTTGCCCCAGCACAACAGCACTGATTGCATCTAATGGCAGGTACCCACTAGATATACATACTGAGTATCAGATATAACATAGTTATAACATATATCATTATGAACATATACAGATCTGTTGCAATAGGGATCATCAACTCAGGCCACAAGCGACGCAGGTATGCTTGCACACTCAGATTTTTGTATCACTGTATGGAAAACAATAAGGGACATACATCAGTGTTACACATTCCTATCTATACAATATAATAACATGAAAAAAGAGAATGCACACAAGATATAATGCAAAATGTTTAATAGCCGCAGAAAAATATATCACAGGAAAATGGTAATTCAGTAATATGAACCAGCTATGTTTATGACACTGTTAGACACACTCTAATGGAGTCTAGGGTGATCTTCCTGATTTTTCACACCACAGTGTTCTCTGCCTTGACTATGTATAGAATCACATTACCCTGGTTGCTTCACATAGGAGATTGATGGGGTGACAACACCATGTTGAGGTGAAGGAGCATAACTGTGAGTGGAATACTTTGTTGTGATTGGCAGGACAACAGCAGATGAGCCAGCTGTTGAACTCTGTGCAGGGTGGACCATACGCACCGATGCATGATGATCAGTGATGGTTCTGCTGACACGTGGCCTGTCTCTCCCATGTTGTCCCATAACCCTGCTAGTACTGTGGCACTGCTGCAGTACCATAGAGGCCAGAGTTTCTATTGACCATGCTAGCAGACTCTCATTTTGAGTGGCCAATGCCACCATTACCTCATCATGTCTGCGCTCTTCTTCATACATCACATGTAGCCAGTGCAACACAATCTGTCAGTCCACAGCCTTACCCAGATCAGCATCCAGTGTCCCATCATCCTCCAAATGGCTAGACGAGTTCCCCTCCACATCTGAGGCTGTAGCTATAGCAACAACATTGCCAACATCTTTGATGGACTTTCACAACATGCCATGGAGCTGAATCGCAGTGACTGTGATACCATGTTGAGACACATCTGAAACCACATCATGATGTGCTACAAGATACAAATACACAGATTAGGACAATGTGCTTACATCACATGATGGACATCATCACAAACATATGACATATATTTCTCACTGCAATGTTACAAATAATGACTTTATGTGAGGTCTACTCAATGTATGTTTCATGGAATTTACATACATGGAGTATATAATTTGGTTACAAGGCCAACATACATGACAAATGTGAGGAATACTAACAAAACATACACCTGACAACTCCTCATGGGAAGATAGTGCTGTTGAAAAGGAATGAACTTCAACTATTCTAGGGGAACAAACAGCATTAGTGATCACATCATTGCCACCATTAACCATGTGAACACAGTTAAAACATGCAGAAGGTGTGACATACACATGCCACTTGTATGTGCGCTCAATGAGGTTGATGCAGTCTTGCCTAGGAATGGGAAGAAGGACACAATATTAATGGATGACAACAGGGGTAACAGCAATGACATGTATGAAGCATGGTTAATAACATACCACTGATTGACATGTATGAAGCATGGTTAATAACATACCACTGATTGACATGTATGAAACATGATTAATAACACACCACTGATTGACATGTATGAAACATGGTTAATAACATACCACTGATTGACATGTATGAAACATGGCTAATAACATACCACTGATTGACATGTATGAAACATGGTTAATAACATAAAACTGATTGACATGTATGAAACATGATTAATAACACACCACTGATTGACATGTATGAAACATGGTTAATAACACACCACTGATTGACATGTATGAAACATGCTTAATAACATACCACTGACTGACATGTATGAAACATGGTTAATAACATGCCACTGATTGACATGTATGAAACATGGTTAATAACACACCACTGATTGACATGTATGAAACATGATTAATAACACACCACTGACAGAGTCCCACTGTGAAGAGGTTGTGGTTTGTACTGTGGATCCTGCAGTGGGTAAGTAAAGAGAGATGGAGCAGTCATGTATGGAGCAAAAACAATACTGACACCATCACATATACAACACAGTAACAGACTGACACCATCATGTAAACAATGCAGTAACAGACGGACACCATCACGTATACAATGCAGTAACAGACTGACACCATCACGTATACAACGCAGTAACAGAGTGACACCATCACGTATACAACGCAATAACATGAGTTGTAGATATTGATGTGATGGACGATTTGTAGATACTGACGTGATGGATGTTGCGCCTGTACACCAGATGGACCTGTGCTGACAAGTATTGAAATAGATGTCAGGTATCACAGGTGTGCTACACATTGATGCAAGTTGTGACAATTCTGCTGTAACATACCTGGTCTGCCTGAACTGGAATCTGCACAGTTTGGGCCCCCACTGGATGTACGTGTAGTGTACAATGTTATAAGAATATGACAGTAAACAGTGGTGCTGTGAAAGGATGCTGAGGCAGTAAGAGATAGTGATCACAGTAGTGGTATTGGGATACTCGCCTGTATTTTCCAATATGAAAATGTGAATGTTAATGCAAATAGCTTTAGCCATGTTGTTTGGACTGCTCTGCCTGCACTGCATTTGTATGGACACATGTCATTAGATTTATGTTCATCATCCTCACCTTGTGGGGATGTGTGTGTGGCTCAGATCTGCTGCTGTAAATCAAAAATAACAGTACATGGATATGTATACCCAGCTATGTTATGGAAAGAAAGACATATATGCTCTGGATGGAACTCCAGCTTCAATCCCACCCCTATGCATGCATCACTCCCTGTTGCAGTATGCAGTGAGGCCAGAAATATTGTGATGTCGTCCGGGAGGGTCACTGGTGGTCCACCACCAGTGGCATCCCCAGATCTCTCATAACATCTTAATCTGTTGACTGCATGAAGGATCATGTATGAACAACATCTGCAGGCATCATGGGATCAGTTGTGACCTCCAACTGCATTTATCGTATTGGTGAGGTCGGTCCAGATTTCATGTCATTAAACTGTATCACAGGATCAGCCAAGAAGTCTCTACCCATGTTGCCAGAGAGCATCAGTTATGATTTCATTTTCTGTGGGAAGAGGTTGTCCTCCCAGAATGCTTAGCCATCTGAATGACGGTGACATACACATGATCATATTCCTGTTTGGGCCCATCTATGCAGTTGAGTCTGTGACCAGCATATGTCAACATAAACAGTATGCATTCCTGTGCAATGCAAAGGTCTGTATAACACTGTCTGTGACATATACTAACATGACATACAAAAAGTAACAGCAATGCCTTCGTACATGACATTTATAAAATCAGCATAGCCTGTAATATGAGTGGGGTTGTTAGAACAACTCACACTACATATATGTTGAATGGAGATTCAAAAACAAGAGCATCATGCCAGAGGAGTCTTCATGCATTTCACATTAAAATACTACACAAAGTAAAAATTGAACAACATACGGAAAGTGTTGGCAAAAAATCAGGATCCATAGGCAGGCCGAGGACAGTACGGATCCTTTGTATATTGAGCCAGTAGTGAGAACACCTTTGTTAACTGGCATCATTGAAGAAATACCCGTAACAGCAACAGCAAATGTTTTTAACAGTTTTGTTAAGAAACATGAATTAAGAAATGGCTGTATTATCAACATAACATAGTACATATGGATAGTGTCAGAAAATGTAGGTTTCCATAGTTACACCACAGAGTACAGGAAATTACCAGTAAGAATTGCAGATGATCCATAAATCTGCCTTTATATACTGTTCACATTTGCAATGTAAGTCTATCTATACAACTGCATATGGGACGTAAATCACTGAATTAAAATAGCAACACTTGTATGCACAAATTTCAAACACCAGTCCGGTAACTTATAATGAAACCTGTTAAAGATCGTATTTTGAGTAAAAATTCATTTAAACAGCTACCTTTGGAAATGACTAACTTTAACAAATATAATCACCAAAACAGAAATGTTACCAATTGCTGAAGTACCTCTCACTCCAAATCACAGAACCAAAGTGCACCTAATGTACACCCACCTTTAAATACCATTTGTCTCATACATGATTAATGAGGTTCATTAAAATTCAGGGTTTTGGAATCCCATTTGTGCACCTCCCCGTAAGTTGGCTACATGTACCACAATACCCAAGTGTACTAAGTAAACACCCAATAGGTATCGATAAACTGTACCATAGGTACCATGCACGTTATCTTCCAGTGGTCTGATAACATGACATACACGTCACTTTTAAGTAAAGATTTTGATACATTTACAGATCAGACCATTCCTAATTGTGACCTGAGTCAGACCTCGGTGAGAATTTATCTGTTTTTGCATTTTTCAGGCTTTTTCCATTTGAGGATTATGATGGGAACATTTTGGAGGCTGAGACGTGTCTGTGCATTCATCTACCCAGATGTTGACTGTGTATGCTGGAGTAGAACATCAGATGATAACCAGGCTTCACCATGATAGACATATGGAGTCATGAGGGAGCACCAAAGACCAACAGAGATCTGCCACACTACAGTGCAAGTTCACCACCACTATGATGATCTGCATTGGAGGGAGAAGGAGGAGCTCAAAGGAGGGTTGCTGAGGTGTAAAGACAGCCCATGGATCCTTACAGTAAGTGTCACTATCCTACATATACCTTAGCATTCCTATGGAATTTAGAGCTATATCTCTGTCCCATATATATCAGATAGATGTTTGTTATAACCATTAAGAACTGTTGTGATGATTAGCTCTTGGGGTTAATTAAGTGGATGTGGTAACTGCTGTCCTTATAAGTGCGAGTTCACTTCACATATTGTTAATTTAATTAATAATGTTTATAATATCCATAATTATGACCTTTGTAGATGTACATATGTTTTACAACATGTGCCAAGATCATTTCACACAGCCACTGTCCATGTGCATCACTGATGCCTGTAGCTCCTAGGCTGTGGATGACTGCGCACTTTGCAGTTTTCCATTATAGTACCACAGTATTGCCCACTGCACTGTTTTTTTAATAAAAACTCATACATAACTTCTTTAATTCATTCCTAATAAAGTAAACAATCCATGTCCTACAGCTTACACATATGTTATCAGTTTTGTGTTGATAGCTGTTTGCAGTTTCCATATTCATCCATTCTGCATAGAAATTCAAGTAAACACCTGCAGTACCTGTTTGTTAAAAGGAAAACCCTACTGCCTGTTAGTTGGTCCTGTAAGGAAACTGAAGCACACGTCTACATTTTGGCATGCCATTGGTTCCAATCCACATAGGGAAACATGTCCAAAACTGTTGTCTTGGTTTATTTCACCCATAACATTTCTTTGGAGAAGCATATTCCACTAATTGATATTAATATGTATGTTGTATATGATTACACATGGTTAGCATAACTGAGTTAGTTATCAAATTCTTATGAATATGCCCATAATCTGTAGCTCTCTGCTAACATCACCTTTCTAACAACAAGGTTTGTAGAGCAGTGCCTGTTTAAGAAAAAATGTGTGCTAGCTGTTAGCTCAGCTTGTAAGAAAACAGACTAGCATGCCTGTATTATTTTGTGCTGTGGGTTCCAATCCACATAGGTTCATAGATTCATAGGTTCATACTAGGCTATCTGCCCAGGGGCATTTATAAGCCTAGCCAGAGTTTTGTGGCTTTCGCCACCCCTTAGTTTGGAGGATACTATGCCCATTATTTTGCTGTGCCTCTGTCGAGCAGTGACACTGAGATAATCCCTAGGGTATATCTGCGATCTCCCATCCATTGGTCAAGATTTCTCTTGAACAAAGCCAGCGAGGTGCTCTGCCTCACATGTACCGGGATTTTGTTCCACAGCATAGGGAGTCTCTGGGTGATGAATCTGTCCCTCCAGCACGTCCTATTAATAACCGTGTCAAGGTTTAAGTCTCCCGCCCTTGTAGTTCTGAGGGATCTAGATTTTTTGAGGTGAAGCATGTTCATCAATTCTGGGTTGGACATGGCCTTGTATGTCAGGCACAGGTCACCTATGAGCAGACGGTAAGCGACTGAGTAGAGCTGAAGTTCCTTCAGTCGGACAGCATAGGACATATTTTTGAGACCCTTTATCCTTTTGGTGAGGAACTTTTGGGGCCTTTCCAGTTGCTGCAGGTGTCGTGTCAGATACATTCCAAATGGGGCATTGTACTCAATCATTGGCCTGATGAGTGATGAGTACAGGGGGACGATGACTTCCCTTGATCTAGATGCGAATCCCTTCATGATCAGGTGGGCAATGTAGAAGGTCTTCCTAACTACTTTGGCAACGTGAGTATCAAATGAAAGGTTACTGTCAACCTGGGTACCCAGATCCCTGATAACCTCTTCTGTGCTTAGTGGGTTGCCGCCTATATGGTAGCTAGGGATAACCTTGTTTTTCCCGAAGAGTATGACTATGCATTTTTTGGCGTTTAACTTTAGGCCATGGTTCTGGCACCAGTTTTCCATTTCTATAAGACCCTTCTGAAGGATATCTGTGTCAGATGTGTTCTCAACTATGGCGCCCAGTTTGCAGTCATCTGCAAATTTTGTCAGCCATAATCCTCCTGTGTTTGCTTGTACTTCTGAAAAGTAGATGCCGAACAGGAGAGGGCCCAGGACTGAGCCCTGTGGGACACCACTTGTGACAGGCTTTGAGTCTGACATGGCGCCAGCAACTCTGACCCTGTGGGTTCTGTCACTTAGCCAATTTGCAACCCATCTTGTGACGTATGGGTTTACATTTAAGCTGATGAGTTTTTCAATGATACCTGAGTGGGGTATTCTGTCGAAAGCCTTTGCCAGGTCGAGGTAGGCTGTGTGGACTGCCTTTCCCTCATCAATGGCCTTGGTGACTGTTTCGAAAAAGTCCACCAGGTTTAAAAGGCATGATCTGCCCTTGACAAAGCCAAACTGGGTCGGATCCAAAGTCTGCAAGTCTCCTATGTCTTTATTTATGAGTTCCATTATGATCCTCTCCATAGCTTTGCAGATCAAGCTTATCAAGCTGATGGGACGGTAATTTCCCGGGTCGGTGGAGGCACCTCCTTTGTGAAGTGGGACGACAGTTGCCGTACGCCACTCCTTGGGCACGTATCCTGAGGTGAGGCTAAGATTAAACAGCTGCCCTAACTGCGGGTTTAATTCCTCATTGAGTTCATGGAGCACACATCCGGGGACACCATCTGGTCCCATGGATGCTGTGTTTTTTGCCTTGGAGAGAGCAGTTCTCACCTGAGCGTTTGAGATGTTTGGGGGGCTATAATTCTCTGGTATAGATATCTCACCTTTTGGGAGTTTGCACTGAACCTGTCAGCCAGTATGTTGGCAATGTCTGTAGGTTCAGTAATTTTTACATCATTTTGGACTAATTCTGAGCATATCTGGGAGTTTCCTCCCAGGTTTCTAACATAGCTAAAGAAGGCCTTATGATTGTCCTTTGAGTCCTTGGCGACTTTTCTCTCAAAATTTGCCTTGGATGATTTTATGAGAGATCTTAATTTTTTACTTATAATGATCAAGGGTGTTTTCCCTTTTACGGATTTTGCTCTATCTTGTAGTAGCTTCCTCCTTTTGTTGTAGAGCTTGTTTATGGCTGGGGTCCACCAAACTGGACGCTTGCCTTTGGTACAAAGGGTCTTTGTTTTGTTTGGGATTGCCTGATCCATGCAGTCCTGTAGGTGCTGGTAGAAGGCATTTGTAAGTGATTCAGCGGCTTGAGTAATGGTTTCCGGAGTCCCGCGGGCCATAAAAGAGACCACACTAGCCTTTAGAAGTGTGAAGTCAGCTTTTGAGAAGTTCTTCACTGTGGTCTTTTTTATCTCAGGTGGGGGCGGGATGTGGACTTCCAGTGAGATTAGTTTATGGTCTGATCTCACCAGTGAAGGGTATACTTCCGGTGTTGAACATTGTGACCCCATGTTCGTGACGATGAGATCTAGTATGTTATCTCCTCTTGTGGGAATGGTGACTAGTTGTTCCATGGCATTTGAGTTTATGAACTCTAGGAACCTTTGGGCTAGATTGTTAGGGCTAGAGTAGTGATCCCAGTCTATATTCGGGTAGTTGAAATCACCTAGTATGATGGTGTTTGGAGATACATTTATCCCCTCCAGTGTTTTCAGGAAAGCTATGTGAGGTTCCTGAGATTGAGAGGGTGGCCTGTAACATGCTACAAATTGCAGAGCAGTCTTGCCTATGGTTAGTTGCACCTGGATGGTCTCCGATGCATCGTGCGTTGCCACCAACCTTGAGGTGTGGGTGTTCTTGATGAATATAGACACCCCCCCTCCTTTCTTGGTGTTGTCCGGATTTTGGGGCCGGAACGCATGATAAGAGGTAAAGCCTGATAGTGCCGAGGTGCTCTCGGGAGCCTTGAACCAGGTTTCAGTCACAGCACAGACATCGATGTTCTCCATACTGAGAAGGGCCTCGAGTGCGTGCATCTTGAGGTTGAGACTTCTGGCATTGAGCAGCATTACCCTTAGTTTTTTTCCTTTTTTGTGTTCTAGGGTGGTAGGTTTAGAATTTGAGCCTTGCCTAAAAAAAGCACTATGGGGGTGGCAAGAGTCTTTGCCAATATCCAGAAGCCCAGGGGTGACAGGTGTAAGCCGTCCCTTGCGAAGCAGTGTGGCTTGTCCAGCATGTCATCCCAGGCAGACAGATATTGGATCCCCTTTGAATGACACCAGAGTTTAAGCCAATTGTTAAAGCTGATCATCTTGTCTCTGTATTGTGGCATCATTCTTGGTGAAGGTAGGATACTACTCAATGTCAGGCTCATACCTGCTTGGGCTACATAATCAGAGAGCTCCTCTATGTCTCTTTTCATGTAGTCCAAGGAGGTACGTCTCAGGTCGTTCACACCAGCGTGGACAATGACAGAGTCGTACTTGTACCTGCTGTTGAGAGACCCGAGTGCTTGCATTATGTGGCGGATTCTAGCGCCCGACAGGCAGCTTATTGTGACCTTTTCCTTGTTCAATCTGGTGAGCGGCACGTCAGTGTGTCTGACTATGGAGTCACCAATGACGAGTGTGTCTGGCATTGTGTTTGGCCTTAAGGGCTGTGACTGTTTGGGGGAGACATATCTTTATCTTTGTTTAATTCACCCATAGCATTTTTTAGAGAAGCACATTCCATTTATTGATATTATCATATATTCTGAGCATGGATGCAAATAACTCAGTTATCCGTCAAATTCCTACAGACATATTTGTAATCCATAATGGTCTGTTAACATCAGCTTTTTAACAACAGGGTCAGTAAAGCATGCTACAGACTGTTGTATGTCTGACCAATACTTGTGTTAATATTGTATACTTTGTAAAAGTGCTATCAGTTTCTGTTTCATAACTGAATATTATATTCAATTCAAGAACACCATCATCTTCTTCTTTTGAGGGAGTGGAATGGGCAGGGAGTGGGATGCGCAGGCTTACAGTTGAAATGCAGAACAAGGAAGATGTATGCATTTACTTAGTGATGTGCACTTTGCAGTGGAATATCATGATCCTCACACATACCGTACAGTGTCTGTTATGTACAACGCTCTATGATACATGACACTATCCCTACCGTACTGTGTCTGTTATGTACAATGACAGCTATGGTTCTGCTCACAGAAGCTCTACGACACATGACACTATCCCTACCGTACTGTGTCCTTTATGTACAACAACTGGTATGGTTCTGCTCACAGAAGCTCTATGATACATGACACTATCCCACTGTCTGAGGAATGAATGCTTTCCATTAATGTTAACATAGTGCCAACATTAGGGAAGTTTTTCATACTCCTTACCTGTATGACTAGCAAATGTTCATACCTTGAAATCCTAATCCAGGATCCATATTAGTAGATCATCCCTCATTCAGGTGAGATTATAAAACCAAGCCTTTTCACTGCAATCAAAACATCCATTTTCAGTCAGTCTGTATTAGCAAGGCAGGTAGCTCTTAAGGTTAGAGTTTGGATGTATATTGTAGTTGCAGGTTTAAATCTCATGTCCTCCCGTCTGTGTTCAAGGATGTTAAACTTGTATGTAACACTGAAGAATGTGTATTGGTAATTATCTAATGTTCTTCATGAATAAATTGTCTAGAAACTGTTCTGAGCAATGTATATCAGTGTTGTTTGAGGAATACATCATTCATAGTTTCTGTTCTCTGTTTTCAGGTGATGAAGGTCTGACCTGAAACCAAGCTATGTGCATTGAGTGGATGCACAGGCTTGAGAAGCTGCAGAGGAGAGAGTTATGTTGATTACTTTTTCCGTTTTATGAAATGAAATGCATCTGATCCTATTTGCAGGCCTGTATTTTTCACAATAACATATATAATGATTAGAATGCAACAATACCCATCATGTATCAGTAAGGTAAATGAAATTACCACAGTATAGCTGTTCTTACAAATATGATGTATATCCAGAAATGTTGAACTGTTATATAGCATTAAGCAATTCTTTCAGCACACAGTTTCTGAATTGTACTCCAGAGCCAAACTAACAGTTGGGTTGGTGTATCTGTCACACATAGTTTGAGGTAGATGACTTGTATACAAGTCTTAGTGCTTTGATAGGTGTTTATAATGCATGTTTTGTCACACTTGCATGAGTGAATGTAGTTTGCAATGACTGATCTGTTGTTCATACCCTGACTATTCATAGACTGAATGGGTGTTTACTGTGTCAGTGTTTGCATGGTATGCTGTTCAGTTTGATATTAATATTGCATCTGCCTGCAACATCGTGGGTTAAAACACAGTTATAGCCTAGGTTTACTGACACCTGTGTAGGTAGAGGTTTGTTTGCAGCAGTTCATAATCAGTACACCATGCAGTTCAATAATGGTATTGCATCTGCATACAACACCTCAGGTGTTTTTATTAAAACACAGTTATAGCCCAAGTTTACTGACACATATACAGATACGCATTTCTTTGCAGGAGTTCATAATCAGCAACCATCATCAGGAATTTGCATATTTCAGGCTACTGATTAGTACTAACTGTAAGTAGGTAATGCATGCAGTTGTACACACACAGTACTGTTCATACAACAAATACTACATTCTCATATGTCGCAGGCTGTGGTGAATGAACATATAAAGTATTTGTTACTGTTGTATTCATTAGACTGATGTGTGTTCAGCCGGTTATCATTCTGCCTGGCTCAGATGTTGGTTATATGGCTGCCTATTGTCCACAACATTGTCATCTCACTTTCTCCTCATTCTAACGCTTGGTGACTGTACAAATAGATCATTGCATGCAGACAGCGCAATATCTAGATGTGAACATTCATACGTTTTTACAATGCTAATGACCCAGGTGTGTGTCTGTAAGCTTGTACAGGTTTTCCCAATAGAATACAGACATCCTGTTTATGAACAGGACATTGAAGGGCAGGCATTTATAAGGTACCTCTGTTCATAATGGACGTCTGTTAATCCCTCTGTAAATTTTCATAATTTTTGCATTAAGTTCTGCTGTGATCTTCGTGGGAACGTTCTGCATGATGAAAATTTGCATTTCTTTTCTGTTGTGTTTTGCAATTAATCTCAACATAGCATGTGACCCGTGGACATTCTCCTAACCGACAATGACAGAGAGTGCATGCCAGGCCACTGCCAGCGTTTTCCGATGATGATGATGATGATGATGATGATGAATGAATGAATAAACTAGACCCATCCCTGCTTGAGCCATCATGCCTGCAGCCCGGAGGAGATGATGTCACGACCAGAATCGAGACAATTATCAGGAGGTGATTCAAGAGGTTATAACTGACATGTTGCAAACACAGATGAAGGACTTGATGGAGACATTCTGTCAGGTTGTGGCATGGGTTGTGCGTGATTCATTCAGGGAGACAGCAGCTCGTGAGGTTGTTCATGAGTCTCAGCCCCATCAGCCTGGTCCCAATAAGTATTGTCTGTGTGCGCCACTTGTGCAGCTGCTAACATGCTGATTGCCATATAATTGACTGGATTGTATATGTACTCCTCTGCATGCGGACCATGTAGCTGTCATGCTTGTGTGTTAGTGCTGTGTCCTCTGCATGCACACCATGTAGCTGTCATGCTTGTGTGTTACTGCCATGTCTTCTGCATGTATAACATGTAGCTGTCATGTTTGTGTGTTACTGCCATGTCCTCTGCATGCACTCTATGTAGCTGTCATGCTTGTGTGTTACTGCCGTATCCTCTGCATGCGTACCATGTAGCTGTTATGCTTGTGTGTTACTGCTGTGTTCTCTGCATGCACACCATGTAGCTGTCATACTTGTGTGTTACTAAGTCCCCTGCATGCACACCATGTCGCTGTCATGCTTGTGTGTTATTACTGTGTGATATTTACTTCTGTTTCAATGTTTGTATGACAGACAATAACACATTACATTGTTCTCCCACATTCAGTTGTCCATGCATTGTGGCAGTGCAAGACATAGCCTGTAAACATGTGCTTTACTTTGACAAATGACAGGCAACATTCATTGCCCATAATCCATCACTACCACTGTGATATGGTTCGAATTTGTGTATCGCCATATCATGTATGTGCAACAGAAGGACATATCATTTCCTATTTTGTTTGGATGACAGTTGTTATGATGTCTCACTGGGATGATGTGATGTCGTATGACATGTGTTGGTACTACTGATGCCGTGTCAGATCATATATAAGTATATCATGTGTATGTGCAGTCCTCCCTTTCTGACTGCATCAAACACAGATGTGGCACTAATCTATACACGGTGTTACAAATAATTTATTCTTTAACAGTATGTTACACCATGTGTGCTGTATCTTAAATTTCCACTTCCATTACTTATTCACATAATTTCCTCAGATTGTACCCATTAACTGATTGTACATGTGTTTGCACATAGTCAGTACTGATGCCCACAGTTGTACCTTTGACATGTGACCATTCACTGACTTACCTTTGATGTGCTGTAATACTGCTCAGTAATGAGCAGGGTGGGTGACATACACCTGTGTTTGTTTATTCAACATTTGCATGACAGAGTATGTGCTTGAATTTAAGCCACTGTGGTACAGCGGTAGCGTTGTTGCCTCACAGCAAGAGGTTCTCCTGTTCAATTCTC
>NC_056745.1:1488106619-1488246619 GCF_019279795.1 Protopterus annectens | reverse complement strand
ACACTTCATGATAATTTTATTAGCCAAAGATAAACAGCCAAGATGTGCCCTAACAATTGACGCCTCCAAAACTTTTGAAAATGTTGAGCTTGAATTCCTATTCCTAACTATGTCACACTTTAATTTCCCTCATTCTTTTATAAACATAATAAAAACACTTTACTCAAATGCCAATACTACACTTTCTATCAATAAAACACCTTCGCAACCCTTTAAAATTACCAGTGGAATCAGACAAGGATGTCCCCTTTTGCCATATCTCTTTAACCTTTACCTTGAACCCCTCTTACACCTAATCACTCAAAAAACCTATCATCACATCCCCAAAATCTAGAATACTGAATTAAAGTATTTGGCCTTTGCTGATGACCTCAATATCTGTTTGGAGTTACCAAACAATGACTTGCACAAAGTCTTAAAATCAATCAGCTATTTTTCCAGTGTAGCAAACTACAAAATGAACTCCTTAAAATCCTCTATCTTTCCCTTAAATCCTTGTCACCACATACAGTTCTACTTTCCTTCTACTGAAATACCAGTCAAATACACACTGAAATATCTGGGTATAAGTTTTGCACACACCCACAAAGTATTGATGAATAGTAATCTTCAAAAAGTGTGGAAACAAGTGGAACATGACATGTCAAGATAGAAAAACATTTGTAAATCCCTCTTGTCAAAAAACGCCATAATCAAAATGAATATCTTGCCCAGAATTCTGTTTCACTTAAATTCCATTAACCTAAACATCCCCCAAAAATTCTTTAACAAAATTGAAACCGCCCTATCTAAATTTATTTGGTTCCCAAAGACAACAAAAATCCGCTATGAGAAGCTTATACTCCCCAAAAGAGAAAGGTAGATTGGGGCTCCCAGACTTCAGGCTATATTGTCACATAATAAATGCCAACTGTCTAATTCAGATATCTAACTACGACACAGCCTGTCAGTCTTGGTCACCAACCTGGGTAAAAATCTGGCATAGCCAAATATGCTCACTTCACATTAATCCCAAAGCCATTCCTTACTCACAACTAAAACATAATTGCTTAACCAAAATTCACCCCTAATTAAAAATAAAATAATTATTTTTCAATCATTAATAGCATCATTACATCTACAAAATACTCTCAAATTTCTAGAGCCCATACATACGAGTCCTAACCTAAAAATCAACAACAAAATAAATGACCTTAACAAATACCCACAAATTAAAGATATAACAATTTGGCAAGTATACCAATTCAGAGATGACAGCATGAATGAGTTAAGATCACACTTAGGTGTGCTACGTAATTGCGATACCATACAACTCAAGTCACTAACAAAATAGATGAACTAGAGATTAAAACAACCCAGACCATCATTAAAACACCATCTTGTAGAAACAAAATGATCTCCCAAACCTACAAGCTAATATCAGGAATTAGATACCAGTCTTCACTCCTGTATTCAAAATATTGGGAGGTAATGAATGAAAATGTCTCAGTCAAGCAAAAATATGAAGCCATACTTATCACTCTAAACCTAACTCCTTTTAAGAATCTAGTGTACACACAACTCATGATAAATAACAATAGCGTTGTAGCGTTGTCACCTCACAGTAAGACGCTGACTGGTTCGACTCTCAGCTAGAGCGTCTTCTGAGTGGAGAAATGAGTGAATGGGCGTACCTTCGTTGAAGGTTGTGCGTTAGGGCTGGCAACTCAGCACGTAAAAATCAACTGCCAATCATTAGCGGACCAGAGTTCCGCTGTGGCGACCCCTGATTGGGAAAAGCCGAAAGACACAACAACAACAACTATACCCCAGCCATTCTTAACAAATTTGGCTATAAAAAAGATTGATCCTGCCCATTTTGCTCCTTTGTCAATGCAGACAGTTTTCATATTTTTTGGAGTTGCAAGGCTATTTACAAATTATGGTGCTCCCTTAGAACACTACTTGAAAAGATGGGCTATGAAAAAAAAAAACCTTTTCATGGGAAACTACAATCCTTCATATAATTCCCAAATCTGTGGCAGGGATTCGTAATCACATTTTGTGCCCTACTTAAACACTTTATAGCAAACATTGGCTAAATAAAGCCACAGTTTCCTGGGGAAATCTCACAGTAATGGCAACAAAATACATTTCTTTGCATAAACTAGTAACAAAAAGCACTAAAAGAAAGTCTTACTTTCAAACTTACTGGAGTAATCTACTTTATTCTTTTCTAGCTAATTAATAGAAATGACCCTCATAACAGAACCAATCTTCATGAAGACAATCTCAAATTAAACAATAGAAATCCATCTTTATACTAGTTCTTCCTCAGACTAAACTATAATTTTATAATAGCAAGAACTTCCTTAAGTTATGACAGGTGGCATCCATGACGTAAATAATGTATATAATGTTTTTTCTTTTCTTTTCTACTTGGGTACCTAGCTCAATATTAACATAGCATTTTTGGCCCCTAGTCATTGATCCCTCATTTCTTAATAAACAGTTTCAAACATGTACTGTTCACATAAATTGTTTATATACCATTAAACAGCAAATTCAGCAAAGTTAGGGGTACTCCCTACTCCCAACATAATGACATGATCACAATTGCATCTTACCTCTTTGTTGTTGTATTTTGTATGTTATTTTTTTGTATGTTATATTTTGTTATCCTGGTTATGTTGTACCAAAAATAATAAAGATAAAAACTGAAAAAGATAGTAAAATGAGTAGTTTTGTCTTCATGACTCGGTGACATGACAGTTCACAGTATATCCCAAAGTATGAAAACACAACGTAAATGGAAGTAGATACTTCTGATATGGTAAAAACAATGGATGCCTCGGCTCGGACACGAAACTCTTTATTGACACTTGTAAAATAATGCAGAATAACAAACGTTAAGCACTTTCATCTGTACCAGCAGACTTCTTCAGAACGTCACTCAATTGCTCATGGCATATATCAATTTGAATAATGTAATAAAAAACATATATACATATATTATATTTTATAATGTATACATTATTCAAATTGATATATGCCATGAGCAATTGATTGATAAATGTCTTACACATCGTGTAATTATGTAGTTGTTATTTCTTATTTCTTATTTGTTTTTATGATTTCAAGAATTAATTGCATCAAATGTATATTATATTATATGTTTTTAAATGAATGTATTAACATTTTTTGGCGCCACATATGATCAGATGGGCTATTTAAGGAGTGTTGGAACATATGAGTGACGTATCCATAATCAATCATTAACTGCAGTCAGAACTTCTAGACCCATTACTAAAGACAGTTTATGGAAAGACAGTACGTGCACTTTTTTTTCAGAATTTGTTTCTTATATGCTGACTTGCATGAGATACTTCCCTTTGTATGTCTCTGGATTTAGAAATGTGGACCATAACAACTGCGTTCTTTTTTTTGTCCCCTTAAAAGTCACTCAGCCCTATGCCTTGACACATACTTTTTGAAGTAAACAGATGAGGAAACATATTGGAACTAGCTGCATCGGTATGTAATATATGATTCCCATTTAAAAGATCAAGTTCTGAAAATCTTGAAATTTACAAGATCAAGCCCAAATGCTCACATCTTGTATACTCAAACCAGCAAAAAGAAATGAAAGAGTGTATCTTTCTGACAGAAGCTGAGCTGTGCAGGATCATGGCACATTGTAGGTGGGGGTATTGATACTTTCTCCACTGTGGTGCAGCCTTGCAATATATATGTAACAGTGGGTATGGGAAGTGTAAGGTGACTTGCCCCCCTGCAAAAACATGTCTTTTCTGTTTTTTTGTGTTTCAAGCTTACATTGTGTTCGATCTTTTTAACTTCAATATTTTGGGCTTTTGATATTTTAATGTAGACCCAGTATTGGTTACTCTTTAAAAGCTTGAGTTCTGAAAAGATCAAAGGTTTCAAGATCAAGCCCCAATGCTCAAATCCTATATGTTTGAGCCGGCAAAAAGAAATGGAACAGCATTTCGTTTTGATGGAAACTGAACTGTGCGGGATTGTGGTACAGTGGAGGTTGGGATATTGACACCTTCTTCACTGGCGAGCGATCTCAGAGTTGAAATATGTAAGTAGCAGAGTTTGTGGGAGGTATAGCCCCCCACATGGGAGTACAGGGTGTTTACCCCCTTCAAAAATATGTTTTGTGGGGGAAGTATGTGTTTTAAGCTTATATGATTTGAAAATTTGTATTCGATTATTAAAGCCTCAACGTTTTGACCTTTTGATATTTTAATATAGAAAAAATAGTACACAAATAGCAGGTGTCCATACACACACACACACACACACACACGCATTTATATATATATATATATATATATATATATATATATATATATATATATATATATATATATATATATACACACACACGCGTAAGGACAATTTTCTTTGTACCAAGCATCACTTTCCTTAGACCAGACAGTTTATTAAATACAATTAAAAATTTTATACTGGACTGCATTCCTTGCCTGATATTTGATTTCATTTTTAAAGTCAGATTTTCATTTTTTTAAGTTTAATTTTTTTAAAGTGTGATTAATTTTTTTACTGTATTTGTTGAAGTGTACTTATTCCTAGATGCAGAGTTTTAGCCTGGCTTTAATGACAGCCTTAACATTATCTGTTCCTTGAGGTGGGGTAGGTGAACCAGTCCCCATCCCCCCTACATAAGGCTATTAAGCTCTTCACTCTCCTAAGCTCCACTCCCTTCTAACCTGATAGGGTTTCTTATTGGGTTGCATTCCTTGCTGGATATTTGATTTCATGTTTTAAGTGTGATTGACAGTTTTTACTGTATTTGTGGAGGAGTTTTCTCATTTCTGATGAAGTACTTTCAATTAAAGAAAAAAACACGCAAATGCACTTGTTCTGCATGTTTCTTTCACTCAGCTAATTTGTAATGAAGTTTGCATTGTAATAGTTCTTTAGTTATTTCTCCTTTTGTGTGCATGTTTTTGTTTTATATATATATATATATATATATATATATATATGTATATATATGGTTCACTATCACATAATTGAATCCACTGTGTTCGAGTGTTAAGATGTCTGAACACTGAACACAAAAAATGTGAAACTAAGCATTTCAGTAAAGCTGAATGTCGAAAATGTCGACTTTCCTGAAATGCAGACATCCGCTCAACGTTGAAAAAACACGTACTGCCATGTGGGGGGCTGCCCCACCCACACCCCTTTACTTTTATATGCATACTCCGAGATCGCACTACAGTGAGGGAAAGGCTACATTTCCCGATCCCCACTATAGTGCGATCTGCACCAATATGTCAAACTTTACAGCAGCGAAGGTTCAACATTGTGACACTCAATTTCCAGTTATGCTAAATTAGTTTTGCACATATGCCGATCACACGAAGTACAATCAACTATGTGATAGTAAGCCTATATATATATATATATATATATATATATATATATATATATATATATATATATATATATATATATATATAGATATATGGGTGCAGTATGTTTGCCCAGACTTGGCATTCCTTGAAAATGTTTTTAAGTGGTATAATTTATTTATTTAACATTTGTTTACTGGGAAAGTTCAACTTGGAATGAAGTAAATTTTCAGAGAATGCCCGGGGAGAAACACTCTAGATGCATGTCTTTGTAACTTGGGAGGAAACCAGAACACCCAGAGGAAACCCACATGAACACAGGGTGGACATGCAGACACCGCACTGAAGGCATCCAAGCCAAGAACTGAACTGGAGAACCTCTTGCTGAGAGGCGACAATGCAACCGCTGACCCACTGCAATTGATCAAGTGTAAGTTTTTTCTTAAGTGGTAGAAAAGTCAAAATGTGCAGTATCAAATGTAAGGTGTGTGGGAGTATGCAGTGATGGCAAACATTTTGATAGTAATGAAAGTTTCAACACTGGAGTATGTTTGAGTGTGTGTGTGTGTGTGTGTGTGTATCTCATATAGTAGCACTATTAGGGAAAGGCTGCCTAGTATCCTAATGAGTAGGAATGGGGTTAGGGGCAAATGTAGGGTTGGAGTTATCACACATGCGGGTGATGCAATGGTGCAGTGGTTAACGATGTCACCTCACAGCAAGAGGTTCTCTGGTTTGATTCCCGGCTGGGATGCCTTCTGTGTGGAGTTTGCATGTTCTCCTTGCATTCACGTGGGTTTCCTCCAGGTACTCCGGTTTCCTCCCACAATCCAAAGAGATGCATTTGGAACATTTCTCCCTGGGCCTCCGCTGAAAATAGGCTCTGTCCTAGTCGGACTTTCCCGGTCAACAATATGATAAATGAAAAAATTTTAGAAATGGGTAAGGTAGCCCCCCTGCACCACCATGCAACTCAAAACCCACCTTGTGTCTCCACTCCTGCCTTACTTCACACATGCATGTGCACACTGTACTGAAAATCAAACAATCCTGCTTATCAAAACACACCGAAACACAAATCTGATAAACTCAGACTCTGTGAAAGCCATTTCTCCCTGTAGATAGATAAGAGAGATGGATACTCCACTAGATAGATGGATACTCTGCTGATGAAATCTGTGGTAAGAGATGTGGCATTGTGAGACTCGACAGGACAATGACAGATTACAGAGTACACCTGCTCGGGGTACATCCATGTAATGCTGGAATTCAGTGATATGAGACAAGTAAAATTATCCTGAAACCTGGCTTTGTGGTGGGAAGCAGCTTGGCCAAGCAGAACTGGGCTGCATGCCCATTCAATAAAACCCTGGCAGAGAATGAATGATTAATAACGATGAGAGCAGGTCAGGGCCAGGCAGAACTGGGCTGCAAGCCCCTTCAATAAAACCCTGGCAGAGAATGAATGATTAATAACGATGAGAGCAGGTCAGGGCCAAGCAGAACTGGGCTGCATGCCCATTCAATAAAACCCTGGCAGAGAATGAATGATTAATAAAGATGAGAGCAGGTCAGCAGTGAGGCATCCAGCTTCTCATCCTAATGAGTAGTAATAATGTAGTAATAATGTAGTAGTAATGTAGTAATGAACAGCTAGTCTGAGGGCTACAGAGAGTCCTCTGTTGTGTTAGACACTGCTGCTGATGCTGGGAAGCTGGCAAAGTCTGTTTGGGAAAGGAATGGCATGCCCATTTAAAGTTAATTTTCAGATATTCTGCTGAGTTAATACTATTTATAAAACTGTAGATTTGCTTCTGTTACCCATTTTTGATATCTATAGATTACCACTGCTACAGCATTTATCTCTGAATTCTCACATTTACTGCATGCTTTAAACTTTCAAGTAGCATACATTCTCATTAAGAAATGTGAATTATTTATATAAGCTGCCTAACTTTTTCATTATTTTTTTAGAACTCACATATGAAGAGGTGATAAGCTTTAAACCACCAGATTATAAAATTGATAATTTGGAAATAGAGCAGTGAGTGGACAGGCCACACAACTCAGAACTCTCAGATCTCACTTTTAATTTTTTCAACTTCTCAAAATGCCATTTATGTGAAGACTTGAAGACAAGCAACTCGTGAAAATCATGGCGTACCAGTTTCGGAAAATATCCTTCTTGCCTTTCAGACATCAGCCTTTATGATTGTATTGAGGAAACTACTGTGAATTATGTTAAACTGTGTGATTTCATGCATGTGTTTGTGTGGTGATAGCACTGAATGTATGCAGCTGAGACATGGATGTAAGCAACCATGAAATTCAAAGTTGTTCATTTAATGTTCAACCTTCATTGAGTGCATAAAGCTCTAATTTATCCAGTGCCTAAAAATGCAGCATGCAGCAAGCTGTCAATTAATAGGAGTGTCATAAATAAATGACATTATTTTGTCTTTGCTGAAGTCCTGCTGACATGGCCTTATTTGCACATATTATTAGAAGGCTGCGTTATGAATTTCCATTTCTTTTAATGGTGTGTGTAGTAAAGTAAATAAACCTGTCAACATTAACAGCTATGGTTTATCTTTCATTTTTATTTTAAAAAGGGAACACAATCAGTGAATCTTCACAAAACCAGCACAAAGACATGAAGAGATTCTTGAGTGTAAAAATGTTTTTGGTAGTGTCAAAAGTTCAGTGTTCACTGCATGAGGCCTTTCATAAAAATGAAATGGTCAGTAATAAAATTCTGCTCTGTCAGTGGACATATGAGTGTCTCATCAGCTTTTATTTGACCATAACATACCTCCCTTCTCCGTGGTATAAAGAAGCACCCTAGAAAACATGGCTCCTTGAGTCGGCATTTCATCTGCCCCCTTGCCAGCATTTTCCCCAGTATCCCGAGATCTTATTTGCCACTAGGACATGTGGTACAATTATATTCATTTGTGGTCCCTGTTGTTATGAATAAAAACATGTGATGTATTTTATTCCAGCATTGTCACAGGTTATTGTATGCAAATGACAAGTATTTGAAATCCAGATTATACTGCTTAAGGTGCTATACTTCTCAAATGTTTACCAGCAGCTGTAATGTTAGTGAGCTTTACCAGATGTTGAGAACCTGCACTCCTTAGGTGTCCCATGAATGACTAACTTTGTCCTCCTAGGTACTCCAGTGGGCACCTTCAGCATTGTGTATAATGCTTCCATTTTCACTGCACTCACCTTTTGTGGTAGGAAGTTGTGTCAGCTGTCTGGGTTTCCTTTTACTTCGAGAGGCAACACTGGTGCAGCCTACACGCACCTTCATACCTGCTCAGGACTCAGATACAGACCTAGTATAACCATTAAATAATCAGTCATGAAGTAAAAGGGCTCCTGGAAACAGTAGTGTGTGCTGAGGGGGTATCCAAATCATGCTAATGTGACAGCCAGTCATGGAAATGCCTTTGTAATCACTCAGGTACACGTTTGTTTTGTTGAATGAAGTCATGTACGATCATTTTATGACTGGGAACACTTTGTTCTTAAGTAGTTAAGTTTATGTTCTTCTTCTTGTTTAAGTTGCAACAATTTTCTAGTTGTGCTGCTAATAAATAGATCAAGTGAATTTTATTTAGGAATGCAATATTTTCAGTTTTTCTTCTCATACCTGTTGTGTATGACATTCTTATAATTGTATAACTAGCTGTGTGCCGTATACAGAAATACACTTTAGTATGTCATACTTTACACGACATCACTCTTGGTGTCACTAGTACTGCATCATGCAATGTGTAAGCACTGCCTCATGACATCACTCTTGTGGTCACTAGTACTGCATCATGTAACGTGTAAGCACTGCCTCATGACATCACCTCTCATTGTTACTAGTTCCACATTGTGCAATGTGTAAACACTGCCTCATTACATCACTGTCATTGTCACTAGTACTCCATCATGCAGTGTGAAAGCATTGCCTCATGACATCACTCTTGTCACTAGTGCTGCATTGTGCAATGTGTATTCATTGACTCATGACTTCACTCTCGTTGCTAGTGCTACATTATGAAATTCGTAAGCACTGCTTCATGATGTCACTGTTGTTGTCGCTAGTACTGCATCATGCAGTTTGCAAGCACTGCCTTGTGTTTGAACAGTCATACCTGGTATGTAGTTACTGGCAGAACTGCTTATTTCTTTACACCAGGGTCACTACTTTTCCATGAAAATAGAGTTCTTCCTCTACTTAAAAAAGTCTTTATTTTAGCTTACTTTTAAACAAACAGTGAAATTAAATAAATGTCAGATACACCACACATTTCTAATGCTTGGAAAAGCGATGGGTGACTGACATTATTTGTGATGAATCTGTTGCATTATGTCAATCTATTGTACAAGAATAACACCCCCATTTTTTGCAGCAGTAATAATTCTGTTCTTTAAAAAATGACTTTTTAACAAGAAACTTCTTTATTAAATTATCACCTATGACATAGGCAATCATATATTTTTATAAATAAAAACAAATGATATTGACACAGTCCCATTTGTAAGTATTTTGCATCACAGATTGTACTGACATCATTTTAAACATTGTAAACATTATACATCACTTAAAATCTACGGAATCATTGTCAGTCAGACATTACACACCTTCCTTTAAACCTCATTCATCCCCTGTATATATATATATATATATATATATATATATATATATATATATATATATATGGTTATTCGCTGACAGCCCATTTCACTGAAACCCATTTGGTTGACAGCTCATTTCATTGACAAAGTATTCAAGGCAAAACCTGGGTTTTGCCCTCCCCACTGTTGTGCGACTGTGGAGTTGTTATATATAGTTGGGGGTAGCACAGCCCCACATTGGGGTGTTGGGGGTGCAGCCCTCCACCTAGAATGTTTGTCAATTAAATGAGCTGTCAACCAAATGGGTTTCAGTGAAATGGGCTGTCAGCGAATAGAAGTAGACCCATATATATATATATCTTGTTCCCACTGGTCCCATTTATTCCTATGTAATTTGTTCCTACCATTTTCTGCAATTATAGTTATTTTATTTCTGTTACTATGTTCACTACTTCTAGTAGAGTTGGTTTAGACTTTGATTTCCATTTTCTGGTATGTCTAGGCAATTCCAATTCATTATCATAGCTTAGAAAAATGACTTCTTTAGTTACACCAATTTGCTCACCCAGTATCTCTCACAGAGTAGTCTTCATGGAACCTTTAAAGTCTGCCAACTCATTACACTCCCAAAACATATGTTCCCAATTACCTTTTTCTTGCCCAGCACACCTCTAACATTTGTTCCTTGGGGTATAAAAATGTTTATGTAAACATTTCCAAATAAAAATCCTAAATTTTCTAGATGTTGTTGCATATTTGGGAGATGGACATATATCCCCCATTGTTTCTTTGTGAATTGCTTTTTTGTTCCAAATACCTTGGTTCTGTTGCCATCTTCCTCCAGCAAATTCCAGGCCTCTCTTGCCTCTACTCTGTACCCCTAATTGCAGTCATCCCTATCATCAGAATCTCCTTTTTCCATTCCCATGTTGGCTTAGTTCTTGGTATAGCCTCTGTTGCTTCATGAGTATAATATTTTGTATGACTGTTGTTATTCTCCTTGAGGATTTGCATCCATAATCCCAGTCTTTCCTTATTTCTTGAATTAACCTGCTGCTTCATCATCCCTTTCCACTTTGAATTGTAGCTTTCTGCTTGTGTTATGTATATGAGCCTTAATTGTGTAGCTCTAAAATATCAATTCAAATCAGGTAATCCTAAACCTCCTTGCTCAATTGGGAGGATCATCTTATCACACTTTGTCTTTTTCCTTCTTCCCCTCACAAATCAAACCTTCAACTCTTTATTAATTGTGATCCACAAATTTTCCTCTGGTTGATAAAAACATGCCAGATGTGTATAAACTAAAGGGACTAAAAATATTTTTACTGCTTAACTTGCTATCCATATCTATAGGCAAGAGCTTCCCATTTCTAAATGTTTCTATTATCTTCTGTTCAGTCTCTTCCCACATATTCTTAGCTGCCATAACCAAATCCTTTTTAATCCATACTCATAAAAAGACTTCATCTCATGTCCCCATAAATATGGGTACTGCTGCACGAGTCATACCTATGAACCATCCAGGTTTTTGCATAATGTCCAGGTTTTTGCCTCATATTTTTAGTCTGTTACTAATAAAATTTCTCTACAGGCAAATCACTGAGGATTGAAGGTAGTAAATAATGGCATACATTTGAGTTTCAGATTTTATATCTTTCAGAAAATGCATGCTAACACAAAAGCAGTTGTTCTAGCAACATTTTAAACTTTTAAGAGCAATATTTAAAGTCTGTTCCTATTTTTGGGCCTTTGTCCCCTGATTATTTTAGGCTTTATCCAGATTTCTTGCATTAAGAGCTTGAGAGGTATGGCACCAATTCATGTGTGAGTACATAGCTTATAGCTATAGCCTTTGTTTTATTTCATTCATTTTATATCCCCCCCAAAAAAAAACTGTCTCAAAATATTCCACAGCACTGAGATGTCCTTTTCTGATTCCATCAGATGCAAAATAATATTATTTGCAAATAAAGCCAACTTTTCTTGAACACCATGCCAATTATATCCTTGAATTTCTGCATCCCGTATTTTCTTTGCCAATATTTCTAAATATAACATAATTAACAAAGGGGAAAGACAGCCCTGCCTGGTACCTCTATTCAAGCACAACTTAACAGAAAAGAGCCCTCCTACTTTGATTTTTTCCGATGATCCCACATATATCCTTCTAATTAACCTTATTATTATATCAGGAAATTGCCCTACTCATAAAATCCCAACTTATTCTATTGAATGCTTTCTCTACATCAAGAGCACCCAATAACAGGAGTATTTCTTATGTTCTGCTTCCTTCTGGATCATTGTTTTATTAATGTTGTCAAATGTTTACCTTCTTTCCAAAAAACTGCATTGGTACATAGCTATCAAGTTTTCATCATCTTTTCTATTCTTGTAGCCATTATAGATGTAAACACTTTGTAATCATGGTATAAAATTGAACTAGTCCTATATGAAGCTGGAGTAGATGGGTCTTTACCATCTTTAGGTATTACAGCGACCACAGCTTTTTTCTAAGATGTTGATGCCTCCCCTTCTTTTAAAATATTGTTAAACAAAGTCTTCCTGATCTTTATCACTTTCTTCCCTCCTAGCTTCTAAATATCCCAACAAAATACCATGGATTATACCTGACACTTTCCGGTAGATTGGTTATAGATCACCATTTTTATCTCATCTCCTCCGATCCTATCTGTTAGTAACTGAGCCTCCTCTACCTCTCACCTTGGCATATTTAAATTTCTATTTATGTTTTTTCTTGATTTCCCCACTTCTTTGCATTATACTATTTTTATAAATTTTTTGAAATGTCTGTAATACCTCTGCAGGATCTGTGGTTATTTCCTTGTTATAGGCTCCCTAAGTTTGGCAACAACCTTTTCTATTTTCTTTTGCCAAAGTCATTGTGCCAAATGTTTTTGTGCTGTGGAATTATTATCAACAAACAGTTGCTTAGCAGCAATCTTCCTAAATTCATCCATATTATTCAGGTACTTCCTTATTTTCTCTCTAGCTCTCTGCAATTGTGCCTCTTCTTATTCTGAGATTGCCCCTTTTTGTAATACTTTAACCTTTGTCAGCCCCTCTAATTATTACTTCTTAACCAGATCTTCTTTTTTTTATTTCTACCCTATCTTTAAACTCCACTTTCATTTTATCCCACTCACTAGCTATAGCTTCTAGAGCACTTTCTATATTCAATAGTAACTGCTGGATCATTTTCACTATACATTCCTTAAATTCCCCTCTTTTTAAGAGGTAGGTTGGAAGTGCCAGTGTCTTTCATACCAAATAATTTCATAAATGTCTTCAGACATCTACCCTTTTGTTATATTCCCTTCTAGGCCCTCCCCATACATCCTCATTGTTGTAAGTCCCCACTTATAAGTAATATTTCCCACTGAAAGTGGATTATTTCTCCCCAAAAGTTTTAAGCTCCAAAATATTAGTTTTAGGTTGCATAATCATCCCTTGCCAGTAACTCCTTACTACAACAAAACTACAAATCTCCCATTATTATCTTTTCCTTCTTCTGTCACTGTCAGAGCTCATCTAACTATTAATATAAGTGCTGCTATTTTCCTTTGTCCCTGATATTCTGCAGAATATCCATCATGAAATCCTTTCTTTATCAGATTTACATGCTTAGTTCTTTCCAAATGTGTCTCCTGCTTCATTGCTGTTTGCACTCTGCATTTCATAATATAATTAAGTATTATTCCTTTTTGTCTATACCTGTGATACTGCCCACATTCCAAGACAATATGGATAGTGTTTCCATTATGGTAAGAAGTCATTATTCCCACCTATTATATACTGTATGACAGCTTTTTTAAATGCCCATTTCTAGCTTTTGTAACATGTACACCCACTAATGTTTGGCAAGTTAATCTTTTATACAGTTTTTTCTTATCATCAACATTGGAATCTATGTCACATTTTACAAGACTTTGTGTTTTAATAAAAACCCTCAAAAAACAGCCCAGAACAACCCATAACCTGCTAACACAAACACACATAACTATGTACATCTTCAAATAATGACATTTAACCCTCCTAATAGGAACGTTGGTGCCAAATAGATGACTGCTAACAGGCTCTAATTAACCTGAAACTGAGGTTATCTGTGCCAAGATACTTGTTATTGCCTATGCCTCTACTTACACTAATTGGTATCTATTCTATTTTTTTTTAATCTTTATTCCCTCTCCCCAGATGTTAAAACTACTTGCATACTTTAAGAAATCATTAACTTTTAGCCATGAATAAACCAGTGCTCTGTCTTTTACTGCCCTATTATTAGCTTACCTCCATGGAAAAGTAAGAGAAAAAAAGAAAATTGTAGTCCTCTATTGTAGCCTGAAACACAAACTGAAACAATTATTGCTAAAGGAGCACGTTTCATTACATTAATTGCTCTCATATTTACTTGTGCCCAGTTAAAATTTGTTAGTAGATTAAGTCAAACACCTTAATCCAGACATTCACCCATGCAAAAGTAAGAGAAAACATATCAGCTGTACATATATTATGATCTGTGTACTTTAATGCCCCACTTCAGCAGCCCAAGATTACAGCCTATTAATTTAAACATGCTTTTGTCTAGCTTCTCTTTCCTTTCCGCACTGTAACATTTCTTAATACCAAAAAAGAAGAAAGAACATGAAGAGGAAGAAGAAAAATGGCGTGTGTTTATAGGTTCATAAGATGTTACTAGGCTGTTGACCTGAGGGTTTCTACAAGCCTAGCTATCATCTATGCCCACGATTTGTCTAGCAAGGACTGCCCATGTCCAGGAGAGAAGCAGGGGAAATCCCTGGCAGAAATCTATGGTTTCCCACCCAGTCATCTAGTTGCACTTAAACAGGGTCATGGAGGTGCTCTGCTTGACATGGATTGGAAGCCTATTCCAGAGGAGTGGCAACCTCAGAGAGATGTATCTGTCTCTCCAGCAGGTCTTATTTATGTCACAGGCTACGTTGAGGTCTCTGGAATGGGTGACTCTAGTCTCATTTGACTTACAGAAGTGCAACATTTTCATAAGATTTGGGTGAGAGTTAGCTCTTTAAGCCAGACATAAGTCACCTCTAAGTAGTCTATACATTATACATTACTTAGTACAGTGACTTCAGTTTGTCCGTATAAGACATGTGGACTAAATGAGAATTCCTACTTTCATCCTTTGGGTAACACAACCTACTTCTCAGTGACCTACTGTTCTTATATAAAAAACATGGCACTTCGGGTATGTGCCTAGAGATATCATTATCAGTTCTAAGGACACCCCAGTGTTTTTTAATGATATACTTATAACTATCTACATCACTAGTATAAGTACCTTTAAACCTCAAACCAGTATTATACTTGCTTTCTCGCCTCCTAATAAACTCACTGTTACCTATAGAAAAATATGGTCTAGCTTCATTCATCCTTTTATCAAAAATTTTAACTGCGTTGTTTTGGATAAGATATCCCTCATAACCTCTCTCCTTCAAACTCATCTTCACATTATCAACTTCACCAATAAAGTCACTATCCCTAGCATTTAATCTTGAGGCTCTATAAAACTGGTTGGAAGCCACACTTCTAAAAACATAAGGAGGATGTTACCCAAAGGATGCAAGTAGGAATTCTCATTTAGTTGGAACTAAACCATGCGGTCATTGCAACTGGTGTGTATATATTGACAGCAGTTGCAAATTTGAACATCCTGACCAAGGTAGATGTTATAATTTCACAATAGCAGCTACATGTGATACCTCACATATTGTTTATTTTGCTCACTGCATTGTATGTAAAAAGTTTTACATAGGTAAGACTGACCGTCCCTTTAGAGAGAGCTTAAGAGAACATATCTACCATATGAATAAAGGTAATGTGGTTAGTGCATTGGCGAAGCATGTTTTGAGTACTGACTCTAGTCATGGTTTTAAATTTTTAGTAATTGCTAGGGTTTATGAGAATATAAGGCAGGGTGATATACATGCTAAGACAGAGGATTTGGAATCCTCATGGATAGTGAGATTTAGGGCTGATGTAGGGCATGGGCTTAATGAATCAGTTCCATTAGTACCCAAATTAAAGAAGAGACCCCTAAGAAAGTAGTTATTAGTATTGAAGTATAGTTTTAGTATGCATTATTTATGTATGTTTTTAAATGAAATTTATATGTCTTTTGTATGTGTTGTGTCTTTAAACGTGTGGTTTTAAATTTGAATGTGTATCATGTGACATTTGATATATAAATAGGGTGTGTGTTTGTTAGTGCTTTTGTAATACAACTGATGATGCCTGTTTGGTGAAAGCGCTTGTGTTTTGTTGCACTGCAGTAAAAGTTTTATACTGGATATATTAACTGTTTCTGTATCTTCCTATTCGTTTGTTGCTGGAATTTTTACCTTGGACACAGTAAGTGAACCTTTCATAGTGGTCGTAGTTTCTGTAGTTTCAAAAAAAAACATGTCAACCAACCTAGCAGGAGAAACAGAGGATAACTGATAGTCCATAATGCAAGGTTTGAACCAAGTATTTCCACAGATAAGGAGAAAAAGATGGGAGTATCTAGTAGGGGGCTATTTTAGGAGAACTAACCTATGGGGGTGTACAGTAGGAGACCTATAAAAAAAGAGTATCTATAGGTCTGATGTTGATAGGAAGAGTTAAAGTTGCTGCTGGGTGGTTCATTGAACAACTGACAGCTGTTTAAGAACTGCTCTGCTAGATAGCAGTAGCTTCTAAGGGAAAATAAGTCTGTTGGCTCTTTTGCATCTATAACCACCAAGATTTACCCCCTCTGTGCAGCAGTGCACAATTGTGTGCTATGTGCAAACAAGAGCAAATCAGCTGATACAAAGAAACCAATGAAAAAGGTGTAACTGAGCCCTGAACCAGTGAAATAGCTCAAACTGAGTGCTGCATCAATGAAATAGCTCAAACTGAGGCCTGAACCATTAACCCTCAATTAGATAGTCCTACTGTACGCTCCTGTCATGAGGGTACACGGGGGGGGGGGTTACCAAAAGAAGATGTCCTGATTTTATAGTGCTCAGTGTACAATCAGAACTGAATTCAGGCAGTCTGAATCAAATTTATACTATGGCCACCAAAAGTGCAACAATAGAATAAAAGCAGATTTTTTTTTCTTAAATTAAATACGCAACAGAATAAAAAGCAGCACAGTTTTTCCTAAATTAAGTAACAGAATAAAACAGCAGAACAGATCCTTTCTTAAATAAGTAAAAGCAGCAGTTGGTGTGAAATACAGTCAAGTGCAACAAATGCAGTAGTAAAATTTAAACTTAGCATTTGTAGATTTTCTTTGTGTTTCACTGTTGCAGTCATCACAACTGGGTTATTATCCTGCCCGGGGTAGCCCTCAGTCAGCACGAATACCAGAGGCTTAGTATTTCTGCGTCGGTTGCTGTCACTTCAGGACTGTCGTCAGTGGTATAAAAACAGGCAGCCGACGACATGACATCAGTCTTTCTTGCCGAGGAGCCCAAAGCAGAAGCAGTTTGCATGAGTGCCGGTCGGCCACTACCTGAGTTTTTCATTTCCGAAATTGAAGTCTTCTAAAACTAAGTACCCCGTTGGGGATCCTTTTATGTTCTAACCGATGTCAGAAAAAGTTAACAATTGTCTCACCTGTGGAAAGCAAATACAACACCAAGATTTCCATTCTTACTGCATCACCTGTTTAGGTCCAGACCACGATGTACCTTGCTGCCAGATTTTGTGTTTGTTCAACACCCAAACTATTTGTCGTTGGGCCCTTATTCTAGCTAAATGCTTTCATTCTCAATCTCCATACTCCAAAATGGCTTTGATAAGCCATCCGACTACTGATCTTCTGAAAAAACATAAGGATAAAGACAGAGACAGGCCACACAGGTCCAAAGCTACCGACGACGCTTCTGTTAAGCTAGTTGCCAGTTCACCGGTACTCAGTGAGGCACTTTCATAGCCCCTGATGCCCGCTTTGATGGATTCGCAGGCTGCTACTGAGACCCGTTCTGAGTCTGGTATGCCACAAAACTCGTCTTTGACTATGGAACCTGTGGATGTCTCTACCTTGGATGGGTCCAGAGCCACTGAGAAGGCACCGGCTTCTAAGGAAGTTCTTCGCACTACCGATATTCGACACAAACCGACATCTTTTGAGTCTTCAGTTCTTTCTAAATCTACTGAATTTCTAAGGCCAAGAGTACGAGCTACACCTAAAAAACCGACAACCCTAACTCAAGCTCCTGCTTCCTTGCCACAATCATAGATGCTTAAAATGGCACAAGACCTTATCATGCTGATTGGGGAAAGCCAACCTTCCCCTGCTAAAAGAAAAAGAGACTTGTCCCCAGCAGCTATATCTGGCCTAGAGTCGGACGACTCTGAGGTTTCTAATTATGAAGACATGCCCTTATCTGCCTATGAGGATTCAAATGCAGAGGAATTCATTCCTTCTGCTACCCCTCCATAGGATTTTTCTTTTGGTGAAATCCTACATACTTTGAGAGAGCATTTCCATTGGGAATGCCAGGATTATCCTCAGTCCAAAAAGAGACTCAGAGAATTTTTAGAATTACCACAGCACAGACCCTTAGCTATTCCTCCTGTTCTGGATGTTGTGTATGATGCCTTTATGGAATCCAGTCTAACTCCTGATACTTTACCCCCTGCTCCCAGGAAACCTGACAGGTACTACAGAGTCCCTAACTCACACAAATTTCTCTTCAAAAATCCTACTGCTGATCCAGAGGTCATCTCCCAAGGACCTAAAGGAATAAAGGCAACTACAGCTAAGAATTCCACCCCCTCAGACAGGGATTCCCAAGCTTTAGACAGATGGGGTAAAAAAGTATACACCTTTGCAACTCTTGCAATCAGAGCATTAAATTGTCAGTTCCACATGCTGAAATACCAGCAACATACTATGGAACTTATTAAGCAAAAGTTAGCTGCCTTCCCTGATTGTGCAGAAAATAAAGAATTACAGGAGCTTATGCATTCTGCAAGCCAAGTCAGCAAGCATACCCTGCAATGTGGGTTTGATGCCCTAGAAGCATCTTGCAGGGCAGCAGTCACAGGTTCTGTACTTAGAAGGCATGCCTGGCTTAAGGAGCAGACCTTGCCAGACCATGTCAAATCAAAATTATTGGACGCACCTCCGAACAAGGACAATCAGTTTGGCAGCAAAGCAGAAAAGGTTTTTAAAAAGATGGAAGAAAAGGCTAAGTCTATGCAGACAGTCAAAGATTTTTTGCAAGTGCAGCCTCCAAGATTCAGTAGGCATTGCCCTTCAAAAGACTTGTCCTTTCCAGCCCCCTCAAGGCCACCTTAAACTAGACCTAGGGGAAAGAGACCTCCTAGACTACAGTCTCAGGGTATGCAGAGATCTAAGCAATGGAATACCTCCACCTCTAAAATAGGGAGTGCTAAGTCACCCCCTCATGGAAAGAATTCAGAATGACTTCTCAATTCTTCCTCTCACCTCTGCCCAATTGCTCGTGCCCCTAGGAGGAAAATGTGCCCACCATTCCAAAAAATGGACCTATATCACCAGCGATCGATGGGTCCTCAACATAGTATCCCAGGGGTACAAATTTTATTTCCACATGCTGCCAACCCCAACAGGGTACCCAGACCTTCCTCCAAACTGGTGGGCATAGGCACAAAACCAAGTTCAGTCTCTGCTCTCCATAAGGGCAATTCAGCCTGTTCCCGTGGAACAGATAGTCCAAGGTTTTTATTCCAGACTTTTCCTGGTACCCAGAAAAGAGGGCACCTGGCACCCAATTTTAGATCTATCCATTCTAAACACCTTTCTGGTGGTACCAAAATTCAAAACACTTAGCCTACAGCAGCTTCTCCCTATGCTGTCCAAAGATGCCTGGCTAGCCACCCTAGACCTAAATGAGGCCTCTCTCCACATCCCAATCCGGGACTCCTACAGGAAATATCTACATTTCAGGGCAGGATCTATGCATTATCAGTAATCTGCACTTCCCTTTGGCTTATCCACTGCTCCCAGAGTTTTCACAAAATGCCTGGCTCCAGCCATTGCCTATTGCAGACAGAGAAATATTCAAATTTACCCCTATTTGGATGATTGCCTGATTCAGGCAGACAGTCAGGAAAAGCTGTTGCAGCACCTGACATTTGTAAAGGACCTTCTAACCTTCCTGGGGTGCACTATCAATGAAAAGAAATCAAAACTAGTCCCCAGTCAAAAAATTGTTTTCCTGTGAGCAGGCTTGAACACAGCATCCAGATGGCATTCCTTACTCCAGAAAAACAAGCCTATCTGACAGGCTACTTCTCTCAAATGGCCACCAGAACCCAGTTATCCACAACAAAATTCCTGCAAGCTCTAGGGTTCACGGCCTCCTGCATTCTACTAATTCCATATGCCAGACTGCATATGAGGAAACTTTAGTGGTACTTAAAAAGTCTTTGGTGCCAACATTCTCAAGACCTGGAAACCGTCATACCTATCATATCTTGTCTAAGGAAAGAGTTCCTTTGGTGGGCAGCAGCATGCAATCACAACAAGGGGCTTCCCATTACACAACCCCATGCTGCTCAGATCCTAACCACAGACACATCAGACTATACCTGGGGTGCTCATCTGAGCGGCAGGTGCATTCAGGGTCACTGGAGCACAAACCAAATTAATTTGCACATCAACAAAAAAGAGATGCCAGCTGTTCAGCATGCTCTGACAGCTTTCAGATCCCTACTCTCTCTGGGGTGTCTACTAATCAAAACTGACAACACCACAGTGATGTGGTATATCAACTAGCAGGGGGGAACCCACTCTTACCCACTCTGCAGGCTGGCCATGACCCTGTGGAACATGGCCTCAGCCAGCTCAATTCCTGCCAGGCAACTAAACCTCTCTGGCAGACAACCTAAGCAGAAATCTTATCCGTTTATCCTGACTGCTTTTCCTTCCCCCTAATACCCTTACATTGTGATGGTACGCCTCCTTACTTTGATATCTAGTCTCGCCTCTTCAGGTAACCACCACACAATACGTATTTCTGTAATAATCAACTTGCTGAGACCACGCATGTTTCCACTTTGTATATATACTAACTTCATGTTGTTTTTGTTACTTTGAGCGTTTACTTTTAAAAACAACCTTAATTCATTAATTAGTTAATTATTAGTTTGAATCTGTTCTTGTTCCTGGTCTTCTATATAATTGTCAAACCTCTCTTATGTAAATTTGTTTCTTGTAATACTGCATTCTTTTTTGTAAACCTTGTACTGAAGATCATGATGTTTAATCTCTATTGACAATGTATTTCATTTTTTTTATATCTCTTTTGAATTAATAGTGTATCTGGAGCTTATCTCCCCGAGCCTCTACTGAAAATGGACATGTATCCAGTTGGACTAGCCCGGTCAACAAATGTAGAATAAAATAAAATAAAAATAAATAAATAAATATCTTAGACCCACATGAGCGGCAATTAAACCACAACACCTTCAGCCCTGTGAGCCAGAAATGGGGTACTCCAAAGGTAGACCTATTTGCCTCTCCCTACAACCACCAGCTCATCAAATTCTGCACCAGGGAACCTCATAGCAAGCCCTGGAAAGTGGATGCCCTATCCTTCCAGTGGGTAAACCTCTCACTCTATGCATTTCCCCCTCTGTCTCTTCTTACAAGAGTATTACTCAAGGTAAGGGAGGAAAGACCAAGGGCAATACTGATTGCCCCAGACTGGTCATGCCAACACTGGTACCCACTACTGCGGAGTCTGTCACCATTGCCTCCATGGCACCTCCCCAGATACCAAATCTCCTGACTCAGCAGGAGGGACAGTTCTTGCATCTGTAATTGCAGACCCTGAACCTTGCAGCCTGGCTTATTCCATGAAGTCTCCTCCAGTGGCCAGCCTAAGCAAGCAAGTACTGGATGTCATACGTGAAGCCAGACAATCCAGTACAAGAAAATCCTATGCTGACAAGTGGAAAAGGTATTGCTCCTTGATCCACACTAAAGGGGCAGATCCAGCACAGCCCTCCTTACCTCTCATCCTGGATTACCTAGCAGACCTACTCCACAGAGGCCTGTCCTTCTCTTCCATTAAGATCCATGCATCTGCCACCTCTGCTCTTTACAGCATGGAACCACCTCTCTTCTCACACACTCTCATCAAGCAGTTCCTGAGAGGGGCTAACAACTTAAAGCCACCAAGAAGAGCCCCTACCCTTGCTTGGGACCTTAACTTTGTGTTGGAAAAGCTCAAGCTACCCCCCTTTGAGCCTGCAGCATCAACAGAGTTAAAATTCCTCTCTTGGAAAACAGCCTTGCTTCTGGCCATCACATCAGCTAGAAGAGTGTCTGAGCTACAAGCACTTATGGCTGTGGAACCCTTCATTATTTTTCATGCTGACATGGTCTCCCTCAGGACTAGCCCAACTTTCATGCCTAAAGTGGTGTCCAGTGTGGCTCTCAAACAATCTATCCATTTGCCCACCTTTTTCTCTAAACCACAAAATAAGGGGGAAAGGATCCTGCACTCTTTAGATGTGCACAGACAGCTCAGAGTCTACCTTGATAGGACTAAGCCCTTTAGGAAATTTTACCAGTTACTAGTCAGCTTTGCACCAGGGGCAGAGGGCAAGGTCATATCAAAACAAACCATCTCCAAATGGATAGCACACTGTATCCATTTATGTTACAAACACCATGGGAAACCACCCCCTCAGAGGGTCAGAACACATTCCACTAGGGCAACTTCTACCTCTACAGCCTTTCTCAGAGGAGTCCCTACCAGGGACATTCTGGAAGCTGCAACTTGGAGTTCTGTTCATAACTTCACCAAGCATTACCACCTGCCTATCTTTTCCAAATCCAGGGTGGGCTTTGCAACCGCAGTCCTGCAGGGCTTACTAGCCAGTCCCAATTCTTCTTGACTGCCTCCACCAATTCTTCAGCTTTGGGAATCAACCCAAGTGTGATGACTGCAACAGTGAAACACAAAGAACATAGTACAGTTGTGTACACTTACTGTAAATGTAGATGTTCAAGAGTGTATTCACTGTTGCAGTCATAGTTTCCTACCCTCCAGCCCCCTTCTCTCTCTCTCTCTCTCTTCCTCTCTCCTTACATGGCTATTGGTATTTACATTTTACTGTTGGTGTTTCTCCACCATTACTTTGCTGCTTATTTGGTAGCTCCTGACATTTGGGACAAGAAAATCTGATGTAATGACATCGGCTGCCTGTTTTTATACTACTGAGGAACTGCCATCAGTCCTGAAGTGACAGCGACCGATGCAGAAATATTAAGCCTCTGATATTCGGGCCGACCCCGGGAACTACTGCCGTATTAGCCTGATGAGCCTGGTCTGCAAGGCTATGGAGCGTATCATCATGGAACTTATAAACAATGACATTGGTAATCTCCAAACTCTGGACCCTACCCAGTTCGGGTTTGTAAAAGGCAGATCATGTCTCTTAAACCTGATAGACTTCTTTGAAGTGGTCACCAAAGCTGTAGATGAGGGTAAGGTGGTACACGCAGCCTATCTAGATCTCACCAAGGCTTTCGACACCATCCCCTACTCTGAAATTATAGACAAACTAACTAAACTAGGTATAAATCCCTATGTCACAAGATGGGTTGCCAACTGGCTCACTGACTGAACACACACTGTGAAAGTAGCAGACTCTAAATCCAACTTCAGACCAGTGACAAGTGGAGTATCACAGGGTTCAGTCCTAGGTCCTCTCCTGTTTGTGATCTACTTCTCTGAAGTACAGGCTAACACAGAAGGTCTTTGGCTAACAAAGTTCGCAAATGACTGCTAACTAGGGGCCATAATCAAAACTCCTAGCGATGTGGACGTCCTACAAAAGGGCCTCACTGAGACAGATGCCTGGTGTCAAAGCCATGGCCTCATGCTCAATGCCAAAAAGTGCATTGTCATCCCCTTTGGTAAAAACTCTGTACCCATGAACTAGCACATAGGCAGTAGTCTACTTAACATTGAAAGTGTGATAAGAGACCTTGGGACACAGGTGGACAGTAGTCTCTCCTTTGATAATCACATCGCCACAGTAGTCAGGAAATCCTTCTACATGGCACACCTCATCACAAAAGGTTTCTCATCCAGGAAAAAAGAGGTCATTGTTCCCTTCTACTCATCACTCATTAGACCCATTATAGAGTACAATGCCCCTTTTGGTATGTACCTCACAAGACATCTACAACTGGAAAGGCCACAGAAATACCTCACAAAGAGGATTACTGGCCTCAAACAGATGCCCTACGCAGACCGTCTCAAAAAACTCCAGCTTTACTCTGCCGCATATCGCCTACTCAGAGGCAATCTCTGCCTAACATACAAAGCTATGTCAAACCTAGAGCTGTTGGACATGCTCCACGTAAAGAAATCCCAATCCCTCCGAGCTACACCCTTTAGGGACCTAAACCTTGTCACCACAATAAACAGAACATGCTGGAGGGATAGATTCCTGTCTCAGAGACTTCCCATACTCTGGAACAAACTACCGATCTATATCAAACAAAGCTCCTCATTAGCACTTTTCAAGAAAAACCTTGATGATTGGATGGGAGGTAGGAAATTCACCCTGAGGATCACTTCTGTGGCTCTGCTTGACAGGGGCACAGGAAAATAATTTTCTTGGGTGGGAAAAGCCAGGGTGCTGTTTGGCTAGGCTTATATAGGCCCTAGGGCCAATAGCCTAGTACCTACCTATGAACCCCTGGCAGGATAACCCAATTGTGATGACTGCAACAGCGAATACACTTGAACATCTACATTTATGGTAAGTGTACACGATTGTACTTTCTCTTGGATTCTCTTAAGATGATTGCCTAACTCTCTAGAGCCTTTCTAAGGCAAGTGTCAACACATGCAAACGTGGTCCTTAAGATATAATACAACAACAAAGCAGCTAATATAAAGTGAAACATCTCAAACTGAGCCCTTCATCAATGAAATAGCTCAAACTGAGCCCTGAACCAGTAACCTTCATTTAGATAGTCCTACTGTACACTCCTGCCACGAGGGTATGGGGGGGGGGGTCTCCAAAAGAAGCTGTCCTGATTTTTAGTGTGCAATCCTCAAACAGTACTGGATTCAGCAAATCTGATTCCAATCTATACTATAGCCAACAAAAGTGCAACAACAGAATAAAAGCAGAACATGTTTTTTATTAAACTAAATAGGCAACAGAGTAAAAAGCAGTGCAGTTTTTCCTAAATTAACAGAATAAAACAGCAAAAAAGATCTTTTCTTAAATAAGTAAAAGCAGCAATTGGTGTAAAATACAGTCAAGTGCAACAAACAAAGAAGTAAAATTGAAACTTAGCATTCATAATTCTCTCAGATGGTTTGGTATGATCACAGGAGCAGAGGCTAATTGCCTAATCTCTGGAGCCTTTCCAAGACAAGCACCAACCCGTGCAAATGTGGTCCTTAAGTATAATACAACAACAAAGCAGCTAATACAAGGAGACCAATGAAAAAGCTCAAACTGAGCCCTGCACCAATGAAATAGCTCAAACTGAGTCCTGAACCAGTAACTTTCAATTAGATAGTCCAACTATATCCTACTGCCACAAGGGTACGGGGGGGGGGGTCTCCAAAAGAAGCTGTCCTGATTTTTAGTGCTCAATCCTCAAAAAGAATTGGATTCAGTCGGTCTGAATCCAATCTATACTATGACCAACAAAAGTGCAACAACAAAATAAAAGTAAAATACTTTTCTAATAACTTTATCACACACAAGAACAGCATGTAAGAACAACTAAAAATACTTAAGTATAAAATATGCATTTTATATTGTGAAAAGTTTCATAGGAATACTGTTAAGAAAATAAATAGTTTTACTTACAGTTACCTTTTTGCTTCCTCTTCAATTCTTCTCAGAGTCCTTCCAAACATTAATGACATGAAGTAAGGCAAATGCTTTTCAGTTCCTCGCAAGTTTAACAGTCAACAAAAGTCCAGTCATTACCCCCATTCCTATACAACCCCATTTCACAAATGCGACTGATATTTATTCACTAATTTCTGTGTTGCTGGTCTTCTTCCTGATCACCTCCCTCTCTCAACTCCAGATTCCGCTTCAGTTCCATGGTACTCCAAATTCTTCTGGTCAACTCCTGTACTTTCCTCTGTCTCTCAAGCACTGTCACTTGGAACAGTGGAAAAGGTGTCACTGGCAAAGTCTTCACATATGCTTTATCATCAGAAGAATGAAAACCAGAGTCTCCTTCTGCCTGCTGGGTCATTTTTTGTTGGATAAACTTTTGCATTTCCTCCTTAGCTTGTTCTGCATCAAAGACTGACTGTAATCTTTCAGGAAATAATATTCTGAAGACAGCTGGATACAGCAGCTTGAATCGTATACCTCTCAACATTCCCTGAGTACTGAAATAAATTTGTTTTGTCTTCTGCCTGGTGTACAGTGAATAATCATTTTCCACAAACACTGTACTGTCTCCAACTTTTAATACTTTTGTACTTTTACCACAGTCTTGTCAGGACCAACTCTTCCTGCTTGTATGTTTGCACCTTTACTCATTCAGGTCTTGGCCGCTTTTTCATAACAGTTCCTGTTGTGGAATACCAGTCCAGTTGCTGTTTTGTGCTTTCAAAAAATTAATGCAATCTGTTCCTTTTAGTTTATCTGGTACAGCAGAAAGTCTAAGATGTTCCTTGTGTGCCCTTTCTGTAATTCTACCATATTTAAAGCATCTCTTCTTGAGCAGAGTGTCATACTCTGCCAGTCTTTTTTTCATTTCACCCACTGATTTTTGCAGTTTTATCAAATCATCTGAATATCTGTTTAAAGCTTCTCCTATTTTTTTCCAGAATTTTGTTATATGAGGTAATATTCTCCTTTAGTGTTGTGTTTATTTTAATCAGCTCTGAGCACATTTAATGTATTTTTTTTCCTCTAGATTACTGGAAGCCATATCCTGTACCAAAGCTGGAGCCTGAACTGCTTTTTGCTGAACAGCTGCAGAATTTTTCCCAGCCAGTGTTTTCTCTTTGCCTTTTCAAGTAGAGTTTCTTTCATGCTGTCTTAGTTTATTTGCTGGCATACAGGCAGGTAACTTAGTAACCGGTAACTGAATTTTACTCAAGCTGACAATATCACTGGTTGTTGTTTCTGAATTTCTGTTTTCACACTGCGGGAGCTGAAGTTAAGCTGTTGCTCAGTGTGCAGCCATTTTAGAAGTAGCAGATCCTTACACTGTTATACCATAGGAAGTTGATATTGATATACTGTGCGTTTATTTAAGGTAGACACATTTTTAGTCACCTACCAATTTAAATGTGTTATTTAGTTTGCTAGATCTGATTTTGACAAATAAATAGTTTTTCTTTTGGAAACAAGAAAGGAGTGACCATAGGAGGCAACCACAGTCCATTCTTTTGCAGATTTGGTTTTGGATAAACAAGGATTGATTTTGCATGCAACTCAAGTGTGTAGAAAGATTACCATTTTATACTTGCTTTATAGATGACATTTTTTTATTATTTTGGTCAAGAACTTAAGTTGCAGTAAATGAATTTTTAGTTGTACTTATCTTATAGATTACTCTTTATATGGTTAAGAATTGACATTGAATTGATTGAGTTTTTATTTTATTTTAATTATACCATTCTTTTTCTATTTCAAGCAAAAAGGTCAGGTGGCAAAGTAGATTTCCTAAATATTATAGTGCGTGTCCATGCTGAAATTTACAAATTGTGCTCAAATGTTTAGGTAAACCGCAATTCAGTAATACATATTTACTTGCAGACAGCTGACATCATCATTTTTTAACATAATATCATTAACGGAAAAGTCATTCGATTGTTTAGGTTGGGTTTTGAATGTAAGACATTTTAGAAATAATGTTTCAGTTTGAAGCAGATATTCCTAGAAAGGCAGTATGGGAGAGAAAAATGATTCTCTCATAATATTAGGAGTAAGCACCTGGAACATGGCTTACAGGCCAATTAATTGTATGTGTCCAACAGACAGGTGGGAGAATATCACAGTTTCTTCACTTTGTTGATAGTGGTCAGACTCGGTGTATTATAGTGGACAGCTAGAAGATCCTCAATGGGGCAGCAGAATTACTAAAGACAATATGTAGTAACCGTAATGTTACCTACAAAGCAATGCTAATCTTAAGACTATTTTTGCAAAGGAATATGAAGAGTCACCTGATATCAAGCTGAGCTAGAAACCCTCAGGAACCCATCCTTGCAGGTTCAGCAGACAGTGCTGCAGCATCTCTACCAACTCCTATGTTATTTTGTTTAATCAAAACAGGTCAGTTGGTACCACATTATTTTGATTGCAACTTTTAAGTGTGTTGCCCTCTATGACCATTGTGAGGCTTTCTACATAGCTAAGATGTGTCAAAAACTGTCACAGAGTGTACATGAACATCAATATACAATTAAAATGAACGAGACTACAAATGGCCTGTACAAACATTTCACATCTTGCAGTCATTTCAGAAGATGCACACACGCAAATATACATATATATGGGAACCGGACACTTGTGCGAATTTAACTTTCACCGAAAGTCAAATTCGTGCTCACACATACCCAAAATTGCTGTTCATCGAAGCAGCAATTTCGGGTATGTGTGAGTGGTGTGCCGGTCGCACTGCGGTGCAAGTAAGGGAATATTCCTTTACTCCACTGTAGTGCGACCTTGGAGTGAGAATATTTAAGTAGGGGGGGTGTGGGATATATATATATATATATATATACACTTAAAGATTTTTTTCACAAGCAGAGAGGGAGATATGGTGATCTTATTTGAATAAGTGACAGCTGCAGGTAAGGTAAGAGTGAACTGCATCACAGCACCAAGTATTAATGATGCAGTGTGGCTCAGAAGTTTGCTTAAAACTAAATCTACAAAGAAATGAATATTTTGTATATGAAGCGCATAAGTGCAGATATTAAGTGAAGAAAACAATTCCCATTGAATTACAAGTTATTTTTGTCACTTATAGTGATGTTGCAAGGTCTATATTTTCCTAAGAATAGTTAATATTTATGTTTCTTTATTTGTTCTGTGACTGTCTGAAATATAACGAGTGTTGTTGCCTATATAGCATTTTAATATTACTGACTTATTCTAAAGAGGTGAAAAAAGGCTGCTATACTTTACAGGAGAAAAGCCCACAGAATTCACAAGCAAAGATACTCCAAATAAGGAATCACCAGACAGGAAAATAATTTAGTGCTTTCATCTCTGTTAAATCAAACCTTATTCAGCATCACAGGTCTTGTTAGAAGATGGTTTAAAAAGGCAAACACATACGTCACCTGTTCTAAAACTAACCAATTATACCCAAACTCCCTTGTTTTTTCTGCTGTCATTTTTAAAGTACACTTAATGTTAATATCATCTCTGAGGCTATAAAACAGGTTAATCCCTAATCTAAAATGTCGATACACTTCTTTGATTTCTAGCAAGATATTTATACCCCTTGTAAATTTGCACAGCCCATTCAATTTACTACAAAAAAAACTCTTAAAATTGGTACAGTTGTTAGAATGCTAACATAGTGCATTTTAGTTCATTCTTTCTGATGGTTAGCGCATGCTCACATATTCGCTGCAGGGCCAGCCTTATGCATAGATGAACTGGATGATCAGCTAAGGCACCATTGTTCTAAGGGTGCTTCTTCCCCATTTATTTGATTATTTTGATATGTTTAGATTGGGTGCTGCTCCAATTAATTCACATTGTTACCTTAGCTTTAAGGTTGCAAGGTTAGGGAAAACATACCTCACAACATTCAAACTTAGGGGTTAAGTTGCTTAAAGGACTTGTAAATGATGGAAGGATGTTTAAGTCAGGCTGGGCCATTCCACACAATGCACAGGAATGATGATGAATGCCAGTTAGACTATTTGTAAAACCTTCGTCACAATAATGTTGATGGTAGCGATAAACCAGTTTTTCTGGCTTTGGGTTTTATGTGGGCAGTAGGAATGAGGAGGGTGGAGCTGTAAGATAAGCGTTATTACTCTTATTGTTACTGCAGTGCTGGCACTCATCGAGCAACATTTTGATTTGTGTTGGGATGAGGGGAATGGTGTGGTGAGAAGTTTGTTTTTTTTCTTTAACAATAAAGTGGGCAGTGATTAACCAGATCTATTGGGCATGTGGATGAGAATGATGCCTTGCGTTAAGTGTCATTACTGTTTTTACAATTATAATGGCAGTGATTAACCAGATCTACTGGTCATGTGGATAAGAATGGTGCCTTGCGTTGTGTTCTTACTGTTTTTTTACAATAATGATGGCGGTGATTAACCAGATCTACTGGCTTGTGGATGAGAATGGTGCCCTGCGTTGTGTTATTACCGTTTCTTACAATAATGATGGCAGTGATTAACCAGATTTACTGGGTATGTGGATAAGAACGGTGCCTTACGTTAAGTGTTATTACTATTTTTTACAATAATGATGACAGTGATTAACCAGATCTACTGGGCATGTGGATGTGAACGGTGCCTTGCGTTGTTATTAACGTTTTTTACAATAAAGCTGGCAGTGATCATCTTAGCACAAGAAATCAAGAGAAAGCCAAAAATAATGGGGGATAAAATAGTGACAAATTTTAAATATAGCTCCTGTAACCTTAGAATGTTTCTAGAATAAAAGTGTTGTGCTGCCATGCACTTTCTGAAGAGGATAAAGTCTGAAGCCCAAATGTCTGACATTACTTAATGAATTCGGTCCTCAATGATTGCCAAAAAATCACAAATTTTATGAAAAACAGACAAAAATATGAGACAAAAATTTGGACATTCTGCAAAAATCTGGACAGCTAAGATGTATAGTGGGCAGCTGGGATGAGGGGAATGGTGTGGTAAGAAGTATAATTACTCTTTTTATAGTAATGCTGGCAGTGGTCTACCAGATATTTTGGGCAATATTTCTTGTCTTTATGATTCATGTGAAACAACTTGGATTGTAATATCTTAATGTGTGGCAACCTGTTTGTGTGGACTGTGAAGGTGAAATAATATTACATAGCCATCAGACAACTCTAACGGCTGGGTGGGGGAATGGGTTGACTGGATGAAAGCAACTGACCTTCTTGTCTTTGTTCGGTTTGAACAGTAACTATCTGGCTTTGAAAGACTAATTTGCTTTTGTGATTAGTAGAATGAATTACTTAACTGTACACCTGATATGCACAAACTGAGTGCATATAATTACTGTGGCTGTCTTTTGTGAAAGAAAATGATTAGCTAACTGGTGTTGTTTGTTCGTCATTTTGGCTTTGCAGGACTAACGATTATCTGAAGCAATATGCAATATTTTAATAAGTGGCAACTGTTTGGTACAAAGATAAAATACATTACAGGGTCATTGTATTTTATTACAATCAGACTTCTGAACTGTACATAGAAGTGGATATAACAGCCTGGTGGGGGTTGTCCAGATGAAAATTACTGACCTGGTTGTCACTTGTTCACTTTAGCAGTCAACTGTCAGTAAAAGAGAAAAATGCATGTGAGGATACCCAGGCCTTCAGAACTTCTGGGGGGGGGGGGTGGCCTCCACACACCAAAGTTCTATAAGGAGATTTTGACATGGGCTAGTAATCACCCTGAACCATACCTAGCTTAAAACTAGCCATGCTCATAAGTGCATATAGAAGGTTGCTGTATTTGAATGGGGTGGGGTGGGCTCCATGGAGATATTTTGCCTAGGGCACAAGTATACCTAATGCCAGCTGTGATTCTCTGTGATACCTTTAACTGTTGCAAGGCATAAGAGTGTAAAAAGGCAGGTATAAACAGTCCACATCAACGAGTCTTCGTAATGATAAAATATACGAAACAAGGCAGTCTTCACTTCACCAAGTCGATAAAAAAATTTCACTTCACCAAATAGATAAAAGTTCCAATTTATTGGACAAATAATAAAATTTGGCAAGTGCTTTCACCCTCATGGGCTTCTTCAAGCCAAAACGCTATACATACTTTAAAAACTTTATATATACTTTTAAAGCAATGACATCATATCCTGTAAAATAATTACATAATACACAATAAATTAATGTAAAATAATTAACCATTGCAACTCTACATAAAAAAGACTAACTCATTTAAAACAAAATTCTGTAACCAATTCTTTATATATATTTAATAGTACCACTTGCATAGGTAGCATGGTAACTGAAAGGTGTATAGATGTATGTATATATATATATATAAAAAATTTAACTTTTAAACCTTCAACGTTCTACCTTTCAACATAGGTCTCAGGGGAACTCTTATCATTTAGCCCTGGCTTCCTATCCGCCCTCAACCTAATAATCCCTCTAGTCTCACTTTGTTCTGTATTATTCATGGCATCTCCTCTTCTTATTGTGGGTGTGTTAGCCTGTATAACTAAAAACTTAAACTTATGTTGTACTGATGTTTCTAACACATGCTTCGAAAGTGCATTTTTATTTGATTTAATGCGAATATTACACTGGTGTTCCCGAATTCTATCCTTAAGTCTTCTGTCCGTTTTGCCCACATAAAATGCTGGGCAAAGCATGCAGTAGGCTAAATAAACAATGTGTTCTGTATCACATGTAGCCATAACATTAAAACTGAAACATTGTTGGCTCACATGATGTGTAAAAGATGCAGTACTATCTATCATGTTACAAAAATTACATTTCCTGTACAACTTGGTGAGGTGTGGTATAATTTTATTATTTGTCCAATAAATTGGAACTTTTATCTACTTGGTGAAGTGAAGATTTTTTATCTACTTGGTGAAGTGAAGACTGCCTTGTTTCGTATATTTTATGATTACGAAGACTCGTTGATGTGGACTGTTTATACCTGCCTTTTTACACTCTTGTGCCTTGCATTTGTTATATTACTACTTTTTTACAAGAGTGTTTACTTCTGGGTAGCATTTTCTGATATTTTATTCTTTATACCTTTAACTGTGTTTTTTTCTTTATAGTATGCTTCACTTCTGTCATAAATTGCAAGATATACAACTCCACTGACTGCTACTGCAAGTATAATGCTGTTTAGCCATGGGATAACAGTAGCAGATGTGCTATTGGTTATGTATCTACATTACTCATAAAACCCACAGACAGAAGTACATGCACCCTCCTCACATTAATGTTCTTAATATTCATTTTCTTTGTTGTTTTTATCACACATATCTTTAAAGTTAACATTTCTTTTATAAGTAAATTATGGTTTGTCACCAACATGTTTCAATACATCAGAATTTCCAGTGAATATTTTCAAATTGTCAATTAAAGCTCGTCTTACTTTTTGGCTATTTACTGAGAATTCCAGAACAAAGAAGGTATTTACAAATCTGTTAAGCCCCTGTCTGTCCTTTTTCATCTGAGTGTAAGCTCCTATACTCCCTTCGTCATTACTAGGATTTGGAGGTGACACCAGGGGTAAGTTCCTATACTCCCTCCGTCATTACTAGGATTTGGAGGTGACACCAGGGGTAAGTTCCTATACACCCTCCATCATTACTAGGATTTGGAGGTGACACCAGGGGTAAGCTCCTGTACTCCCTCCGTCATTACTAGGATTTGGAGGTGACACCAGGGGTAAGTTCCTATACTCCCTCCGTCATTACTAGGATTTGGAGGTGACACCAGGGGTAAGTTCCTATACTCCCTCCGTCATTACTAGGATTTGGAGGTGACACCAGGGGTAAGTTCCTATACTCCCTCCGTCATTACTAGGATTTGGAGGTGACACCAGGGGTAAGTTCCTATACTCCCTCCGTCATTACTAGGATTTGGAGGTGACACCAGGGGTAAGTTCGTATACTCCCTCCGTCATTACTAGGATTTGGAGGTGACACCAGGGGTAAGTTCGTATACTCCCTCCGTAATTACTAGGATTTGGAGGTGACACCAGGGGTAAGTTCCTATACTCCCTCTGTCATTACTAGGATTTGGAGGTGACACCATGGGTAAGTTCCTATGCTCCCTCCGTCATTACTAGGATTTGGAGGTGACACCAGGGGTAAGTTCCTATACTCCCTCCATCATTACTAGGATTTGGAGGTGACACCAGGGGTAAGTTCCTATACTTCCTCCATCATTACTAGGATTTGGAGGTGACACCAGAGTAAGTTCCTATACTCCCTCCATCATTACTAGGATTTGGAGGTGACACCAGGGGTAAGTTCCTATACTCCCTCCGTCATTACTAGGATTTGGAGGTGACACCAGGGGTAAGTTCCTATACTCCCTCCGTCATTACTAGGATTTGGAGGTGACACCAGGGGTAAGTTCCTATACTCCCTCCGTCATTACTAGGATTTGGAGGTGACACCAGGGGTAAGTTCCTGTACTCCCTCCGTCATTACTAGGATTTGGAGGTGACACCAGGGGTGAGTTCCTGTACTCCCTCCATCATTACTAGGATTTGGAGGTGACACCAGGGGTAAGTTCCTGTACTCCCTCCGTTATTACTAGGATTTGGAGGTGACACCAGGGGTAAGTTCCTATACTCCCTCCATCATTACTAGGAATTGGAGGTGACACCAGGGGTAAGTTCCTATACTCCCTCCATCATTACTAGGATTTGGAGGTGACACCAGGGGTAAGTTCCTATACTCCCTCCGTCATTACTAGGATTTGGAGGTGACACCAGGGGTAAGTTCCTATACTCCCTCTGTCATGTCTAGAATTTGGAGGTGACACCAGGGGTAAGTTCCTATACTCCCTCCGTCATGTCTAGGATTTGGAGGTGACACCAGGGGTAAGTTCCTATATTCCCTCCGTCATGTCTAGGATTTGGAGGTGACACCAGGGGTAAGTTCCTATACTCCCTCCGTCATTACTAGGATTTGGAGGTGACACCAGGGGTAAGTTCCTATACTCCCTCTATCATTACTAGGATTTGGAGGTGACACCAGGGGTAAGTTCCTATACTCCCTCCGTCATTACTAGGATTTGGAGGTGACACCAGGGGTAAGTTCCTATACTCCCTCCGTCATGTCTAGGATTTGGAGGTGACACCAGGGGTAAGTTCCTATACTCCCTCCGTCATGTCTAGGATTTGGAGGTGACACCAGGGGTAAGTTCCTATACTTCCTCCGTCATTACTAGGATTTGGAGGTGACACCAGGGGTAAGTTCTTATACTCCCTCCATCAATACTAGGATTTGGAGGTGACACCAGGGTAAGTTCCTATACTCCCTCCGTCATTACTAGGATTTGGAGGTGACACCAGGGGTAAGTTCCTATACTCCCTCTGTCATTACTAGGATTTGGAGGTGACACCAGGGGTAAGTTCCTATACTCCCTCCGTCATTACTAGGATTTGGAGGTGACACCAAGGGTAAGTTCCTATACTCCCTCCGTCATTACTAGGATTTGGAGGTGACACCAGGGGTAAGTTCCTATACTCCCTCCATTACTAGGATTTGGAGGTGACACCAGGGGTAAGTTCCTATACTCCCTCCGTCATTACTAGGATTTGGAGGTGACACCAGGGTAAGTTCCTATACTCCCTCCGTCATTACTAGGATTTGGAGGTGACACCAGGGTAAGTTCCTATACTCCCTCCATCAATACTAGGATTTGGAGGTGACACCAGGGTAAGTTCCTATACTCCCTCCGTCATTACTAGGATTTGGAGGTGACACCAGGGGTAAGTTCCTATACTCCCTCTGTCATTACTAGGATTTGGAGGTGACACCAGGGGTAAGTTCCTATACTCCCTCCATCATTACTAGGATTTGGAGGTGACACCAGGGGTAAGTTCCTATACTCCCTCCGTCATTACTAGGATTTGGAGGTGACACCAAGGGTAAGTTCCTATACTCCCTCCGTCATTACTAGGATTTGGAGGTGACACCAGGGGTAAGTTCCTATACTCCCTCCGTCATTACTAGGATTTGGAGGTGACACCAGGGGTAAGTTCCTATACTCCCTCCGTCATTACTAGGATTTGGAGGTGACACCAAGGGTAAGTTCCTATACTCCCTCCGTCATTACTAGGATTTGGAGGTGACACCAGGGGTAAGTTCCTATACTCCCTCCGTCATTACTAGGATTTGGAGGTGACACCAGGGGTAAGTTCCTATACTCCCTCCGTCATTACTAGGATTTGGAGGTGACACCAGGGGTAAGTTCCTATACTCCCTCCATCATTACTAGGATTTGGAGGTGACACCAGGGGTAAGTTCCTATACTCCATCCGTCATTACTAGGATTTGGAGGTGACACCAGGGGTAAGTTCCTATACTCCCTCCGTCATTACTAGGATTTGGAGGTGACACCAGGGGTAAGTTCTTATACTCCCTCCGTCATTACTAGGATTTGGAGGTGACACCAGGGGTAAGTTCCTATACTCCCTCCGTCATTACTAGGATTTGGAGGTGACACCTGGGGTAAGTTCCTATACTCCCTCCGTCATTACTAGGATTTGGAGGTGACACCAGGGGTAAGTTCCTATACTCCCTCCGTCATTACTAGGATTTGGAGGTGACACCAGGGGTAAGCTCCTATACTCCCTCCGTCATTACTAGGATTTGGAGGTGACACCAGGGGTAAGCTCCTATACTCCCTCCGTCATTACTAGGATTTGGAGGTGACACCAGGGGTAAGCTCCTATACTCTCTCCGTCATTACTAGGATTTGGAGGTGACACCAGGGGTAAGTTCCTATACTCCCTCCGTCATTACTAGGATTTGGAGGTGACACCAGGGGTAAGTTCCTATACTCCCTCCGTCATTACTAGGATTTGGAGGTGACACCAGGGGTAAGTTCCTATACTCCCTCCGTCATTACTAGGATTTGGAGGTAACACCAGGAGTAAGTTCCCATACTCCCTCCGTCATTACTAGGATTTGGAGGTAACACCAGGGGTAAGTTCCTATACTCCCTCCATCATTACTAGGATTTGGAGGTGACACCAGGGGTTATTTTGGTGCTCATCACTCTCATTTTTATAAAGGTGCTGAGAGTACAACTTGTACTTCCCTGGTCATCTAGGGCAGAACTACCTTAGTAACAGTACCCTTGTTCAGTTAGGAGGTGCTTATACACACTTAAAACATAGCCCTCCTCAAGCAGACATGAGCAAAGCAACACTGGTGTCTCTGTGAAACAGGTAGAAAGGTGTTAATTAACTACAGATACAGGAAATTAAGCTAAAAGGTCAGTGCAGTGAAATGTTTTTTTCCTTTCTTTTTTAATCTACATTACAAACTTTTTTTGCTAATTATCTGCTTATTTTATTTACACTTGTATGCTTAGGTTCTTTTTCCTTCTCTTTGTATATTTAACTAACAATTTTTAAATAATTAAGTAGTGTGTAATATTTCTTGGCCAAATTCTCAATATTTTATGGTGCATTTTTGTTGTGAGTTAAATATATCAATCCCAGGAGCACACTTCCAAGACAACACTCAACACAACAAGTAAAGCCATATCCTTTGAGACCTCATCTGCAAATACAATAAGGCAAACCAACACACTAAGCAAAATTTTAGTCATAACAGACTCCATTGTGAGGCATAGCGATGTCCTGCTCACCAAGGCTGAATAAGGAGAAAATTATGGGCAGTTGTCTGTCAGGGGTCAGGATCCACCAAACTACCCATGCACAAATGTCATTAGATGACAAGCACCTATATGACTCACTTATAGTACATGTGGGTATAAATGACCAGAGACACACCATTCTGGATTATATGAAGAGAGTGACAGAGAGAGAACGAGAGAGATTATGGAGCTCTCAGGGTATGCATCCCCGGCTAGTATGCAACAAGTATTGATCAACATCTTGCCATTATCAAGGATGATGCCACAGTTTGAACAAAAGATGATTGGCTTCAATAATTGGCTTAGCTTCTGGTGTCATTCCAAGGGGGTACAATATTTGTCAGCATGGGAGGAAATGGTCAACAGACCATGCTGCTTTGCTAAGGATGGCCTACACTTGTCCACCTCTAGGATTTTGAATATTGGATAAACCATTGTCCTTTTCCATACTGCCTTTTTAGGCAATGCCAAACTGGCAAACCTTCCAACATAGCGAATCTAACTCAAAGGAATCTAAAGGTGCTATTTCTCAATGCCAGGAGTGTAAACAAGAAACTACCCTCACTCCAGGCTGTCCTCACCTTGAAGAATATGGACATCTGTGCAGTTACTGAGACATTATTTAAAGCCATGGAGAGCACCCAGACAATACGGGGCCACAATATCTTCCACACATTTAGACCAACTATTGCACAGTCAGGGACCAAAGGTAGAGTTGTCTCAAACTACAGCAACAACAAACTTACCACAGGACTAGTCAGGCAGGATGACGTGCTTGAGCTTCTCCATGTCCAGACTTCCAGGGGCAAAGTCCCATATCCTTGCAAGCTATAGGTCACCCTCTATGGCCCAAGTAACCCATAATCATACTTGGACTTATTCTAGGCTCTCGCCATTCAACCCTATACCACAGTCATGGGTAACTTCAACTCCCCACCATAAACTTGTAATACTTACATGAATCCAAAGTACGTGCCCAGAGATTCCAGAACTTTGTAAACATAAACACCTTGGACCAGATAGTCCATACACAACTAGGGGATGTAACCATACTCTGCCTGGTACTTACAAACATGCGTGAATGCTTTGTCAAACCACAAAGCTGTCTCCTTTGTAATAAAAGTCACTTCTGTGACAATAACTAAATGTAACATTTAGTAGCTATTCTAAGGCAAACTTCCTACTACTAAGTGATAAACTGTAAAAGTTTCAACCCTCCCCCCATCCATGAGAACATACTGCCTATGTGAAATCATTCACAATAATTCTGTGTAACCATGTCAATAAATGCACAGAAACAGCTGTGCCTGCCAGAAGTAGGCTTAGAACTAACTCGAAAAATAAACCATCCTGGTGGAATCCAAACATAAACAGTTGTAAAACAAAAGAAAAAAATCATAGCCAAGATTGGGAAGTGCTATGCCCAGTACGATAAAAATACTGTCATCAATCTAAACAAACAATTAAGATGACAAATTAAGTCTAATAAAGGCACATTTGAGGTAAAGATAGTCTCACAAGCAAAAGACAACCCCAAAGCTTTTCTTACCTATGTCCAAAACCTCAAAGGCAACACAGAGCAGTGTACACAACTGATTGTAATGGAGCCACCTACAAAGACCCAGAAGATATAGAAAATCTGCTGGATAACAAATTCAGCTCCAATTTTAGCACATCTCTCCCCAGCTAAGCCCCAGGAAATACCATTAAACAATACCCCCCCCCCAACTATCACTAGGCAGCAGAGCTGAGATGCACTCTCTAGGGCTAAAAACACTGTATCAGTGAGCCCCAACAATATCCCAGGATGCCTCCAAAATAGGCTGAAACATGACCTATTAGTACAATTGGAGTCAATGTTTAACCATAGCCTCCAGACAGGTTTTGTGCCATGTGACTGTAAAACCACAATTATTGTCCCTCTGCATAAGGGCAGGTCATCAATGGACCCCGGGAACTACAGACCCATAAGTCTGACTACTCTCATATTCAAAGTCATGGAAAGAATTATAATGGAAATGATTAATAAGGACATAGAAAGCCTTCAAACTCTGGATTCAATGCAGTCTGATGTCATCAAGTACGGATTCTTTGAGAAGGTCACCAAGCTAACGGATGAGGGCAAAATGATACATCCTGCCTATCCTGACCTGGCTCAGGTATTGATACAACACCACACTCAGGTATTTGATACAACACCTCACTCAGGTATTTGATACAACACCTCACTCAGGCACTGTGAATAAACTCATTGGTTTAGGCATGGACTCCTGTGGTATACACTGGATAGTCAGCTGGCTCCCAGATAGGGCCCAGAAGTCAGGATGGGGAGACCACCTTCACAAAGAGACCAGTCACCAGTAGAGTCCTTTAGGGCTCTGTGCATTTTCTGCTCCTTTTTGGCATCTGCCTCTCAGAGGTCAGGGTCAAAGTCAGGGGCCTTTGACTGACCAGTTTTGCAGATGACTGGAGATACCTTTATAAATGCACTTTAAAACCCTTTATAAAGACATCCCTGTCCTGTAGTATTTTACTGCCTATTTTTTGACTGTGGATTTACCACAAAGTTGCTACAAAGTTCTGTGGATTACTTCACCAGTACTTTAATATTCCCGCATAGTCCTGTTTGGGCACCAAGTGTTATATTTATCTAGTTGACTATAAAAATGTGAAATCTCAGTGTTCAACTTGTGTTATGCCATTTCAGCATAAATGTTACTCAGGAACTTCCTGTAGTAAATTAGCTACATTTATTAACACAACAAATATTAATAAACAGGAAGATAAAGAATCTTAGCAAGAATAATGTTATTAGAATGGCCAGGTAATTCACCCACTGAGCGTGCAAACAACCAAGTCCAAAATAAAACGAAAAACACGCCCAAACTGTAAAGTCACTGAAAAAACGCACCCTTCAAAGCAGCAGCCTTTTACTAAATTCTTGAATTCACCAACACAAGATTAAGTGCTTTCATCCACAAGGACGTGGACTAACTTCTGGGCCCTATTGTGGATGAAAGCGCTTAATCTTGTGTTGGTGAATTAAAGAATTTAGTAAAAGGCTGCTGCTTTAAAGGGTGCATTTTTTCAGTGAATCCTTTACAGTTTGGGCATGTTTTTCGTTTTATTTTGGACTTACTTGGTTATTAGCATGGCAAAATAGCAGCATAGACAAAGTGATATATGATGGAACTTTCTTGACGGGCAGTTCTAACTGATGAACTGAACCACAATGAAACAAGAACCAAACTGAACTTCTGTAACTAAACAGAATTGTAGTAATAATCAATGATGAAAACTTCTGTCTTGAAAGCATACATCTTATAACCCCCTTCTGTAGTCCAGCACATGTTCTCTTGATTCTTAGGCCTTGTACCATTCAATTGAACAAGATTTACTATTAGTCTCCTAATTGTCTGTCTCTATCTCTGTAAGGTCACTCTGACAAGAATGTTATCTTGAGAATCTGAGATTTCTGCATGTTTACCTTTATCAGTGATTTGGCCTGAAGGTTATTCACTTAACATAGCTCATTTGGACTTTTCCACTGAAAGTGCATTTGCTAAAGTTGCATGCAGAATATTCATCATCATCATCATCAGCCCCCTTTTTCCCATTTTTCTACATGGGGTTGGGGGTCATGTTAACTGTCACCATCTCTCTCGATTCATTGCCACACTCCTGCCTTCTTCACCACTAATGACTGACTGTCTCAGATCTTCTTTCACACAACCCATCCACCTGTTTGATGTACATCCTTGTTTCCTCTTAGCTTCTTCCTGTCTGTCTCAAATCTTCTTCACCAGATTGTCTTCTGCTTTTCTGCACGTGTTCAAACCACTATACTCTGTTCTCTGATTTTTTTCTGCAATTGGAGCTACTTATGCTTCTGTTGTCTTCATTTCTTCGTCTGTCCCACAGTGTGCATCCTGCCACCATTCTCAGGCACTTCATTCCATCACCTCTCACTTCCTCATCTACTCTGCCTTTACTGCCCAGGTTTCTGTACCATACAGTAGTACTGGTCTCAGCAATATCTTGTACACCTTACTTTTCAGCTTCTTTGGCATTCTTATATCATAGACTACACCTGAGACTCTATGCCAGTTGGTTGCAGACCCTCTGATTCTAGCTTTGACCTCTTCATTCAGACTTCCCATCTCCTCAACCACCCCTCACAGATACTTGAAGCTGTTTACCTGTTCCACTATCTTCCCATCTATCTCTATTCTCAGCTTCCTCTGATTTCCCCAGTTTGCTGCCATTACCACTGTCTTATCTGTGCTTAGTTTCATCTCATGTCCCTTCAGTTTTGCATTCAATTCCCCTGTCCTATGCTGAAGTTCTTGCTCAGAGACTGCCTGTAATGCCACATCAACTGCATACAGCAACTTTGTTGATCTGCCCCCTCCAACCTGTTTACTAATGTAATGGTGCACACCCACTCCTACTGGGAACCCCTCTGTGAGGATGAACACTGTTCGTACTTGAGTCATTGGGTCCTTGTACATAGCTTGTACTAATTCTACCAATGTTTCTGGGACTTCAAACCACAGCAATACTGCCCAAATCAGTTTTCCTGGCACCTTGTCATGTGCTTTCTTCAAGTCTAGGAATGACCAGTTGGACTCTTTCCTCATCTCTAGCTTCTACTCAACTATTTGTCACACTGCAAATATCGGGTCAGTTGTGCTGTATCCTGATCTGAATTTGAACTGCTCATCTCCCACCTTGCACTCTACTATTCTGCATATCTGTTTATCAATCACCGTCTCCAGAACTATTATGCAAAGTGACAGAAGTTTGATGCCTCTGTACTCCCCACAGTTGTGGATGTTCCCTTTGTTATTGCACAGTGGCATGAGCATATTTGCTCTACAGTCATCTGGGATACACCATTCTCTCCACACTGCTATTAGTACCCTCAGGAGCCATTTCTCCCCTATCTCACCCAGCATCTTTATCATGTCTCCTGTGACCTCATCTGAGCCTGCTGCTTTCCCTGGCTTCATTTTCCTTAGTGCTGTTCTTACTTCTTCTAGGGTGGGCTCCTCTTCTTCTCTCATTGTAGGCGGTTTCTGGGGCAGTACAGCTTCTGTGGGGTTTTTCTTCATTCAGAAGCTGCTGGAAATACTCCTTCCATCTGCCTTTGATGTCCCGTGGGCTGGTGAGCAGGTTATTGCTGGAATCCTTTATGAAAGGTGCCTGACTATCTTGTTTATCTTTCAGTCTTTGGCTTGCAACGTGATATAGTTTCTTTGTGCCACCGACTGATTCACTTTCTAGAAGCTGGTAGAGTGCCTCTGATGTCATATTCTTTGCTATTGCAACTCTTCTGTCAGCTTCTTTGTAGCCAACCAGTAGTCCTTCCTAGCCTGGTCAGTCTTTTCTGTCTCCCATTTTTTGCTGCACTCCTTCTTTCTTTTGATGACTTCCTGGACTGCATTCCGCCACCAGCTTTCCTTATGTAACTTATTTCCATATCTGGCTCGGTCACATGTCTGTTGTAGTCCTCAGACATGCTGTTTTTTTTTTTTTTCTCAAAAAAATGTTTTGATTTTACAAATCCAAAAAACAAACTATTTACATATACAACAGAAATGAACTATCTACCATGTCCATAACAAAGAATACAAATATAAAGCGTTAGTACCTCCCTAATAAGTTTGCATTATTAGTTCTCATTTTTATGGCAGAAGTTTTTTATTACAAATTTATTTAGCTACATGGATAAATTCACAGTTAAATGTGAATTAAACTTCCAATTTATTGTAACACTTTCCTTGCTGTTGACAAAACTGACCATAGAGTAGGTATCTGGCATACTGCTACGACTTCTGGAATTGGAACATTGAATAGAATGAGAATCTGTAATTATGCAGTTATTATTCCGCAGTGTTTTACAAAATATCTAAAATCAGTCCAAAAAGTCACATCAACTCTATTTCCTCCTTTACTTCGGTGCTAGAGCCCTAAGTAATTCCTTGAACTGTTGTGCTTTCTCTCCAGTCAACTTCCAGGTCTTCAGCCTGGTCTTTGTTGACCTGTTTGCAGCTGATTGTGGCAACCAGTGGTTTATGCTGTAGGCCAACTGTTTCACTAGGGATGACTTTGCAATCACTGATTCCACACTAGTGCCCTTTCCTTACGAGAAGGAAGTCTACCTGAGTTGAATGTTGGCCACTCTTGTATGTGATTTTTGTGACTTCCTCTCTTTCTGAACCATGTGTTGGCTACTATCAAGCCATTTTCCAAACAGAAGTCTAGAATGGCTTCTCCTTTATTCCTCTTGCCCCATCTATGTGGACCCAGGCAGTCCTCATATCCTGATCTGTCTGTTCCGATATGTGCAACTACTGTATGAATAAACTCTTTTCCTCGTTATCACAACCCTACTGTGGGGCATAGGCTGAGATTATGAATACTGCCCTGTCATTACACTGGAGTCTGACTGCCATGAGTCTGTCATTAATTCTGATAATATCCCTCACTGCTTTCTGAAGCCTTTCTCACCACAATTCGTACACCATTTCTAGCCTGTCCCCCTCCTGAGTAGTGCAGTCTGGATCCCAAGCCAACTGACTTTGCTGCACTGCCCTTCCATCTTGTCTATTGATGCATAGGCTGTCCAGCCTCCTCCATTGATGCATAGGATGTCCAGCCTCCTCCGTATCATCATGTCATCCACTTCCAAGCTGCGTCCTGTCAGTGAACCTACATTAAGTGTAGCAATTCTCAGTTCATGTTTAGCAATTTGGTTGGTTTTATGTCCAGCTTTTGCTCAACAGAGCTATCCCAGGTAACCCAGGCTGGGCAACTAGATACCAGCCAGCCTGTTGAGCTTTAGGTGGGCACACACTGGTGAATAGGGGCACATACACTCTTTCCACCATTAGCATGGGTCTCTGGTGTAGCTCAGGTCTTCAGTCACCGGTAACTACCCATGCCCATTTTGGCAAAATTAGTCAACACGGTAGAGCCATATTTTACACCATTGAGTGGCTGTCCCTGCCACGTCACACAGTCTGTGATCCATGTTCTCCTATCTTGAGGATACTGTGCACCACAGTAGATGCCCAAAGTGGTTGTTCTATACAACTTCCTCACCTATAGGAAACAATCTATTTATTGGCGAGTTGTTCAGAGGTGGGAGAAGTCCCTCAGACAGATAGGGAGAAGAATGCAAATTCCAAACATGCACTGGTCGAAGGTCAGGATCAAACCCTGTACTTTGTGCATGGGAGGCGAAGACCTTAACCAGTACGACAACTGCTTTCTAAAGAAAGCATGTTGCATGCAGAATGCTGTATATAAAATTAAAATATTTCTGCATCAACATGGCTAAATTTCCAAGTTCATACAAAGAGAGAATTGTATTTATATAAGATTTATTCTAACAAAACTGTATTTATGTAAAGTCTGTTCTAACAGCGCTGAGGGATGGACATGCATGTGAATGGTTGAGAATTTTCTTTACAGTTTTTAATCAGCTAGGTTTAAGGAGATTAGGGAAGTTAAGTAAGTTTAGCTGCCAGAGAGCTATGCAATGGTGTGTTTTATTGGTAAAATCAATGGCAAGTTTGCAGTTTTATTGTAAGATTGCTCACGTTCTGTGGTATGAGTTGATTGCAGGTTAGTGAAAATTGAGGAAGAATATATCGAGGGTAGAAGATCGGCTTTAGCAGTAGCTATTTGGGCTTGGCCAGACAAGACTTTCTTGGACCTATAGAGCATTCCTAACTTTTGTTTAGTTTTTTAGGGTTACTTGCTGATTGTGTAACTCAAGTCCTAGGTGTTCATCAGTGGTAACTCCAAGTAGTTTAGTATGGAGAACAAATTTAACTGCTCTGCCATCAAATGAATGAAGAAGCAGTGGGTAGTGTGAGTTTGACATATACTTGGGAGAAAAGAGCATGCATATTGTTTTTTGGGGGTTTAGGATCAGGTTTGATTGCTGCAGACAGGACTTAATAGATGTGAGGGAGTGTTGAGTGGCTTTTTGTAGTTCAGAGATACAAAGGTCAGCGCATATAATGGTAGGTCCATCTGCTTATTGAATAAGGGTGGCATTGGTTAGCACAGTAGGCAGGTCATTCATGAATATCTTAAAAATGAGTGGACCAAGAATAGATCCTTCTGGGAGACCAACAGAGATGGGAAGAAAGGTAGATGAGGCATGTTGCCCATTTTACACATTGTGTTCTATGTTGAAAGCAGGATTTGAACCACAGGATGTCTTTGTTTGAGAGGTCTATTTTGGAAAGTTGTAGTAGGGGTAAAGAGTGAGAGACAGTGTCAAAAGCTTCTGAGATCTCAAGGAAGACTATTTTGTGCTCATTTATTGAATTCAAGAAGAAAAGTCGAGCAATGCTGGTGCTGTGACAGTACCGTGAGAGGGTCAGAAACCATTTGGGATGCTGTCAGGATATTCTGGTTGAGGTGAAAAGCTAACAGTCGAGAGTGGATTTACTTCTGTATGATTTTTTATGGGGAGATGGTGTCGCTAAAGGCCTGTAGTTATTTATGTCAGTGGATGGAGCCACCTTTGTGAATAGCTAAAATGAACGATTGTTTCCAGACTGATGAAAAACAGGATTCTTGGACAGACCTATTGATTTAGATAGAACTGGGGTAAGCCGGGCCACCCACTGCTAGTTCCACATATTCAGTGGGTAAGCTGTCCGGGCTAGTGGTAGTAACCTTTAATTTCTAGAGATATTATTTGATGGTTAGAGTGTACAGGTTGGGAGAGTAGGAAGTTGCCATTATGAGATGAGGAGGAAGGGGGGGCTGTACTGGGGTTGGCTTTTGTTAGAGAGGGGTTGGCTTTTGTTAGAGAGGGGTTGGCTTTTGTTAGAGAGGGGTTGGCTTTTGTTAGAGAGGGGCTGGCTTTTGTTAGAGAGGGGCTGGCTTTTGTTAGAGAGGTTGCAGTAGTAATGAAATGAGAATGCAAGGTGCAGGCTGCACACTGAAGTCAGATTCTGTAGCAGTGGGATTCATTTATTTAGTTAGTCTGCCAGGGCACCACCCTGATCACATTAGACCATTTGCAGGCACAGCCAGGGATTGGGAGTTTAGAAATGTTGAACCTAAATAGTTTGGGCAATTTAGAGGTGTTATTCTGACCTATAACAGTGATTTGTGCTGGGCAACTACCCAGAGGGACATCTTTATTAGTGATTTTGGAAATGCCCTAGAGCAATGGCTTATGACAATGATACATAACATAACCCACAGAGTATGAATGAGATACATTACAGCACCACACTGTCAATCATGTGTTCAGACTGATGAAGATTCACTCCCACTATTTACAGATTCCTATAGTGGTGCACTGCAGTGTGTGCCAGAGACCTGCCGAAAGAGATTGCCTGTCTGTGCAATTCTGTGCAACATGATTGTGCACAGACAGTGTGGGTGACTCTGCTATTAAAGGACCAGATGGACAAGAGCCAGTGGCAAAGGATGGACAGCTGAAGAGCTGCTGAAGGAATCTGCTGCAGGGAAAGACCATGTGAGGCAAATGTAGGTGCAATGCACTGTGGCACTGGTAAAAAGGTTACATCTGGTTCGCACCGCTGCGCCAGAACAGACACAACAAATACTGAAACTCATGCATGCAATACTTGCATCCAGGTATCTCACTATCTGTCCATACTGTCCATCAGACATAACCTGCCCATGGTCATAGGGTCATAGGTTCATAGGAGGATACTAGGCTAATGGTCCTAGGGCCTTTAACAAGCCTAGCCATGTAAAAAAAAAAACATAATTAGATTGTTGTTAGCAGGGCAATTCTATGATCAGCATTGACTGCCCATGTCCATGTGGGACATAGGTGCCACCCCAGGGTGAATTCACAGTTACCCATACAATTGTCAAGGTTGCAAATAAGGTGATTGAGTACCTCTGCTTCACGTGAAGTGGAAGCATATTTCAGAGGAGTGGAAATCTCTGGGAGATATATCTGTCTCTCCAACATGTTTTGTTAATGTCACAGGCAAGGTTGAGATCCCTAGAGTGAGTGAGTCTTGTATCATTTGATTTGTGCATGTGCAGCATTTCCATTAGGGCAGGGTCAGAGACTGCTCTGTAGGCCAGGCATAGGTCACCACTCAGCAGCCTGTATGATGCAGAGTACAATGACAAGGCTTTCAGTCTTTTCATGTATGATATGTTTTGCATGCCCTGGATTCTGTTGGTTAGAAACCTCTGTGGTCTCTCCAATTGCTGCAAGTGTCTGGTGAGGTACATACAGAAGGGGAAGGGGGGGCATTGTGCTCTACTAGTGGTCTGATAAGGTTCGAATACAGCAGAGTTATACCCACCTTAGTCTTGGATACAATGCCCTTATTTATGAGATGCACAATGTAAAAGGCTTTCTTATGACTATGGACACATGGTGATCGAAGTTTAGATTGTTATCAACCTGTGTTCCCAAGTCTTGCATCATTAGGTTTGAACTTAGAGGAGTGCCATATATATCATAATTAGCAGGGGCTACTTCTTAACCAAAGGGGATAATGAGGCATTTTTTTGCATTTAGTTTTAGTCCATGACTTTGGCACTTTGGCACCAATCATTTGTCTGCATTAGTCCCGTCTGTAATATGTTAAAATCGCTGGGGGACTCTATAATTGCACCCATCTAACGTCACCTGAAAACTTGGTAAGCCACAGGCATTCTACTTTTTTCTGGACTTCAGAGAAATAGATACAAAACCATAGAGGGCTCAGCAAGATCTTTATGGTACCTCACTGGTAACTGCTCTACTGGTGGAGATGGACTCCCCAACTTTGACAGTGTTTGTTCAGTCAGTCAAGTGGGCTACCCACCTATTGATGTATGGGTTAATCCCCATCTGAGAGAGTTTCTCAATGATTCCTGAGTGGGGAATTGTGTCAAAGGCCTTGGTTAAGTCAAGATAGGCTGTATGTATTGCTTTGCCCTCATCCAAGGCTTTGGTGACATTTTCCAAGAAGTCCACCATGTTTAATAAGCAAGTTCTACCCTTGATGAAACCAAACTGACTCATATCAAGAGTTTGAAGGTTGCCTATGTCCATGTTGATAAGGTCAATGATGATTCTTTCCATGGCCTTGCAGATAAGGCTGGCTAGGCTTATGGGTCATTAGTGCTCAGGGTAGGTTGATGGAGCCCCTTTGTACAGTTTGTTCAAGGGGATTACTGTTGCTATCATCCAGAACAAAGCTAGTGCTCAGGGTATGGGCAAAGAGACAGCCAAGTGGTTCCATTAGGACTTGTTTTAGATTGTTTAATAAGCAGCCTGAGTTGTTATCTTGGCCCATAGAGGCAGTGCTTTTAGATTTGGAGTGCACTTGTATGACCTGTTCATTGTAGATACTTGGTAGAGGACTGATGTTCTTCGTGTTTCACTGTTGCAGTCATAACTGTAGGGTACTCCTGCCGGCAGGCAGCCCGAGGTCGGCCAGAATATCAAAGTCTGGGTCCGGCTTCGGCTGTTTCAGCAAGTACCCTGACGTCAGAACGCATGGGTATAAAGCTGACAGCCGATGCCATCTTCTCCAGTCTTTCTTGCCATGCGGTGCAAAGCAGTTCACTAGTTGTTGGTTGGCGTTTTCAAGACAATGTGGTGTGATTGTCGTCGGTCCGAAGTTTTCTACTTCTCTTCTCAAAGCTAAGTACCCCGTTGGGGAAACCTTTTTCTTGCTCCTCCGATGTCAGAAAAAGTTAATAATTGTGTATCGTGTGGAAAACAAATACCTCATAAAGATTTCCACTCTTACTGTCTACCTTGCTTAGGCCCTGACCACGACGTTTCTTGCTGTCGGTTCTGTGCCAGGTTTAATTCTCGCAGTATCAAGCGTAGGTATGATTGGGCCTTGAATTACTTCAGTAGATGATTTAATTATAGGATGTCGTTGGATATACCGACTACCGGAATACAGAAGAAACGCAAAGACAAGGACAGGCCTCCGAGGTCCAAACAGGATACTTTGCAGCCGGAGCCAGCTTCGGGTTCGGCGGTCATCAGTGAGGCGCTTTTGCAGCCCCTGTCATCCGCCACTTCAGAACCGATGGCCGACATGGACTCCCATGGGGAGCCATCTAGGCCTAGTAATTTGTCTGCTGCAGGACCTTCGGACGTCGCTCCTTCAGATGGGTCCGGAACCGCTGTGCAGGTACCGGCTTCTGAGGGGGTCTTCAGGCCTTCACATATTACTATTTCCACAAAGACAAAGGCTAAGTCAAAGACTCCTGTTAAACCCAGACTTTCTGCTCCAGCTTCTTCGGATTCAGCTCCTAAGACTCAGAAGCAATTACTATGGATGGCTGAGGATTTATTAACTATGATTAGGGGCTCTCACCCTCCTCCTGACAAAAGGCCTAGACAGGATATCCCTTATGATTCCTCTGATCAGGCTTCTGTATCTTCTGTTTCTTCCTCTGATCAGGATTACTCTTTTCCTCCTTATGAGGATTCGGATGCAGAGGATTCTGTTCCTTCTGCCTCTCCCCCTGAAGATTTCTCTTTTGGGGAAACCTTGCATGAGATGAGGGAACATTTTCATTGGGAAGGTCAGGATTATTCTGCTTCCAAAAAGAGGCTTAGGGAATTTCTTCTTCTCCCTCAACATAGGCCTTTAGCTATTCCTCCTGTACTTGACATTGTGGACGATGCCTTCTCTGAAGCTAACTTGAATCCTGATTCCTTGCCTCCTGCTCCTTCTAAGCCTGATAGATTTTACAGGGTCCCTGATTCCCATCAATTCTTATTTAAGAACCCTTCTGCTGATCCTGAAACTATTTCGCAGGGTTCCAAGGCTGCTAAGGCCGCCGCCTCTAAGAATCCTATCCCCTCTGAAATGGATTCTCGTGCCTTGGACAGGTGGGGCAAAAAGGTTTATACTTCAGCTACCCTTTCTATTAGAGCTTTAAATTGCCAGTTTCACATGTTTAAGTATCAACAGTTTCTTTTATCTGTTTTAAAACAAAGGCTTTCTACCTTTCCTGCATGTGCTGAGGACAAGGAATTACAGGATGTGTTGCATGCAACTGAACAAGTTAGCAAACATAGTTTACATTGTGGTTTTGATGCCTTAGAGGCTTCCTGCAGGGCTGCTGTCTCTGATACTGTTATCAGGAGACATGCTTGGCTTCGTGAGCAGAATTTACCTGAACAAGTTAAGGCTAAATTGCTAGATGCCCCTGTTCAGCATGATGTCTTATTTGGATCTAAGGCTGAGGAGGTTATTAAAAAGATGGAAGAAAAAGCCAAGTCTATGCAGACTGTGAAAGGTTTTTGCAAGTACAGCCTCCTAGATTTTCTAGAAATTGGCCCTCCAAAAATTGGTCTTTTCCCACTTCTGACAGGCCTCAAAGGGGAAGATATAGACGCTCCAGAGGTCGGGCGCAGGCTCAGGCCTCTTACAGATCTAGACAGTGGACTGCTTCTTCACCTAGAAGGGGAGAAGACAGACCTCAAACCCAAAGAAAGCAGACCCAATGACTCCCTCTGTTGGGATACAGGTCTTCCTTCCCTGGATGCCCCTCTCAGAGGAAAACTTTCTCTTTTTTACCAGAATTGGACTCACATTACCCAGGACAAATGGGTGTTAGACGTGATTTTGAAAGGCTACAGATTCCACTTTCAGACTCTGCCAAGGCCTTCCAGCTGGCCAGATCTGCCCAAACATCAACAACAGAGGCCTTAAATCAAGTGGATGCTTTATTAGCCTTAAGGGCCATAGAACCTGTTCCACCTCTAGAGGTGGGGAAAGGTTTTTACTCAAGACGTTTTCTGGTCCCAAGAAAACAAAACTCCTGGAGACCTATTCTGGACCTCTCAATATTAAACACCTTTTTGGAAATTCCAAAATTCAAGATGCTTACACTTCAACAACTTCTCCCAATGCTCTCATAAGATGCTTGGATGGTAACATTGGACTTAAAAGAGGCTTACTTACACGTCCCCATAAGGCAACAATGCAGAAAGTACCTCAGATTCAAGGCAGGCTCGAGACACTTCCAATTCTCTGTACTGCCATTTGGCTTATCTACTGCGCCCAGAGTTTTTACCAAATGCCTGGCTCCAGTAGTAGCTTACTGTAGACTTCAGGGGATTCAGATTTACCCCTATCTGGACGACTGTCTAATTCAGGCAGACAGCAAAGACCTTTTACTTCAACACCTGCATTTTGTTCAACGTCTTCTCCTACTACTGGGATTCTCAGTGAACACAAAAAAGTCACATTTGATTCCTTCTCAACGAATGACCTTTTTGGGAGCTGTTCTAGACACAAGTTTACAGATGGCCTTCCTTACTCCAGAAAAACAGTTACAGCTGGCTTCAATCTTCAAGACCTTGGCAACATTGACTCGGCTCACTGCAAGGAAATTCCTGCAGGCTTTGGGCTACATAGCCTCTTGCACCCTGTTGATTCCAAATGCAAGGCTTCACATGAGGAAACTTCAATGGTACCTAAAGAGTGTATGGTCTCAGCATTGCCACAGTCTGGATACAATGATTCCACTGATTCCCTGCCTCCAGAAGGAATTCCTTTGGTGGTCCAGGGCATGTGTTTTGAACGAAGGGAAGCCCTTTCGTCTTCCTCAACCTACTCAGATCATAACCACGGACGCCTCGGATTATGCTTGGGGAGCTCATTTTCTAGACAAATGCCAACAGGGCTCTTGGACAAACAAACACCTGCTATGGCACATCAACTTGAAAGAAATGTTAGCAGTCCAAAATGCTCTTCTAGCCTTCCAGACTCTTTTGAAGCCAGGACCTCTGCTAATTCGAACAGACAATACCACAGTCATGTGGTACATAAACAAGCAAGGGGCTCTCACTCTTACCCCCTTTGCAGACTTGCCATGACTTTATGGGACTCAGCCCTAAATTTGAATCTGGATCTTCAGGCACAGTTCATTCCAGGAAATCAGAATCTCTTAGCAGACAGCCTAAGCAGAAACATTTTGGATCCTCACGAATGGATGTTGGACCCCAACTTATTCAGCAAGATAACTGCAGTTTGGGGCTGTCCTCAGATAGATCTGTTTGCATCCCATCTCAACCATCAGTTGCCTCTCTTTTGCACCAGGTCCTTCCACAAGACAGCTTGGAAAGTGGATGCCCTGTCCTTCAGCTGGAGGAATCTTTCGATATGCCTTCCCTCCTCTTCCTCTTCTGCCTCGGGTATTGCTAAAGATAAAGCTGGACAAACCCAGACTGATAATTTTGATAGCTCCAAATTGGCCTCGTCAGTTTTGGTACCCAACTCTACTGCACCTTTGCTTGGAACCCCTTGAGTCTTCCTCTGACCCATTCTCTACTGTCCCAGCATCAGGGTCAGATATTTCACTCTCAAATCAAGACTCTCTGCCTGGCAGCTTGGCTCATCAAAGGCAATTGATTCCTTCTTCTCTTCCTAAAAAAGTTTTGGATATTCTTTTGGAAGCTAGGCGTCCTAGTACAAGGAAATCTTATGCTTCTAAATGGAAAAGATTTTGTATTTGGATGCAGGATCGTGGCTCTGATCCTTTATTACCTGATATTCCCTCTATTTTACTTTATCTCTCAGACCTTTTGATTAAAGGTCATTCCTTTTCTTCCTTTAAAATTCATGCTTCTGCTATTTCGGCTCATTTCAATTGTGATCCTCTCGTTTTTTCCCACCAGCTGGTTAGACAATTTCTAAGAGGAGCTAAGAATTTAAGACCTCCTAGATCTCCTCCTGTCCCTCCTTGGGATCTCAACTATGTCTTGGAGAAGCTTACTTTGCCTCCTTTTGAGCCTGCTGCCTCTGCGGATATTAAGTTCTTATCCTGGAAGACAGCTATCTTATTGGCCTTGACTTCTGCCAGAAGGGTATCTGAGTTTCAAGCCCTCATGGCCGTGGAACCATACCTCATCTTCCATCAGGACAGAGTTTCCTTGAGGACCAATCCTACTTTTATGCCTAAGGTAGTTTCTAGAGTGGCTCTAAATCAGACTGTTCACCTTCCTACCTTTTTCCCAAAACCCCAAAGTAAGGGGGAAAGGATTTTGCATTCATTGGACATGCACAGGCAACTACATTTTTACCTGGACAAAACCAAAGATTTCAGAAAATCAGATCAATTGCTTATCTCTTTTAGGTAAAGCTATTTCTAAGCAAACTATTTCCAAATGGATTGCTCATGGAATAAGATATTGTTACTCTCTTTATGGAAAACAGATTCCAGGTACTGTCAGGACTCATTCTACTAGAGCAGCTGCCACTTCAGCAGCCTTTCTCAGAGGAGTTCCTACCAAGGACATTCTGGAGGCTGCCACTTGGAGCTCTGTGCATACCTTTTCCAAGCACTATAACCTCCCTTTGTACTCTAAGTCTAGGGCAGGCTTTGCCTCTGCTGTTTTGCAGGGTCTTCTAGCTGCTCCTTCTTCTTCATAACCTCCTCCCATGTTCTCAGCTTTGGGATTCTACCCTGCAGTTATGACTGCAACAGTGAAACATGAAGAACATAGTACAGTTGTGTATACCTACCATAAATGTAGATGTTCGAGTGACTTCACTGTTGCAGTCGGTGTTTCCCTCCCTCCAGACCCCTCTTGTTTCTTTTTGCTTACTTTGTTTCCTTTTCCAAGACCTTTCTGGTGTATTTGTGTTTCCCTTGGGACACCTTTTGGTTTTATGGGGGCTTCTGACATCAGGGGCAAGAAAGGCTGGAGAAGATGGCGTCTGCTGTCAGCTTTATACCCATGCGTTCTGACGTCAGGGTACTTGCTGAAACAGCCGACGCCGGACCCAGACTTTGATATTCTGGCCGACCTTGGGCTGCCTGCCGGCAGGAGTACCCTACAGTTATGACTGCAACAGTGAAGACACTTGAACATCTACATTTATGGTAGGTATACACAACTGTACTGTGTCAGGACTGCCTTGGGGTATGGCTGGTGTGGACAATGAGGTGAAGTTGTTGCCAAATCTGTCAGCTAGTAGGTTTTCAATTTCCACAGGTTCAGTGTGAGTGGTACCATCCACTATAAGTTTGGCACACAGCTGGGTATTCCCTTTTAGGTTTTGGATGTAGCTAAAGAATGCCTTATGATTGTCTTTAACTAGGGATGCTAATTTAGACTTGTAACTAACCTTAGAGGACTTTAGAAGATATCTGATTTGCTTGTTCATGCTGTGGAGGATATTTTTTTCTGTTGAGTAAGTTCTCTCTTGTTCTTGGATATCAGGTTCTTTTTTTTTGTCATATAACATATTTATACTAACAGTCCACCAGGGTAGCTTGTTTGTTCAGGAGGACCTGGTTTTGATCCTGTCAGGTACAGCCGAGTCAATTCATTTGTTTACGTGGCTATATAGGGCATTTATGTACTCCACTGCATAGGAGTCATTGTTAGCTGTACTAACAGGGGCTTTCAAACTTTTTATGCCATCACTTAGTAGGCTATAGTTTGCTTTGGAGAAATTTTTCATTTTTTTTGTTCCTGTGAGGGGGTGTCAGGTCTGATCTTTACTTCAAACAAGACAGATTTATGGTCTGACCGTACCAGGCAGGGCAAAACACAGGAGGTAGTGCAGTGATGCCCCATGTTAGTGAGCACTAGGTCTAGGACATTTGAGCCCCTTGTGGGGGTGCAGACCAACTTTACTAGGACATTTGAATTAACAAAGACCAGGAACCTCAGACTGATCGTGTTTGTGGTCAGGTAAGTCACCCAATGGATGCAAGGATAGTTGAAAACTCTCCTGACCAAGGTGTCTGGCTGTATACTGACTGTAGCAAGTCCAGGTAGGCGTGTGCTTCTCCTGGTTCATGGTGGGGGACCTGTAGGTGGCAATAATGTGGGAGAATATTTTACCTATAGTTATTTGAACCTGGAGTAGCTCAAGAGAGTCATCCTGTTTTACTAGTGCTGAGGTGTATTTGGATTTAATGAAGATGGGTACACCTCCACCTTTGGTTCTTTCATGTTCGTTTTGGGGTCTGAATGTGTGAAAGGTATTGTAGCCTTGTACAGCCAGGGTGCTCTCTGTGGCCTTGAACCAAGTCTCAGTGACTGCACCGGCGCCATCATCTTCCAAGGTGAGGAGTGCTTCCAGGGAGTGCAGTTTCCTGTTTATGCTCCTAGCATTAAGCAGCATGACCTTGAGTTTGTTGCTAGTGGATTTCTTTATGTCAGAAGTTTAGTTATTTTTACATTGGCTAAAAAAGGTGTTATGGGGGAGGCTGCTATTTTTGCTAGTATCCAAAAGCCTTGAGAAGACAGGCGAAGGCCATCTCTGGCAAAGCAGCATGGTCTATCGACCATGTCTTCCCAGGCTGACAGATACTGGATCCCCCTGGAGTGGCACCGGAAGCTAAGCCAATTTTTGAAATTGATAATTTTTTGTCTGTATTGTGGTATAATCCTAAGTGACGGTAGAATGTTGCTTAGGGCTAGGGACATACCTGTCAGGGACACATAATCTGAGAGTTCAGTCATGTCTGTCTCCATGTAGTTCAGAGAGGTACATCTCAAGTCATTCACTCCAACATGTACTATGACAGAGTCATAACGGGAGTTGCTGAGTGACTTTGGTGCATACGTGATTTGATGGATCCTGGCACCTGGCAGGCAGCTGACTGTGACCTTGTCCTTGTGCAATCTGATGGGGGAATATTTGTGTGTCTCTCTGTTGAGTTCCTATGACCAGGATATTTGTTTTTGAGGTGTTTTGCCTTAGCTGCTTATTTGCTGAGACACTGATATGTGTGTTGTTATGTGTAGTGGTGGATTTTGTTTCTGTACCAGTATGTGTATGTTGTTTGCTCTTGGAAGGCCTCTGGTCTTTTGGTACGCTCTTAGTACCTCCGCATATGTGGGTTTGTGTCTTGACTTTATCTTGTGTGAGAGGGGAGTTCTGTGTCCTGATAACCTGTTGTATGTCTTGCATATTATGTGAGAGGACTGATTCTAATTTCATGGTATAGTTACATCTCTCACATGCTGTGTTTGTTTGCTTTAGGATCAAGTGGTTGTCAGTATACATCAGGTAATTGCTACATTGCCTCATGATGCCCATGTCACTCAAGCTGGCTGGACAAATGTTGGGAAACTGACTGTCCATAGTAGCAGTTAATTCTTAAATACTAGTTTGTGAGAGGGCAAATTAGATCAACTGTTGCTCTTGGATTAACAATGGGACTTATTTTAGAGAAGATTAGGGATGAAACATGATGCAACACTGCTCAGCGGGGTGACAATGCTTAGTGCATAGCTGAGTTGCTTGCTGAGCAGCAGGGAAGCCTGGGGGGTTTCACTGACTAGTGTCTAGGAAAAAATGTGATTTTTGGCATTTATATTTATACAGGGTGCTGATACCCCCATTGAGTGGTGTGCAGCTATGTGTAAACATGAGGCTTATATACAGGTGAATTTCAACAGTCTTAAACCAGTCTACCAATAGGAAATCACACAGTGATCCTTCCTCCAGCAATCCCAGATCAGACAAGGCTATAGCCACACTCTTATGTTACAAGGGTGCAGGGGAGCCCTTCTTAATGTAAGAACTCTAAGGGAAGGGCACAGAGGTTATCACATGGACAAGTAGGGAGGGCATAGTGACAAGAGTGAGCAATGGGTACAGTGTTGGGGAACTACCTAATATGTTCATAGGTTCATAGGTGTTTACTAGGCTAATGACCACAAGTACCTTTTTAAGCCTAGCCATGCAGCCCAAATCACTGACAAATTCTGGTACCCTTGATAAGTGTAAGCAGGAGCTTGGGAGATGAAACATATAAAAGCAGGGGTCTGGGAGGTGAACCATTTACAGGCTGCCTGTGTCCATTAGAGACACAGATACCAAACCAGGGATGAATTTCCAGCGTACCTCTCAACTGTACAGATTTTCACAGAATGTCCAGATTTTTGCTTCATATTTTTGGTCTCTTTCTCATAAAATTGTGGTTTTCTGGCAAATCAATGGCAGATCATTGAGGGTTGAAGTCAGAAAATAATGGCAGGCATTTGAGTTTCAGATTTCATATCCTTTAGAAAATTCATGCTAATGCAAAACCTGTTATTCTATCAATTTACTAAGTTTGTAAGAGCGATATTTAAAGTGTCCCTATTTTTGGGCCTTTGTGCCATCATTATTTTTGGCTTTGTCCAGATTTCCTGCTCTAAGAGGTTGAGAGGTATGATTTCCTGTTCCCCATCCAATTGTGCAAGTTACACTTGAATTGAGTTAGGGAGGAAAACTGCTTCATATACTTGGGTAGCCTGTTCCAGAGAAGAGGTATCCTCTGGGATACATACCTGTCTCTCTAGCAGGTCCTGTTAATATCACAGGCAAGGTTTAAGTCTTTAGAATGGGTAATTCTGGTGCTGTTTGTTTTGTGGATATACAGGAGGTCCATCAGGGTGAGGTATGACAATGCCCTGTATGTCAGAAATAGATCTCCTCTCAGCAGCCTGTAGGAGACCGAATGCAATGCAAGGATAAGGCTGTGAGGTAGTCTGCATAGGTCATGTTTTTTACACCTGTATTCAACAAAAGGGCATTTTATATCTAATTCTACAGAGTTAGTATATATATTAGTATGTTTTTCTTACAATATTTTTTATACAGGAATGACTACTAGTAAATTATCTAAAAGAATTAAGGAGTATATGTACAGTACTAAAACCAGAGATTAAAATAATGTTTATAACATAGTAGAGCATGTACCAGCTTTAGGGAGTTTTATTTTTCAGTGTTAGATAAGGCATTATTAGACTATCAGGGAGGGGATTATAAAGTACACTATAGGCAGCTGAGACAATGTGACAGGGTAAGCCGCAAGCTGATACATTTTGTGACTTGAATGATTCTATTAAATTATTATTAATTTTTTTTTATAGTAAAGTAATGTGGCTTATTGCAACATTTTGTATTTTATTGGGGGCACTTTAAGTGCATGATTAATGATTTAAATTGATGGTGCACTATTGGTTAATTAATGTTGTAATACTATTTAAATAGTGTGCTTTAGTGGTTTGGTTTATTCTGGTGCAGTCCAGTGAATGTTGTGGATGAAAGTGATGACTTATTAAATATCCTGTTTTCTGATTGCTGCTGGAATGTTTCATTTTTTTTTTTTTGATTTTTGTTTTTTTTAGCACTGGACTTGTTGGCTGTTTTTTCCTCATAGTTATGCCCTGTATTATTTTAGTGAGGAACCTCTGTGGACATTCCAGTTGTTGAATGTGCCTGGTTAGGCACATGTCAAAGGAGGCATTGTACTCAATGACAGGTTTGATGAATGCCGAGTACAATGGAACAATGACTTCCTTGGACCTAGATGCCATACCTTTGTTTATAAGTTACACAATATAGAATGATTTCCTCACTACTGTAGACACATTTGTTTATAAGTTGCACAACACGGAATGATTTTTTCACTACTGTATACACTTGATGGTCAAATGCTAGATTACTGTCTATGTATAAAGATGGTGAAGGGACAGAGTGGTGCATCCAGGGGACTTGGGGGGCTGGATAGACTATACTGCCTAGTGAGGGGGGAGTGTTTCTTGAGTGAAGTAGGTATCCAGCAGGAGGCTATGTACTCAGCATAGGTGCCAGGAAGTGTGTGTGTGTGTGTGTGTGTGTGTGTGTGTGTGTGTGTGTGTGTGTGTGTGTGTGTGTGTGTGTGTGAGATTTTTTTAATCATCTTTACTGAATTATCACTTATGACATAAGCAATTACACATTTATATAAACAAAAACAAACCATATTAGCATATCACCAGTTACAAATATTATACATCACATTTCAACTTCTGTACAGTCATTGTCAATCCAACATTACATAACTGATTCATTTCCTGCCTTCCTTTAAACCTCATTCCTCCTCCAACACATAATTCTGTGTGCATTGTTCTCACAATTCACATTTTTTCTATGTAATTTGCTCCTACCTTTTTTCTAAAAACCCAACTTCCAGTTTTTATCTCTTTTACTATATTGACTATTTCTAATATGGTTAATTTATGACTTTGATTTCCATTTTCTAGTAATTACTTTCTTTGGCAGCTACTAGAATTAAACTTAGCAGTGTTTTACTATATCTAGGCAATTCAGATCCTGTATTTCAGCTCACAAATAATTTCCTTGCTTACACCAATTTGCTCACCCAGTATTTCTAGAAAAGTAGCCTGTAAGGAATTTTTTAAAGCCTACCAACTCACTACACTCCCAAAAAATATGTTCCCAATTATGTCTTTCTTCTCCATCTAACCAATACCTGGGGAAAAATTCCTTGGACAGCCAGATAACCTGCACAGATGGCAAGTGCAAGGCTCCAATCCAAAAGGCAAAGTCCAAACCAAAAATGAGCCAGCACATGTACAGTGGGTCACAAACTTTTTTAATATATAAATAGAAACTCCATTCACATGAATCAAACCGGGTTCGGCTGATGCCTTCTTCATCACTGAAGAAGGCATCAGCCGAAGCCGGTTTGATTCATGTGAATGGAATTTCTATTTATATATTAAAAAAGTTTATGACCCGCTATACATGTGCTGGCTCATTTTTGGTTTGATAAATTCCTTGGAGACTGCTTGGGGTATAAAAATACCTATGCAAACACTTCCATGCAAAAATCCGAAGTCTGCTAGACTTTGTTGCATATTTAGGAGCAATACATATATCCTTCCATTGTTTCTTTGTGAATTACTTATCCAGTCTCTCTTCTATTTTTCTAAACTCCTCTGATTGATTCTTATAGATATGCAATATTTTATATGTCCTACTAATTATCCCTTTCTTAATAGTAACTTATGTTCTAGATTCAACTAAAAACTCTACCAGTGCTGGTCTTTCATTTAGGATTCCTCTGCCTTTTTCTTTTTGTCTATACTCTGATTTGAATACTTGATAGGGAAGGCAGTCTGTAGCCTGCAATCCAAATGGATTCTTGGCTTCTTAAAACCAAGAAAACCGAAAAACTACTAAAAATCAAAAGAAAAACGAGTTGAATGGTAGGAGAAAGCTGAAATAAGCAAATACGAATAATGTAATGCTAAAGCAACTAAAAACTTTAATATGGTAAGCGCTTTCAGTGGTAAAAATATTCCACCTTCTTCAGACCCAGAACAACATAAAACTGATGCTTATATAGCTTGTAGTTAATTATCAATTAGTCATTCAATCAACCAATAAAAATAAAACCAGATAAAAGTACAATATTTAAACAGTATGAAACCTGCTCAAAAATGTTACAATGTTAAGTACATAATACTCAATTTATAAATAACATTAAATATATATGTATAACATGTATAAATGTTATACTGAAAAAATCACATTTTAAAAAGCTACTAGGGCAAAACTGAAAATGTATAATATGTGATAATGACATGAATTCACTGTAAGAACTAAGATATTTAGCTAAATATAGACACATAAAAATATATAGTAATATGTAAAAAATAATTAATTACATGCTGGTTAAAAACTAAAATTTGATCATAATAATACTGAATATATGACCAAAAACAAAGTCCATATTTTTATATATATGAAACTGTGTAAATGTTACTATGTTTCAAACTTAATCAACAAAAAGGTACAGTATCAAATTCAAAATCTTTTATGCAAAATTAATATGTTATCTATTTAAAGCTTTTAATTTTAACACACTTTTAATAGACACAAATTAATTTAAACCAGGGAAAATGTATGCAGCCGTTTTGATTTGCCAATACAACACATTTTGTTCTAATAAAAGTTGCCAAGGCCCCCCTCTCGGGTCTAAAAGTGTTTGGTGTACAACCAAAAATAAAAACTCATGTGTTGGAAATTGTAAAATATGCCGAGCAAGAGCATTGTTAACATCACCTTTACTAACAGCATAAAAATGCTCGTATAGTCTTTGTTTTAGTTTCCGCTTGGTCTTACCTATATAAAATGAGGGACAAACCTGACAGCAAGCTGCATATACTACAGCTTTGGACTCACAATTAAAGGAGCCATTTATTGTGCAGTGTTTGTTATTAATATTGATGTCAGTAGTCACTTGAATGTGTTTACACTGTGTGCAATGCCCACATTTACACATACCTTTATGTACCCGCTTGTTCGTACCTAGATGCTCATTCTTATGCCTTTCCAACATATTTTTAAGGTTAAAACCCCTTCTAAAAGTGAAGCGGGGTCTGATACCTAGCTTAGTACAAATGGACGGTTCTTCCAAAATTAATGCCCAATTTTTTATAAAAATCTCTTTGACTCTTGCCGTGTCAGCTGAAAAAGTAGATAGGAAACTGAGATGTAATAACGTGACACTGTCATCGTTTTTGTCATGCTGTCATGTAATTAGATTAGTATTGGTGGTAATACCATCCTTATATGCTCTACTAGTTAAAATAGGTTTAAACCAACCTGTGGATCTCTTATCTTTAACTTCTGTAAGTGTTTCTAAAAATAATTTGATAGGATACCCCCTACTTGTGAACATGGACTTCATCTTGTTACATTCTAAGTCAAAGTCAACATCTTCAGTAACCATCCGTGCAGCTCTCACCAACTGGCCTTTAACAACTGCCCTTTTCTGGTAATATGGATGTTCACTAGTATAGTGCAGGAAGGCATTGGAGTAGGTAGGTTTCCTATAAATGGTAGCTTTATACTGCTTGTTATACCTGTCATTAATCAGTTGTACATCAAGATATGTTATGCTATCTACCCCTACTTGATAAGTGAATTCAAGAAAATTGGTTTTGTTGGTAATATGTTGTATGAATCCTTCGATCAGTTTGATGTCACCTTGCCATACCAGACACATGTCGTCTTGGTATCTGGTGTGCCATAGTACATTTTCCTGAAAAACACTATCAGGGAACAAAAAATTATGTTCCCAATATGCCATGACACTGTTGGTGAAACTGGCACCACATGGGGACCCCATGGCTACACCTTTATTTTGTAAAAATATATTCTTGTCAAACATAATATAGTTAATAGAAAGAATCAGATCCAAAAGTGTTTCAACCAGACATATTTTATCATGCTCTACATTCTTGGACAACATAAATTCTCTCACCCATTCTATACCCAATTGGTGGGGGATGACTGTGTATAGATCTTTTACATCGATCGTAACAAAAATGTTGTTGTCCTTATACTCCAAGTTGTTAATATTATCCAGGAAACTCCATGAATCACGACATATTTGTAACTCCTGGTTAATAAGTGGTTTAAGAATACTATCTACCAATTTAGCATAAGCAAAAGTAATCGAACCCCTACCATCAACAATGGGTCTAAAAGGGGGGTTCCTGATATCCTTGTGTAGTTTTGGAGTCCCAAAAATACTAGGAATTCTAGGTCAATAGACCCTTCCAGAAATAAATCGTCAAGAGCAGTTCTAATGTGCCTGTATGCAGTATTAACCTGATGTAAACTAGCAGGGGTATATACCTCAGAATTCATGTGTTCACGCATCTTACTAATATAGTTAGACTGATTCATAAACACCATGCCCCCTCCCTTGTCTGGCTTCATAACTCTAATACCACAATTGTGTATCAAGTCGATGTATTGTTTGTCCTCAGAAATAATGTTAGTGTGCATTAATCTAACATGCGTATCATTATCTGATAGTCTCCTTAAATCTATCTCACACATTTTTTCAAAGGACATTAATGTGGGTACAAGTGGGGGGTTAAACAAACTAGAAACTCGTAGAGAGTTCACAAGTGTAGAATTGGTCCCCATCAGAACCGCTAAATTCAATTTACGCACATACATTTTAAGATCAACTATCATTTTTACAAAATTAGTTTTTTGATGGGGGACAAAGGAAAGACCTTTAGCAAAGAAATTGACCATATTTTGATCTACAGTTAAAGCAGTATAGTTGAAAATGTTAATGTCACTGTGTGTGCTCAATAAAATTTCTGGTTCATTAGGTGCAATTGGTGTTATCTCCTCCTCTTGTTCCTCCGATTGTTCTTCCAATTCCCTTGCCGTCTCAGGTTCGATTGATTGTTCTGGTTGTTGTGGTTTGAATCCCTGTCCACTTGAAAAACCTGGTTGTTAGCAGTTGAACTAGAGCCATTAACATCATTCAACTGCTGCTGGTTAAGTTGTGTTTGGTTATTTCTTATTCTTTCACTTCTACGTAAAGGTTCTTCCAGATGAGCATTATGGTGAAAGGAGTTATTGGTACCATTGTTGTTAGGTACAAAATCAGGTCTAGAACCCATATAATCTTGAATACCATTCATGTGGGTGACTGGGGGGGGGGGCAGGGTATGCCTTGTTATGGACATAAGCCTGTACATCTCTGTCAATTTTTTTCTTTTTGGTGGCTAACAATTTGTTAATGGTAGCATCAATACTTGAATAAATTCTGCAATGGTCATATTTATACTGTTCAAAGTTGTGATCCCCACAAATAGAATGTTCCATTATTTCAAGGTCAGTTTTAAAAGTAGCAATTTCAGTATTATAAAAATTAACCAAAGTTTTAATGAATTCAGCTGCTTGCCTGTCAAATAATGCTAAAAGTTCCTTATGAGTTTTTAGTTGCTTTAGCATTACGTTATTCGTATTTGCTTATTTCAGCTTTCTCCTACCATTCAACTCGTTTTTCTTTTGATTTTTAGTGATTCTTGGCTTCTTCCCATATACTGCTACTTTATACTGTCTAGTTATTTGCTTCCAATTCCTTGGCTTCTTTCCCATTTTTTCCAGTAAATTCTTGCCCTCTCTTCCTTATTCTCTGTACCCCTAATTACAGGCATCCCTATCGGCAGATTCTCTTTTCTCTATTCCTGTCACTTGGCCAAATTCTTGGAATACGTTCTGCCACTTTATCAATATAATATTATGTGTCACCATTGTTATTCTCTTCTTAATGATCTGAATCCAAAATCGTACTCTGTCTTTAATTCTTGACCCCCCCATTTCATCATCATCGTTTCTGCTTTGTATTATAGCTTTCTGAGTGTGCTATGTACAGAAGCTTTAACTGTGCAGTTCTAAAATATCTATTCAAATCAGGCAATCCTAAACCACCTTGTCCTGTTGGATCAGCTTCTCCCACTTCACTCTTACCCTCTTCTCCTATCAGGTAAAAATACACTGACCTGTGTATAAAACTAAAGGTACTAAAAACATTTTCACTGCTTGTATCTTGATATGCATATTCATAAATAATAGTTTCCAGGTCCTTATTTTTTTTTATTACCTTTTGTTTATTTTCTTCCCACATATCCTTTGCTGCCACAACAGAATCCTTTTTAACCCATACATTTCTGCATAAATAGGGCAATGTTGAACCAGTTCCTGTGTGGGTACATAGTTTGCAGCTATAGCCTTTGCTTTATCTTCATTAATTTTATATCCTAAAAAGACTTGAAACTGTCTCAGAATGTTCCCTAAGACTGAGATGTCCTTTTCTGGTTCTATCAGGAACAAAATAATCTGCAAATAAAGCCAGCTTTTCTTGATTATCATAACAATTATATCCTTAAATTTCTGAGTCCCTTATTTTCTTTGGCAATGTTTCTAAATACATCACAACTAACAAATGAGAAAGACAACACCCCTGCCTTGTTCCTCTGTTTAGACAGAACTTATCAGAGAGGAACCTCCCACTTTAATTTTTACCTCTTATCTCTCATATATCCTAATAATTAACCTTATAATTTTATCAAGGAATGCAAATGCTTCCATTGCCCTACTCATAAAATCCCAGTTTATTCTATTGAATGGTTTATTTGCATCACATTGCACCAACAACAGAGGTATTTTCTTACATTATGTTTCCCTCTGGATCATCAGTGTTCTATTAATGTAGTCAAATGTTTACTTCCCCTCCACAATATCCCATTGATCCATAACTATCAATCCATAACTATCAATTTTAGCAACTCCTTTGCCATTCTTTAAACCATTACAGTCATAGACACTTTAAAATTATGGTTTAGAATTAAAATTGGCCTATATGAAGCTGGATCTGATGCATCTTTACCATCTTTAGGTATTACAGCCACCACAGCCTTCTTCAAGGAAGTTGTGATTCCCCTCCATTTAAAATATGGTGTGAAGAAATTAGACACTGTCATCTGTGCTAGCATGTCTGACTGAAGTTTTGTACATAATTTCAGATTAACCTGTGTATTGTATGCCAGCATGACTAGTTATGATATGGTAAATAAGTTATTACATGTTGATTAATACTCTGTACAGGACGTTTACAGAGTTGAACAGTGTTCTTTTACATTTTTAACTGCACATGTTTGTAAAGGAGATTCTAAATGCAGACTGTCTCAGTCAGCTGATCTACAGATGATATCATTGGGATGTGTTCAGATGGTCTGTGTTTACTGTCAGAGACTGAAACACAGGAAGGAACTTTAAAAGAACATCTGTTTGTTGATTTTCAAAGAGTGAAATGAAAACAAGAACTGGAATAGTTAAGATAGTTAACCTAGTTTATAAAAGAGCCTGCTGAAGACAGTTCATTGTTCAGTTCATCTGAATTCAGTTAACAGCTGAGTTTGTAGTTTTGAGTACTCAGCTGTACTGAGCAGTGGATACCCAAAGGGCTCACCAAGAACTGTAAGCCTGTCCTTGCTTTGTTGTAATATTTTGTACAGTTAGTGACAGTGTTCTTCACTTAGTTAGGAAGTTAGAGCTAATTAGTCAGAGTTTTTCTAAATGTTGCATTTCTATCCTTCAGGTTTAATTTCATTTTTCTGGTGATTGAATTCTGTTTACTTATTGAAATTACTGTTTTACATGTTTAATAATTTTGCTCATTATTAAATATTTTATTATCTTTCATTGTAGCTGGTCAATTAGTGTACTATTTAGTGATTTGAGAGTGCTTATACCTACTTTGATAATTCCCGGGCCACTCTGAAAGCCTGGCTGCTTTACGTAATATGCTACCATTTGTTTTGAGATAATTTTAATAATTAGATACCCCTTTGAAAGGGCATATAGATATTCTGATTGGTGGCAGTGTTTTACTGTATGATTTGGGGAAAGGGACACAGACTGAAATCTGTGCTAGACTTTCCCAGGAGTGTTTGGATGTATCAGATTCAATTTATTTAAGCATGAGTATATCAGAGATGCGAAACTGGGACACATTGCATGGAGTGTGTAATAAGGAGGTACATTAGGGGTAGACAGAAGTATACAGTCCAGTCCCAGGTTATAGAGAGGTGGCCCCCTTTCATCCATGCTGCGATCCAATGACAAGAGACACTCCTCGCTGACCTTGTGGCCAGCTATCCATGGCCCAACAGAGATCTGTGGCGCTGTGGTATCATTACATTTAGGAAGGATTCTGACTTACAGGTGTTCAGTCATAATCCCACAGATGGTAGCTTTGCATCATTGAGTCCTCAGCCAACCTATACATCAAATATCTGAACCTGCGTTTCCTCTCATACTGAGAAGGATTACTACCGTAACAGCACATCATCAGTAGGGTACAGCTCACCTGTCTCATGACAGTCTAATCATTGCTTCTTTAATCAGGTTAGCGTTAGTATGCACCAGTCCTCTGGCTTCACACTCCTTGGTCACCTGATTCTTTGTCAGCTTGCTATAGTCTTCTGCTGATATCTTTGCCTGCTGTACCTGAATAACTAACTAAAAATAATTAAAACTGCAGTGGACTGAAATTCTGCATGTTTACCTTGTGGCTGACAGTGCACACCTTAATGATAAATACCCACAGGCTACTGAAGTCTAATTAAAAATCCCACTAAGCTGCCACCAATATGTGAGATCCAGTTAATATCCCACCAAACTGCCACCAATATGTGACATTCCCTACTATCCTGGATCAGGAACTTCAATCCTCACTACTGACACCAATGTGAGACCATTACTTAAACAGGAATAATATTTCACAATTTTCCCCTAAGAGCAGAGCAGGAACATGCTCTATAATCTGTGTATCAGAGGTATTAAACTGGGACACATTGCTCTGGAGTGTGTAATAAGGAGTTACATTAGGAGTGAACAGAAGTATCCAGTGCAGTCCCAGTTTATAGACCGTGTTCCTGTTGTGCTGTTAGGGGACAATTGTGAACTATTACTCCTGTTTAAGTGACAGTCTCACATTGGAGTCAGAAGTGATGACTGGAGTTCTTTAGTTACTGACCCAGGATAGTACAGGACATCACATATTGGTGGCAGTTCGGTGGGATATTAACTGGACGTCATATATTGGTGGCAGTTCAGTGAGCTATTAACTGGATGTCACAACAGTTAAACAAAACATTCTAGATCTTTATCACTTTTTCCTCCTAGCTTCCAAACTTCCACAGGAATACCATCTATTCCTGGGGACTTTCCTGTGTATTGGTTATACATCACCATTTTTAACTCATCTCCTCACATCTTAACTGTTAATAATGGAACCTCATCTTCCTCTAACCTTGGCATATTTAATTCTTCCATAAACATTTCCATTTGTGATTTTTCTTGATTTCCACATTTCTCTGCTTTATATAGATTTTCATAAAAGTTCTGAAATATTTCTAACACCTCTGTAGGATTGCTGGTTATTGCCCTTGTTATAGGCTCCCTAAGTTTGACAAGCCCTTTCTACTTTCTGCTGCCTAAGTTGTTATGCTAAAAGTTTTTGTGCTCTGGAGTTGTTATCAAAAACAGCTGCTTAACAGCAATCTTTCTAAACTCTTGCATATTATAATAAAAATAAAATAAAAATTATTGAGGTAGTCCCTTATTTTCTCTTTAGCACTCTGCAGTTTTGCCTCTTCTTATTCTGTGAGATTCCCTCTATTTTGCAATACTTTAACTTTTGACTGTTCCTCTAAATAATTCTTGTTACTTCTTAGTCACATCTCTTTTTCTTTTATTTGAACCCTATTTTAGACTCCATTTTCATTTTATTCCACTCCCTAGCTATATTTTCTGAAGAAATTTCTGTCTTTCCTAATAACCCCAAATAATTTCCACTACCAATTCCTTAAATTCCTCTCTTTTTAACAAATATGTGGGAAAGCTCTAGTGTCTTACTTTTTCTTCATTAACCTACATTTTTATCTTAGTTATTATTATTGCTGCATGATCCGAAAGAGTTACTAGACGTGTAGCAAAACTTTCAATTAAATGCACATGTTCTTGTGAAATATAATTTTTGTCTAGCCTAGCCCAGCTGTTGCACCTTGGGGAATAATATGTAAATTTGTTCTGAGTTTCGCCTAATGAATTCACGTTCCATTGCAAATATTTTAATAAATTTCTTCAAAAATCTACCCTTTTCTGTTATATTTTTCCTTCTATGCCACCTCGATAAATCCTCATCCTTGCAAATCAAATTCCAGTCCCCACCTACAAATAATATTCCCTGCTAAGAACTGATTATTTCTCCTAGAGTTTTCTTAAGCTCCATTATAGCAGTTTTCGCTGGAATATAAATACATGCCATTGTGATCCTCCTCACTTACCAGTAGCCCCTTAGTACTACAAATGTACTACTATTATCTTTTTTATCCTCTTCTATCATTATTGGAGCTCCTCTTGCAATTAATGTAAGTACTACCCATTTTTCTTTGTCCCATAATATTCTGCTTAATAACCATTTTGAAATCCTTTCTTTATCAAATTGACATCATGTTCAGTGTTTTTAACAAAATGTGTCTCTTGTAGCATAGCTATTTGAATTCATCATTTCTTAATATAGCTCTGTCACTCGTCCGGTCAGGATAAAACAGACAAGTGGTTGTAGTTCGGCTCAAGCAGCTTTATTACACACAGACACATCAGGAATGAGGCTTAGTAACTTAAATTTAAATAAACTTATAAACAGACTGACTACCACACTCATACATTGTAACACTCTGGCTGGTCTCTCAAAATGGCACTGCTGCCTGCACATGCTCAGTATTTATATGCACGTGCTACATCTGGGAATGGCACTGCTGCCTGCACATGCTCAGTATTTATACACACGTGCTACATCTGGGAATGGCACTGCTGCCTGCACATGCTCAGTATTTATATGCATGTGCTACATCTGGGAATGGCACTGCTGCCTGCACGTGCTCAGTATTTATATGCACGTGCTACATCTGGGAATGGCACTGCTGCCTGCACGTGCTCAGTATTTATACGCACATGCTACATCTGGGAATGGCACTGCTGCCTGCACATGCTCAGTATTTATATGCATGTGCTACATCTGGGAATGGCACTGCTGCCTGCACGTGCTCAGTATTTATACGCACGTGCTACATCTGGGAATGGCAGTGCTGCCTGCACGTGCTCAGTATTTATATGCACGTGCTACATCTGGGAATGGCACTGCTGCCTGCACGTGCTCAGTATTTATACGCACGTGCTACATCTGGGAATGGCACTGCTGCCTGCACGTGCTCAGTATTTATATGCACGTGCTACATCTGGGAATGGCACTGCTGCCTGCACATGCTCAGTATTTATACGCACGTGCTACATCTGGGAATGGCACTGCTGCCTGCACGTGCTCAGTATTTATATGCACATGCTACATCTGGGAATGGCACTGCTGCCTGCACGTGCTCAGTATTTATATGCACATGCTACATCTGGGAATGGCACTGCTGCCTGCACGTGCTCAGTATTTATACACACGTGCTACATCTGGGAATGGCACTGCTGCCTGCACATGCTCAGTATTTATATGCACATGCTACATCTGGGAATGGCACTGCTGCCAGCACATGCTCAGTATTTATATGCACATGCTACATCTGGGAATGGCACTGCTGCCTGCACGTGCTCAGTATTTATACGCACATGCTACATCTGGGAATGGCACTGCTGCCTGCACATGCTCAGTATTTATACGCACATGCTACATCTGGGAATGGCACTGCTGCCTGCACGTGCTCAGTATTTATATGCACGTGCTACATCTGGGAATGGCACTGCTGCCTGCACGTGCTCAGTATTTATACGCACATGCTACATCTGGGAATGGCACTGCTGCCTGCACGTGCTCAGTATTTATACGCACGTGCTACATCTGGGAATGGCACTGCTGCCTGCACGTGCTCAGTATTTATATGCAGGTGCTACATCTGGGAATGGCACTGCTGCCTGCACGTGCTCAGTATTTATATGCAGGTGCTACATCTGGGAATGGCACTGCTGCCTGCACGTGCTCAGTATTTATATGCACATGCTACATCTGGGAATGGCACTGCTGCTGCACATGCTCAGTATTTATATGCACATGCTACATCTGGGAATGGCACTGCTGCCTGCACGTGCTCAGTATTTATACGCACGTGCTACATCTGGGAATGGCACTGCTGCCTGCACGTGCTCAGTATTTATATGCAGGTGCTACATCTGGGAATGGCACTGCTGCCTGCACGTGCTCAGTATTTATACGCACGTGCTACATCTGGGAATGGCACTGCTGCCTGCACGTGCTCAGTATTTATATGCACGTGCTACATCTGGGAATGGCACTGCTGCCTGCACGTGCTCAGTATTTATATGCAGGTGCTACATCTGGGAATGGCACTGCTGCCTGCACGTGCTCAGTATTTATATGCATGTGCTACATCTGGGAATGGCACTGCTGCCTGCACGTGCTCAGTATTTATACGCACGTGCTACATCTGGGAATGGCACTGCTGCTGCACATGCTCAGTATTTATATGCAGGTGCTACATCTGGGAATGGCACTGCTGCCAGCACATGCTCAGTATTTATATACACATGCTACATCTGGGAATGGCAGTGCTGCCTGCACGTTCTCAGTATTTATACACACGTGCTACATCTGGGAATGGCACTGCTGCCTGCACGTGCTCAGTATTTATACGCACGTGCTACATCTGGGAATGGCACTGCTACCTGCACGTGCTCAGTATTTTTACACACGTGCTACATCTGGGAATGGCACTGCTGCCTGCACGTGCTCAGTATTTATACGCACGTGCTACATCTGGGAATGGCACTGCTACCTGCACGTGCTCAGTATTTATATGCACGTGCTACATCTGGGAATGGCACTGCTGCTGCACATGCTCAGTATTTATATGCACGTGCTACATCTGGGAATGGCACTGCTGCCTGCACGTGCTCAGTATTTATATGCATGTGCTACATCTGGGAATGGCACTGCTGCCTGCACGTGCTCAGTATTTATACGCACGTGCTACATCTGGGAATGGCACTGCTGCCTGCACGTTCTCAGTATTTATACACACGTGCTACATCTGGGAATGGCACTGCTGCTTGCACGTGCTCAGTATTTATACGCACATGCTACATCTGGGAATGGCACTGCTGCCTGCACGTGCTCAGTATTTATATGCAGGTGCTACATCTGGGAATGGCACTGCTGCCTGCACGTGCTCAGTATTTATATGCACATGCTACATCTGGGAATGGCACTGCTGCTGCACATGCTCAGTATTTATATGCACGTGCTACATCTGGGAATGGCACTGCTGCCTGCACGTGCTCAGTATTTATATGCACGTGCTACATCTGGGAATGGCACTGCTGCCTGCACGTGCTCAGTATTTATATGCACATGCTACATCTGGGAATGGCACTGCTGCTGCACATGCTCAGTATTTATATGCACATGCTACATCTGGGAATGGCACTGCTGCTGCACATGCTCAGTATTTATACGCACATGCTACATCTGGGAATGGCACTGCTGCCTGCACGTGCTCAGTATTTATACGCACGTGCTACATCTGGGAATGGCACTGCTGCCTGCACGTGCTCAGTATTTATACGCACGTGCTACATCTGGGAATGGCACTGCTGCCTGCACGTGCTCAGTATTTATACGCACGTGCTACATCTGGGAATGGCACTGCTGCCTGCACGTGCTCAGTATTTATATGCACGTGCTACATCTGGGAATGGCACTGCTGCCTGCACGTGCTCAGTATTTATACGCACGTGCTACATCTGGGAATGGCAGTGCTGCCTGCACGTGCTCAGTATTTATATGCACGTGCTACATCTGGGAATGGCACTGCTGCCTGCACGTGCTCAGTATTTATACGCACATGCTACATCTGGGAATGGCACTGCTGCCTGCACGTGCTCAGTATTTATATGCACGTGCTACATCTGGGAATGGCACTGCTGCCTGCACGTGCTCAGTATTTATATGCACGTGCTACATCTGGGAATGGCACTGCTGCTGCACATGCTCAGTATTTATATGCAGGTGCTACATCTGGGAATGGCACTGCTGCCAGCACATGCTCAGTATTTATATGCACGTGCTACATCTGGGAATGGCAGTGCTGCCTGCACGTTCTCAGTATTTATACACACGTGCTACATCTGGGAATGGCACTGCTGCCTGCACGTGCTCAGTATTTATATGCACGTGCTACATCTGGGAATGGCACTGCTGCCTGCACGTGCTCAGTATTTATATGCACATGCTACATCTGGGAATGGCACTGCTGCTGCACGTGCTCAGTATTTATATGCACGTGCTACATCTGGGAATGGCACTGCTGCCTGCACGTGCTCAGTATTTATATGCACGTGCTACATCTGGGAATGGCACTGCTGCCTGCACGTGCTCAGTATTTATATGCACGTGCTACATCTGGGAATGGCACTGCTGCCTGCACGTGCTCAGTATTTATACGCACGTGCTACATCTGGGAATGGCACTGCTGCCTGCACGTGCTCAGTATTTATACGCACGTGCTACATCTGGGAATGGCACTGCTGCCTGCACGTGCTCAGTATTTATACGCACGTGCTACATCTGGGAATGGCACTGCTGCCTGCACGTGCTCAGTATTTATATGCACGTGCTACATCTGGGAATGGCAGTGCTGCCTGCACGTCCTCAGTATTTATATGCACGTGCTACATCTGGGAATGGCACTGCTGCCTGCACGTGCTCAGTATTTATATGCACATGCTACATCTGGGAATGGCACTGCTGCCTGCACGTGCTCAGTATTTATATGCAGGTGCTACATCTGGGAATGGCACTGCTGCCTGCACGTGCTCAGTATTTATATGCAGGTGCTACATCTGGGAATGGCACTGCTGCCTGCACGTGCTCAGTATTTATATGCATGTGCTACATCTGGGAATGGCACTGCTGCCTGCACGTGCTCAGTATTTATATGCACATGCTACATCTGGGAATGGCACTGCTGCCTGCACGTGCTCAGTATTTATATGCATGTGCTACATCTGGGAATGGCACTGCTGCCTGCACGTGCTCAGTATTTATATGCACGTGCTACATCTGGGAATGGCACTGCTACCTGCACGTGCTCAGTATTTATATGCACGTGCTACATCTGGGAATGGCACTGCTACCTGCACGTGCTCAGTATTTATATGCACGTGCTACATCTGGGAATGGCAGTGCTGCCTGCACGTGCTCAGTATTTATACGCACGTGCTACATCTGGGAATGGCACTGCTGCCTGCACGTGCTCAGTATTTATATGCAGGTGCTACATCTGGGAATGGCACTGCTGCCTGCACGTGCTCAGTATTTATATGCAGGTGCTACATCTGGGAATGGCACTGCTGCCTGCACGTGCTCAGTATTTATATGCAGGTGCTACATCTGGGAATGGCACTGCTGCCTGCACGTGCTCAGTATTTATATGCACGCATACATCTGGGAATGGCACTGCTGCTGCACATGCTCAGTATTTATATGCACGTGCTACATCTGGGAATGGCACTGCTGCCTGCACGTGCTCAGTATTTATATGCACGTGCTACATCTGGGAATGGCACTGCTGCCTGCACGTGCTCAGTATTTATATGCACGTGCTACATCTGGGAATGGCAGTGCTGCCTCCACATGCTCAGTATTTATACGCAGGTGCTACATCTGGGAATGGCACTGCTGCCTGCACATGCTCAGTATTTATATGCACATGCTACATCTGGGAATGGCAGTGCTGCCTGCACGTGCTCAGTATTTATATGCACGTGCTACATCTGGGAATGGCACTGCTGCCTCCACATGCTCAGTATTTATACGCAGGTGCTACATCTGGGAATGGCACTGCTGCCTGCACATGCTCAGTATTTATATGCACATGCTACATCTGGGAATGGCAGTGCTGCCTGCACGTGCTCAGTATTTATATGCACGTGCTACATCTGGGAATGGCACTGCTGCCTGCACGTGCTCAGTATTTATATGCACGTGCTACATCTGGGAATGGCACTGCTGTCTGCACGTGCTCAGTATTTATATGCAGGTGCTACATCTGGGAATGGCACTGCTGCCTGCACGTGCTCAGTATTTATATGCATGTGCTACATCTGGGAATGGCACTGCTGCTGCACGTGCTCAGTATTTATATGCACATGCTACATCTGGGAATGGCACTGCTGCTGCACATGCTCAGTATTTATATGCACGTGCTACATCTGGGAATGGCACTGCTGCCTGCACATGCTCAGTATTTATATGCACATGCTACATCTGGGAATGGCACTGCTGCCTGCACGTGCTCAGTATTTATACGCACATGCTACATCTGGGAATGGCACTGCTGCCTGCACGTGCTCAGTATTTATATGCACATGCTACATCTGGGAATGGCACTGCTGCCTGCACGTGCTCAGTATTTATATGCACGTGCTACATCTGGGAATGGCACTGCTGCCTGCACGTGCTCAGTATTTATATGCACATGCTACATCTGGGAATGGCACTGCTGCTGCACATGCTCAGTATTTATATGCACGTGCTACATCTGGGAATGGCACTGCTGCCTGCACGTGCTCAGTATTTATATGCACATGCTACATCTGGGAATGGCACTGCTGCTGCACATGCTCAGTATTTATACGCACGTGCTACATCTGGGAATGGCACTGCTGCCTGCACGTGCTCAGTATATATACGCACGTGCTACATCTGGGAATGGCAGTGCTGCCTGCACGTGCTCAGTATTTATATGCACGTGCTACATCTGGGAATGGCACTGCTGCCTGCACGTGCTCAGTATTTATACGCACGTGCTACATCTGGGAATGGCACTGCTGCCTGCACGTGCTCAGTATTTATATGCAGGTGCTACATCTGGGAATGGCACTGCTGCCTGCACGTGCTCAGTATTTATACGCACGTGCTACATCTGGGAATGGCACTGCTGCCTGCACGTGCTCAGTATTTATATGCACGCGCTACATCTGGGAATGGCACTGCTGCCTGCACGTGCTCAGTATTTATATGCAGGTGCTACATCTGGGAATGGCACTGCTGCCTGCACGTGCTCAGTATTTATATGCATGTGCTACATCTGGGAATGGCACTGCTGCCTGCACGTGCTCAGTATTTATACGCACGTGCTACATCTGGGAATGGCACTGCTGCTGCACATGCTCAGTATTTATATGCAGGTGCTACATCTGGGAATGGCACTGCTGCCAGCACATGCTCAGTATTTATATACACATGCTACATCTGGGAATGGCAGTGCTGCCTGCACGTTCTCAGTATTTATACACACGTGCTACATCTGGGAATGGCACTGCTGCCTGCACGTGCTCAGTATTTATATGCACATGCTACATCTGGGAATGGCACTGCTGCCTGCACGTGCTCAGTATTTATATGCACGTGCTACATCTGGGAATGGCACTGCTGCCTGCACGTGCTCAGTATTTATATGCACGTGCTACATCTGGGAATGGCACTGCTGCCTGCACGTGCTCAGTATTTATATGCACGTGCTACATCTGGGAATGGCACTGCTGCCTGCACGTGCTCAGTATTTTTACACACGTGCTACATCTGGGAATGGCACTGCTGCCTGCACGTGCTCAGTATTTATACGCACGTGCTACATCTGGGAATGGCACTGCTACCTGCACGTGCTCAGTATTTATATGCACGTGCTACATCTGGGAATGGCACTGCTGCTGCACATGCTCAGTATTTATATGCACGTGCTACATCTGGGAATGGCACTGCTGCCTGCACGTGCTCAGTATTTATATGCATGTGCTACATCTGGGAATGGCACTGCTGCCTGCACGCTCAGTATTTATACGCACGTGCTACATCTGGGAATGGCACTGCTGCCTGCACGCTCAGTATTTATACACACGCTACATCTGGGAATGGCACTGCTGCCTGCACGCTCAGTATTTATACGCACATGCTACATCTGGGAATGGCACTGCTGCCTGCACGTGCTCAGTATTTATATGCAGGTGCTACATCTGGGAATGGCACTGCTGCCTGCACGTGCTCAGTATTTATATGCACATGCTACATCTGGGAATGGCACTGCTGCTGCACATGCTCAGTATTTATATGCACGCTACATCTGGGAATGGCACTGCTGCCTGCACGTGCTCAGTATTTATATGCAGGTGCTACATCTGGGAATGGCACTGCTGCCTGCACGTGCTCAGTATTTATATGCACATGCTACATCTGGGAATGGCACTGCTGCTGCACATGCTCAGTATTTATATGCACATGCTACATCTGGGAATGGCACTGCTGCTGCACATGCTCAGTATTTATAATGCCATGCTACATCTGGGAATGGCACTGCTGCCTGCACGCGCTCAGTATTTATACGCACGTGCTACATCTGGGAATGGCACTGCTGCCTGCACGCGCTCAGTATTTATACGCACGTGCTACATCTGGGAATGGCACTGCTGCCTGCACGCGTTCAGTATTTATACGCACGCGTTACATCTGGGAATGGCACTGCTGCCCGCACGCGCTCAGTATTTATATGCACGTGCTACATCTGGGAATGGCACTGCTGCCTGCACGTGCTCAGTATTTATACGCACGTGCTACATCTGGGAATGGCAGTGCTGCCTGCACGCGTTCAGTATTTATATGCACGCGCTACATCTGGGAATGGCACTGCTGCCTGCACGTGCTCAGTATTTATACGCACATGCTACATCTGGGAATGGCACTGCTGCCTGCACGCGCTCAGTATTTATATGCACGCTACATCTGGGAATGGCACTGCTGCCTGCACGCGCTCAGTATTTATATGCACGTGCTACATCTGGGAATGGCACTGCTGCTGCACATGCTCAGTATTTATATGCAGGTGCTACATCTGGGAATGGCACTGCTGCCAGCACATGCTCAGTATTTATATGCACGTGCTACATCTGGGAATGGCAGTGCTGCCTGCACGTTCTCAGTATTTATACACACGTGCTACATCTGGGAATGGCACTGCTGCCTGCACGTGCTCAGTATTTATATGCACATGCTACATCTGGGAATGGCACTGCTGCCTGCACGTGCTCAGTATTTATATGCACATGCTACATCTGGGAATGGCACTGCTGCCTGCACGTGCTCAGTATTTATATGCACATGCTACATCTGGGAATGGCACTGCTGCCTGCACGTGCTCAGTATTTATACACACGTGCTACATCTGGGAATGGCACTGCTGCCTGCACGTGCTCAGTATTTATATGCACGTGCTACATCTGGGAATGGCACTGCTGCCTGCACGTGCTCAGTATTTATATGCACATGCTACATCTGGGAATGGCACTGCTGCTGCACGTGCTCAGTATTTATATGCACGTGCTACATCTGGGAATGGCACTGCTGCCTGCACGTGCTCAGTATTTATATGCACGCTACATCTGGGAATGGCACTGCTGCCTGCACGCGTTCAGTATTTATATGCACGCTACATCTGGGAATGGCACTGCTGCCTGCACGCGCTCAGTATTTATACACACGCTACATCTGGGAATGGCACTGCTGCCTGCACGTGCTCAGTATTTATACGCACGCGTTACATCTGGGAATGGCACTGCTGCCTGCACGCGTTCAGTATTTATACGCGACGCGTTACATCTGGGAATGGCACTGCTGCCTGCACGTGCTCAGTATTTATATGCACGTGCTACATCTGGGAATGGCAGTGCTGCCTGCACGTCCTCAGTATTTATATGCACGTGCTACATCTGGGAATGGCACTGCTGCCTGCACGTGCTCAGTATTTATATGCACATGCTACATCTGGGAATGGCACTGCTGCTGCACATGCTCAGTATTTATATGCACATGCTACATCTGGGAATGGCACTGCTGCTGCACATGCTCAGTATTTATATGCACGCATACATCTGGGAATGGCACTGCTGCTGCACATGCTCAGTATTTATATGCACGTGCTACATCTGGGAATGGCACTGCTGCTGCACATGCTCAGTATTTATACGCACGTGCTACATCTGGGAATGGCACTGCTGCCTGCACGTGCTCAGTATTTATACGCACGTGCTACATCTGGGAATGGCACTGCTGCCTGCACGTGCTCAGTATTTATACGCACGTGCTACATCTGGGAATGGCACTGCTGCCTGCACGTGCTCAGTATTTATACGCACATGCTACATCTGGGAATGGCACTGCTGCCTGCACGTGCTCAGTATTTATATGCACATGCTACATCTGGGAATGGCACTGCTGCCTGCACGTGCTCAGTATTTATATGCACATGCTACATCTGGGAATGGCACTGCTGCCTGCACGTGCTCAGTATTTATATGCAGGTGCTACATCTGGGAATGGCACTGCTGCCTGCACTTGCTCAGTATTTATATGCAGGTGCTACATCTGGGAATGGCACTGCTGCCTGCACTTGCTCAGTATTTATATGCATGTGCTACATCTGGGAATGGCACTGCTGCCTGCACGTGCTCAGTATTTATATGCACGTGCTACATCTGGGAATGGCACTGCTGCCTGCACGTGCTCAGTATTTATATGCATGTGCTACATCTGGGAATGGCAGTGCTGCCTGCACATGCTCAGTATTTATACGCAGGTGCTACATCTGGGAATGGCACTGCTGCCTGCACGTGCTCAGTATTTATATGCATGTGCTACATCTGGGAATGGCACTGCTGCCTGCACGTGCTCAGTATTTATATGCACGTGCTACATCTGGGAATGGCACTGCTACCTGCACGTGCTCAGTATTTATATGCACGTGCTACATCTGGGAATGGCACTGCTACCTGCACGTGCTCAGTATTTATATGCACGTGCTACATCTGGGAATGGCAGTGCTGCCTGCACGTGCTCAGTATTTATACGCACGTGCTACATCTGGGAATGGCACTGCTGCCTGCACGTGCTCAGTATTTATATGCAGGTGCTACATCTGGGAATGGCACTGCTGCCTGCACGTGCTCAGTATTTATATGCACGTGCTACATCTGGGAATGGCACTGCTGCCTGCACGTGCTCAGTATTTATATGCAGGTGCTACATCTGGGAATGGCACTGCTGCCTGCACGTGCTCAGTATTTATATGCACGTGCTACATCTGGGAATGGCACTGCTGCCTGCACGTGCTCAGTATTTATATGCACATGCTACATCTGGGAATGGCACTGCTGCCTGCACATGCTCAGTATTTATACGCACGTGCTACATCTGGGAATGGCACTGCTGCCTGCACGTGCTCAGTATTTATATGCATGTGCTACATCTGGGAATGGCACTGCTGCCTGCACATGCTCAGTATTTATACGCAGGTGCTACATCTGGGAATGGCACTGCTGCCTGCACGTGCTCAGTATTTATATGCACATGCTACATCTGGGAATGGCACTGCTGCCTGCACGTGCTCAGTATTTATATGCACGTGCTACATCTGGGAATGGCACTGCTGCCTGCACGTGCTCAGTATTTATATGCACGTGCTACATCTGGGAATGGCACTGCTGCCTGCAGCGTGCTCAGTATTTATACGCACGTGCTACATCTGGGAATGGCACTGCTGCCTGCACGTGCTCAGTATTTATACGCACGTGCTACATCTGGGAATGGCACTGCTGCCTGCACGTGCTCAGTATTTATACGCACGTGCTACATCTGGGAATGGCACTGCTGCCTGCACGTGCTCAGTATTTATACGCACGTGCTACATCTGGAAATGGCACTGCTGCCTGCACGTGCTCAGTATTTATATGCATGTGCTACATCTGGGAATGGCACTGCTGCCTGCACGTGCTCAGTATTTATACGCACGTGCTACATCTGGGAATGGCACTGCTGCCTGCACGTGCTCAGTATTTATATGCAGGTGCTACATCAGGGAATGGCACTGCTGCCTGCACGTGCTCAGTATTTATATGCACGTGCTACATCTGGGAATGGCACTGCTGCCTGCACGTGCTCAGTATTTATATGCAGGTGCTACATCTGGGAATGGCACTGCTGCCTGCACGTGCTCAGTATTTATATGTACGTGCTACATCTGGGAATGGCACTGCTGCCTGCACGTGCTCAGTATTTATATGCATGTGCTACATCTGGGAATGGCACTGCTGCCTGCACATGCTCAGTATTTATATGCACATGCTACATCTGGGAATGGCACTGCTGCTGCACATGCTCAGTATTTATATGCACGTGCTACATCTGGGAATGGGACTGCTGCCTGCACGTGCTCAGTATTTATATGCACGTGCTACATCTGGGAATGGCACTGCTGCCTGCACGTGCTCAGTATTTATATGCACGTGCTACATCTGGGAATGGCAGTGCTGCCTCCACATGCTCAGTATTTATACGCAGGTGCTACATCTGGGAATGGCACTGCTGCCTGCACATGCTCAGTATTTATATGCACATGCTACATCTGGGAATGGCAGTGCTGCCTGCACGTGCTCAGTATTTATATGCACGTGCTACATCTGGGAATGGCACTGCTGCCTCCACATGCTCAGTATTTATACGCAGGTGCTACATCTGGGAATGGCACTGCTGCCTGCACATGCTCAGTATTTATATGCACATGCTACATCTGGGAATGGCAGTGCTGCCTGCACGTGCTCAGTATTTATATGCACGTGCTACATCTGGGAATGGCACTGCTGCCTGCACGTGCTCAGTATTTATATGCACGTGCTACATCTGGGAATGGCACTGCTGCCTGCACGTGCTCAGTATTTATATGCAGGTGCTACATCTGGGAATGGCACTGCTGCCTGCACGTGCTCAGTATTTATATGCATGTGCTACATCTGGGAATGGCACTGCTGCTGCACGTGCTCAGTATTTATATGCACATGCTACATCTGGGAATGGCAGTGCTGCTGCACGTGCTCAGTATTTATATGCACATGCTACATCTGGGAATGGCAGTGCTGCCTGCACGTGCTCAGTATTTATACACACGTGCTACATCTGGGAATGGCACTGCTGCTGCACATGCTCAGTATTTATATGCACGTGCTACATCTGGGAATGGCACTGCTGCCTGCACATGCTCAGTATTTATATGCACATGCTACATCTGGGAATGGCACTGCTGCCTGCACGTGCTCAGTATTTATACGCACATGCTACATCTGGGAATGGCACTGCTGCCTGCACGTGCTCAGTATTTATATGCACGTGCTACATCTGGGAATGGCACTGCTGCCTGCACGTGCTCAGTATTTATATGCATGTGCTACATCTGGGAATGGCACTGCTGCCTGCATGTGCTCAGTATTTATACGCACGTGCTACATCTGGGAATGGCACTGCTGCCTGCACATGCTCAGTATTTATATGCACGTGCTACATCTGGGAATGGCACTGCTGCCTGCACGTGCTCAGTATTTATACGCACGTGCTACATCTGGGAATGGCACTGCTGCCTGCACGTGCTCAGTATTTATATGCAGGTGCTACATCTGGGAATGGCACTGCTGCCTGCACGTGCTCAGTATTTACACGCACGTGCTACATCTGGGAATGGCACTGCTGCCTGCACGTGCTCAGTATTTATATGCACGTGCTACATCTGGGAATGGCACTGCTGCCTGCACATGCTCAGTATTTATATGCACGTGCTACATCTGGGAATGGCACTGCTGCCTGCACGTGCTCAGTATTTATATGCACATGCTACATCTGGGAATGGCACTGCTGCCTGCACATGCTCAGTATTTATATGCAGGTGCTACATCTGGGAATGGCACTGCTGCCTGCACGTGCTCAGTATTTATATGCACGTGCTACATCTGGGAATGGCACTGCTGCCTGCACGTGCTCAGTATTTATATGCACATGCTACATCTGGGAATGGCACTGCTGCCTGCACATGCTCAGTATTTATATGCACGTGCTACATCTGGGAATGGCACTGCTACCTGCACGTGCTCAGTATTTATATGCACATGCTACATCTGGGAATGGCACTGCTACCTGCACGTGCTCAGTATTTATACGCACATGCTACATCTGGGAATGGCACTGCTGCCTGCACGTGCTCAGTATTTATATGCACATGCTACATCTGGGAATGGCACTGCTGCTGCACATGCTCAGTATTTATATGCACATGCTACATCTGGGAATGGCACTGCTGCCTGCACATGCTCAGTATTTATATGCACATGCTACATCTGGGAATGGCACTGCTGCCTGCACGTGCTCAGTATTTATATGCACGTGCTACATCTGGGAATGGCAGTGCTGCCTGCACGTGCTCAGTATTTATATGCACGTGCTACATCTGGGAATGGCACTGCTGCCTGCACGTGCTCAGTATTTATATGCACGCATACATCTGGGAATGGCACTGCTGCCTGCACGTGCTCAGTATTTATATGCACGTGCTACATCTGGGAATGGCACTGCTGCCTGCACGTGCTCAGTATTTATACGCACGTGCTACATCTGGGAATGGCACTGCTACCTGCACGTGCTCAGTATTTATATGCAGGTGCTACATCTGGGAATGGCACTGCTGCCTGCACGTGCTCAGTATTTATATGCACGTGCTACATCTGGGAATGGCAGTGCTGCCTGCACGTGCTCAGTATTTATATGCACGTGCTACATCTGGGAATGGCACTGCTGCCTGCACGTGCTCAGTATTTATATGCACGTGCTACATCTGGGAATGGCACTGCTGCCTGCACGTGCTCAGTATTTATACGCAGGTGCTACATCTGGGAATGGCACTGCTGCCTGCACATGCTCAGTATTTATATGCACATGCTACATCTGGGAATGGCACTGCTGCCTGCACGTGCTCAGTATTTATATGCACGTGCTACATCTGGGAATGGCACTGCTGCCTGCACGTGCTCAGTATTTATATGCAGGTGCTACATCTGGGAATGGCACTGCTGCCTGCACGTGCTCAGTATTTATATGCACGTGCTACATCTGGGAATGGCACTGCTGCCTGCACGTGCTCAGTATTTATATGCACGTGCTACATCTGGGAATGGCAGTGCTGCCTGCACGTGCTCAGTATTTATATGCACGTGCTACATCTGGGAATGGCACTGCTGCCTGCACGTGCTCAGTATTTATATGCACATGCTACATCTGGGAATGGCACTGCTGCTGCACATGCTCAGTATTTATATGCACATGCTACATCTGGGAATGGCACTGCTGCCTGCACGTGCTCAGTATTTATACGCACGTGCTACATCTGGGAATGGCACTGCTGCCTGCACGTGCTCAGTATTTATATGCACATGCTACATCTGGGAATGGCACTGCTGCCTGCACGTGCTCAGTATTTATATGCAGGTGCTACATCTGGGAATGGCACTGCTGCCTGCACGTGCTCAGTATTTATATGCACGTGCTACATCTGGGAATGACACTGCTGCCTGCACGTGCTCAGTATTTATACGCACGTGCTACATCTGGGAATGGCACTGCTGCCTGCACGTGCTCAGTATTTATATGCAGGTGCTACATCTGGGAATGGCACTGCTGCCTGCACATGCTCAGTATTTATATGCACGTGCTACATCTGGGAATGGCACTGCTGCCTGCACGTGCTCAGTATTTATATGCACATGCTACATCTGGGAATGGCACTGCTGCTGCACATGCTCAGTATTTATATGCACGTGCTACATCTGGGAATGGCACTGCTGCCTGCACGTGCTCAGTATTTATACGCACATGCTACATCTGGGAATGGCACTGCTGCCTGCACATGCTCAGTATTTATATGCACATGCTACATCTGGGAATGGCACTGCTGCCAGCACATGCTCAGTATTTATATGCACATGCTACATCTGGGAATGGCACTGCTGCCTGCACATGCTCAGTATTTATATGCACGTGCTACATCTGGGAATGGCACTGCTGCCTGCACATGCTCAGTATTTATATGCACATGCTACATCTGGGAATGGCACTGCTGCCTGCACATGCTCAGTATTTATATGCACATGCTACATCTGGGAATGGCACTGCTGCCTGCACATGCTCAGTATTTATATGCACATGCTACATCTGGGAATGGCACTGCTGCCTGCACATGCTCAGTATTTATATGCACATGCTACATCTGGGAATGGCACTGCTGCCTGCACGTGCTCAGTATTTATATGCAGGTGCTACATCTGGGAATGGCACTGCTGCCTGCACGTGCTCAGTATTTATACGCAGGTGCTACATCTGGGAATGGCACTGCTGCCTGCACATGCTCAGTATTTATATGCACATGCTACATCTGGGAATGGCACTGCTGCTGCACATGCTCAGTATTTATATGCACATGCTACATCTGGGAATGGCACTGCTGCTGCACATGCTCAGTATTTATATGCACATGCTACATCTGGGAATGGCACTGCTGCCTGCACATGCTCAGTATTTATATGCACATGCTACATCTGGGAATGGCACTGCTGCCTGCACATGCTCAGTATTTATATACACATGCTTATATCTGGAAATGCTTCTTAAAGGTACATAGAAGAAATAAGAAGTAGTAAGGTAGCCAAAAGGACCAAAAATGGCAGGGAACAGTAACAAAAATACTAAACCACTGGTCCGAACTGTCAAAATATGTTTATTAATAAACAACAAAGCTTTCAAGTCATTCAGGACTCTTCATCAGTGTTACAATTAAGAAGCATTCCAACTCTATTTAAATCAGATCCAGCCTATCAAAATAATTCAAACCAAGAAGTGTCGGAAAAGCAGCTACTAACGTACCAAAACACGTAGAACAGGAACCCTCTTCACAGTTAAAAAACTTATTTATTAAGACTTGAAGTGCGCTCAGTTTCAATACACTTTTCGTCAAGAGAAATTCTTAACTTCATCAGAAGCTAGCAAGTAGTGGAACATTAGTGCAGTTCATTTAAATATACATAATTAATGAATTAATTAATTAGTTGCATGCCCTAACCAATGAACACATTTCAATAGTCACCTTTAAGAGGTTAGACTGAGTTTACCTCAGTCCCTCTTTACAAAAACAAGGTAATAATGATAACAGTTAGTGCGGATGGTCAAAAAGCACTCATAGTATCTTTGTTTACGCAAAAAACGCTTTTCAAGGTAGATATTACATAAAAAACCGGGGCAATTAAAACCTTGTTTATTTAAAAATCCAAGCGGTGTTCAATATCAAGGTGCCCGTATAGATATATAACACAAACAAGAAGATGAATAAATAGATAAATAAATTTAGGACCTGGGAACTAACAAGCCTGTTTACTGTCCAAACAAGCAAATGTTCATAGCCCCTTTCAAAAATACATGACTCACTTACCATGCAGTTACTAAGCCAAGTAAAATTCCTTAAAAACAATTAAGTAGAAATGCAATAAAAAACTAGTACTATTAACCCGATACGTCGCATGTGGTGCACGACGGATGTACAAATGCACCACCTAGTGGACAAGTCATGAATTGTTGTTAACATAAACCATAACGTTTTTCTTTTTTTTCTTTTTTCTTTTAAAAAAACAGAACCAATAAGTAACTTAAGGTACAGTAATGTAATAATACGCTACACAACAATAATAATCGTGTTGAGAGGTACGGAACCAAAAATGTCTGGCCATCTAAATGAAAGATGACTTTATACCCTCCCTTAACCCATTAGCATGAATGCTGTTGTAGAAAATGCTATTATTAAAAATCATTGACTAGTGGAAACTGGTCAATTTATAACCTATTACCCATTACTTATAGCCAATGGTAATAATCAAAAACCAACTATCAAATTGAGAGATCGTTATAATACTACTATATTAAAAATGTACAGTCATTTAGAATAAGCAAATATCAAATGTATCTATGATGACCCGGTACAGAATGGGAAAGCTTAGTTGAGTCCTCCAAGGAGTACACAAATAGGGTGTACAAAAATTGTTTGTTACTCACCAGTTACTGAGTAATTGTTACAAAAAGTTTTTTGCAGAGGTAATTAATGACAAGTTACAAATTACAAGTTACTAAGTAAGAGAATCATTGTCTGGCAAACGAGTTGTTACAAAGTAAAACTTTGTGATGGAACTAGAGTAGGTGTTAAAATAGGTACAAATAGGTCTTGCAAAAATATAAGTAAAACAGCCTTACTGCAACTATGGGGGGTACATCAAGTTACTCCTTAAGCCAGGGAAGGTTTTACCTTTCCAAGTTTTTGAGTCTCAAAATACAAGCTATGTAACTCATTTCATTAATACCCGGCCACTGATTGGCATTAACTCGTAACTGCCAAAGAAGTTCCTTCCGTTCAAGTTTTAATGAATCATACCCACCCCTAACATCCCTGGTAAGTTGATCAATGACCCTAAATTTAAACTTGTGGCCCACGTTGTCATTGTGATGCCTTGCTAGAGCGCTGGTCAGTTTATTTTTCTTAATGTTGTACGTGTGCTCATAAATCATTTCGTTCAGCTTCCTATCGGTTTCTTTATCAAATTGACATCATGTTCAGTGTTTTTCCCAAATGTGTCTCTTGTAGCATAGCTATTTGAATTCATCATTTCTTAATATAGCTCTGTCACTCGTCCGGTCAGGATAAAACAGACAAGTGGTTGTAGTTCAGTTCAAGCAGCTTTATTACACACAGACACATCAGGAATGAGGCTTAGTAACTTAAATTTAAATAAACTTATAAACAGACTGACTACCACACTCATACATTGTAACACTCTGGCTGTTCTGTCAAAATGGCTCTGCTGCCTGCACATGCTCAGTATTTATATACACATACTTATATCTGGAAATGCTTCTTAAAGGTACATAGAAGAAATAAGAAGTAGTAAGGTAGCCAAAAGGACCAAAAATGGCAGGGAACAGTAACAAAAATACTAAACCACTGGTCCGAACTGTCAAAATATGTTTATTAATAAACAACAAAGCTTTCAAGTCATTCAGGACTCTTCATCAGTGTTACAATTAAGAAGCATTCAAACTCTATTTAAATCAGATCCAGCCTATCAAAATAATTATCAGAGACACGACTTAAGGCTTTATAAAATCCCATGACCAAGTAAAAGGCAAAATCAAGTAAAAAGGAAGAAAATAATCATGAAGGATAATAATAAATGCTAGCAGCCCAACAAATATACAAATAAAAATATAAAAATCACTAGTGTACTAACAAGTGCAAAAATACCTAAGTAACAAAAGTTTGCTTTTCATTTAAAAGTGGTTTAACACTATTTTTTACATTAAGTCCAGGTAATTTGTCCGTCCTAAAGAAATTAATCCAGCTATATTCAATGAGTTCTGTCCTATTTACTAAGTCACCACCATGTATATCTAAATGTACTTTTTGCAAAATTCTGAACATAAAAGTACGATCATTGCCAAAAAGTGACAAATGCTTAAAGTTATATACACATGCTCTGTTCTACATCCCCCATCTTTGAGAAATAGATCATATACTAAATAACAGTATTCAATGACATGCAATTACACAGAAATGATCTTTTGGAATGCAGTTATACAGAACAAATTCTTTGACATGCAGTCATACAAAATTAGACACATATAAAACAATCAATACCAGGTTGCTGTGTATTTTAAACTAGGTCTAGAATTATGACCTGATCATGTAACATAAAAGTTAGAATTGGATCTAGCAATGGGGACTGTCTTCAAGGAATATTTGACTTTGGGGACAACTAGGACATCATCAGGAACAGGAATAGATACTGAGACATGTTCTTCAGTATGAACATTGTCAAGACTCGTCTGAGGTCTAGAGTCTGTATCACAGGTATGATGCTGCGATATTGTTTCTGACACATGGAGAAGATGTCTGCAGTTTCTCCTGTATTCTTTACCCTCAGATTCCACTAAGTAGGATCTCAGCTTGGCACATATACCTCTCACTTGATCAATTCGATCAAAGCCTTTCACTGTATGTATCCTCACTGTCTCTCCTTCTTTCAACGGACAAAGAAATTTGCTTGTTTTATTATAATTTGACTTCTGAAAGGAAGGCTTCTTAAAAAGGAAGGCTTTGATTGCTTTGTTACTTTTAGCATTAGGCACCAAAAAAACTAGAATTGATAGGCAAGGTTCCTTCTCAATTTGAGCATACTACATCTCAGTTTGGAATAGAGTTCTAGATGTATAGGCAACAGGTCTGCCCTCCTGAAGAATAACTGCACCAAGACTGAACTTTGAAGCATCACAGGAAAGAACTACTGATGTCCTTCTATTCACATGTTACAGTATCCCGTACCTATGGGTTTATTCCTCTAGTTATCTGAATGTCTGGCCAGTATACAAAAGATTTCAATCACTGTATGTTGTGTGGGACATCTGATGTGGCTAGCAGAATGTGGGCCATAAAGGTGACATCTGTACACAACAGCCCTCAGAACTTCTCAGCTGCCAGTCAGCCATCGGATTCTAGAGAAATTAGATAAGTGCCCCTTTGGGGAACCTTTTCAGTTATTTATTTTGTTTCTAATGCTTGTTCATGTCATCCACAAAAGGCAAGTTTAAGTGCGGCCAGCAGATACCTCACAAGGATGCCCACAATCAGTGTCTGTTTTGTTTAGGTAGGTTGCACGATTACGAGGCCTACACCATCTTCCAGGCGTTTGTGCACACAACTCTCCACAGCTGTCTCCATGAGCTCAACCTATACCTAGAAAACCAACTGCTCAAACAGTTAGCATTAGGTATGGAGGGTTCTGCAAACTTACCTGCTGAACTGCCAAAAAAGAAGACCAAGAAAATTAGGCTTACTGTTGCTGCTGCTCCTCCTTTATCTGACTCTCAGCCTGTGGCTGACATTGGTCTGGTTGAAGATTCGGGCTCCGCCAGTTCAGATACAATGGCTACCAACATGGAAGCCATACAATCCTGCATGAAGGGCACGTCCACAGAGGTTTATTGACATTGGTTTCTGATGCCAGGAGGGAACCTGTGATTTTGGTAGGACTGTTGGATCCTCCCTTTACTTTACAGTCACCCGATACTAGGCCTTCCTCCATTCAGACATCTGCTAGGCCATCTCTCAAAAGGAAGGAAAAAAGAAAGCATGTGACTCCTGCTCCTGAAAGTACTCCAGACTTGTAGGCCTTCAGCCAGAGCCTGTTTAATGCCTTTATGGTTTTATGGCCTACCACTCCAGGGACATCCACAATCCCTCCTCCTATACTGAGCCCTAGGCCTCAGACATCAGATCCCTCTCAGAGAGAAGAGGAGGAATTCTCTGATTAATCTTGTGAAGAATCCCTTTTATATACCTCCCAGTTGCCTTCTCCCCTGGCAAATGGCTCCCCAGAGGAAGAATCTCTTAACCCTTACTCCCCAGCAGAGGATTTAACTTTTGGGGAAACTATTATTAAAATGAAGGAACATTTCAAGTGGGAATCATCTGAAATGAAAGAGGTACAAAAAAAGGTATTATGACCTCAGCAGATGGATTCCCAACTCCTACTGCTGTTCTGCCCATTCTGCCTGCTTTTCTGGATGCCTTCTTAACAGCATCCTTGAATCCAGACTCACAGCCCCCTGCCCCATGCAGGCCTGACAGGTTTTATAACATCCCTGAGACTGCTAAATTTCTAATTGTGTCCTGCTGCAGACCCTGCCACAATTTCCATTTCCACTGATAAGGCTTCAAAGCTGTTGCCTTCCACCACCCTCCTCCCTGCTCTTCTTTCTCAGGGTACCAGGCACCCTATCAAGTGCAGTTACGATGCTGCTGAGGCTTCAGCCAGGTCAGCATTATCAGCATCTGCCTTGAGAAGATACTCCTGGCTATGCCTTCAACCTCTACCAGATGACTTTAGAGCCAAGTTGGTTGATACTCCCTTGGAAAACACAGCCCTGTTTGGAACAAAAGTGGCAGACTTATTCAAGTCATTACAACAAAATCGGAAAGAGACGCAGAACTTAAAAATACCTGCTGGTTTCTCCTATTCCAAAATTTCAGAGGAATTACCCAGCAAAAACACAATTTATCAGAAAGCACCCACAACCTGCTGCCTCCACAAGGCCTAGGAAAACCTCCAGGAAGCAACCCATTCCTATCAGGCCACCCTTTCAAGACAGGGCGGGTAGTATGTGACTACCTGCCAACCTTAGAACCCCCATCTTTTCCCTTTATCCCTCTCTCTGTGCATCTCTCTCACTGTCTCCATGTGTGGAGACTTATCACTTCAGACAAATAGGTCCTTTCTGTAATAGAAACAGGTATTTTATGACCTGGTTCATACCTCCAAAGAGAATGGGTATCCCACAGCCCCCAAAAGAGCAGCTCTCCAGTTGCAGCCTGTGCTAGACAACCTTATGGCTCAAGGCACCATTCATACAGTCCCACTGTCTGTAAAAGGAAGAGGCTTCTACTCCAGGATTTTCCTGGTTCCAAGAAAAGATGGTCCCTGGAGGGAAATTCTGGAGCTCTCAATCATCAACCTCTTCCTTCAGGTGCCCATCTTCAGGATCCTGACCTTACCAACTCTCTTTTCACTCCTACTCCCCCTAGGTTCATGGCCACCTTAGATATCAAGGATGCCTACCTTCACATCCCTATAAGGCCCAGTTTCAGGAAATACCTGAGGTTCTTTGTGGGATCTTCCCCCTTTCAATTTTCTACCTTGCCCTTTGGACTTTCCACTGCACCCAGAGTCTTCACCAAATGTCTGTCTCCAGTTATTGCCTTCTGCAGGACAAAAGGAATCCAGATATTCCTTTACCTGGATGACCTGCTCATTCAGGCAGACTATAAACAGGCCCTCCTGTAACACTTACAAGTTTCCATTACTCTCCTACAGTCCCTGGGATTTTAACTCAACTTCCCAAAATTCCACCTGGAACCTACCCAAGACATTGTCTTCTTGGGGTGCAGGATTCAGACAGACGTCATGAAAGCCTACCTCCCCCCATATTTTCTATAATAGAAAACGGGTATTTTATGACCTTGCTCATGCCTTCAAAGAGAACGGGTATCCCACAGCCCCCAAAAGAGCAGCTCTCCAGTTGCAGCCTGTGCTAGACAACCTTATGGCTCAAGGCACCATTCATACAGTCCCACTGTCTGCAAAAGGAAGAGGCTTCTACTCCAGGATTTTCCTGGTTCCAAGAAAAGATGGTCCCTGGAGGGAAATTCTGGACCTTTCAATCATCAACCTCTTCCTTCAGGTACCCACCATCAGGATCCTGACCTTACCAACTCTCTTTTCACTCCTACTCCCCCTAGGTTCATGGCCACCTTGGATATCAAGGATGCCTACCGTCACATCCCTATAAGACCCAGTTTCAGGAAATACCTGAGGTTCTTTGTGGGATCTTCACCCTTTCAATTTTCTACCTTGCCCTTTGGACTTTCTACTGCACCCAGAGTCTTCACCAAATGTCTGTCTCCAGTTATTGCCTTCTGCAGGACAAAAGGAATCCAGATATTCCCTTACCTAGATGACCTGCTCATTCAGGCAGACTATAAACAGGCCCTCCTGTAACACTTACAAGTTGCCATTACTCTCCTACAGTCCCTCGGATTTTAAATCAACTTCCCAAAATTCCACCTGGAACCTACTCAAGACATTGTCTTCTTGGGGTGCAGGATTCAGACAGACATCATGAAAGCCTACCTCCCCCCATATTTTCTATAATAGAAAACAGATATTTTATGACCTTGCTCATGCCTCCAAAGAGAACGGGTATCCCACAGCCCCCAAAAGAGCAGCTCTCCCATTGCAGCCTGTGTGTGAAAGAGTGGTCAGTTCTGACAGTACCTATCCGCCCCGTTATCCCAACCGCAATGCTGGAGCTCTAACTTTTGAGCTAGCGCAGGGACAACAGCAAGGGGGTGCTGTGGGAAAAGGCTGATCGAAACCTCTCCTCTGTTGCTGCACACCGACAGACTTCCTACCCTTCCCTCCCTGTATGGTGTGTGGATTACTACAGTTATTTTCTCTCTTCGGAATTGACAGAATCCAGGAGTTGTAAGGCAAGTCTAACATTTTTATTACCGATTTATAAAATAAGAAGAATGGGAGCAACGATAAGCAGCGATATCAAATCCCTGAACAGGGAACACCTGCACCTGCACGTTTTATGTATTTTAATTATCGGAAGGAAAGTTTTAAATATCTGTAGGATTGGCTTCAGTTTGCTAAGAATTGTGCTGGTGGGGTATTTCCATTAAATGGAACTTATAAGACTAAATTGCTGACAATGAAAGGCATTTTGGAAGGAAAGAAAAGAAAAGTAAGTGGGGAACAAATGACATTTTATTCTTGGTACAGTGAAGCACTTAAAAGGGACACTGTTTAATCTTAGCCTCACCTCAGGATACGTACCCAAGGAGTGGCGCACGGCGACTGTGGTCCCACTTCATAAGGGCGGTGTCTCCACCGACCCTGGAAATTACCGCCCCATTAGCTTGACAAGCCTAATCTGCAAAGCCATGGAGAGGATCATAATGGAACTCATAAATAAAGACATAGGGAACTTGCAGACTTTGGATCCAACCCAGTTTGGCTTTGTCAAAGGCAGATCCTGCCTCTTAAACTTGGTTGACTTTTCGAGACAGTCACCAAGGCCATTGATGAGGGAAAGGCAGTCCATACAGCCTACCTCGACCTGGCAAAGGCCTTCGACACAATACCCCACTCAGGTATCATCGAAAAACTCATCAGCTTGAATGTAAACCCATACATCACAAGATGGGTTGCAAACTGGCTAAGTGACAGAACCCACAGGGTCAGAGTTGCTGGCGCCATGTCAGACTCAAAGCCTGTCACTAGTGGTGTCCCACAGGGCTCAGTCCTGGGTCCACTCTTGTTTGGCATCTACTTTTCTAAAGTACAAGCAAACACAAGAGGGTTATGGCTGACAAAGTTTGCAGATGACTGCAAACTGGGCGCCATAGTCGAAAACACATCTGACACAGATATCCTTCAGAAGGGCCTCACAGAAACGGATAACTGGTGCCAGAGCCATGGCCTAAAGTTAAACGCCAAGAAATGCATAGTCATACCTTTCGGGAAAAACAAGGTTACCCCTAGCTACCATATAGGTGGCAATCCACTGAGCACAGAAGAAGTCATCAGGGATCTGGGGACCCAGGTTGACAGTAGCCTTTCGTTTGACACTCATGTTGCCAAAGTAGTTAGGAAAACCTTCTATATTGCCCACCTGATCATGAAGGGATTCACATCTAGATCAAGGGAGGTCATCGTTCCCCTGTACTCATCACTCATTAGACCTATGATTGAGTACAATGCCCGTTCGAATGTATCTGACCCGACACCTGCTGCAGCTTGAAAGGCCCCAAAAGTTCCTCACCAAAAGGATAAAGGGTCTCAAAAATATGTCTTATGCTGCCCGACTGAAAGAACTCCAGCTCTATTCAGTCCCATACCGCTTGCTCAGAGGTGACCTGTGCCTGACATATAAGGCCATGTCAAACCCAGATTTGATGAATATGCTTCACCTCAAAAAATCTAGATCCCTCAGAACCACAAGGGCGGGAGACTTAAACCTCGACACGGTTATAAATAGAACGTGCTGGACGGACAGATTCATCACCCAGAGACTCCCTATGCTGTGGAACAAAATCCCGGTACATGTGAGGCAGAGCACCTCGATGGCCTTGTTCAAGAGGAATCTTGACCAATGGATGGGAGATCGCAGATATACCCCAGGGATTACTTCAGTGTCACTGCTTGACAGAGGCACAGCAAAATAATAGGCATAGTTTTTATTCAGACTAAAGGGGTGGCAAAAGCCACATAACTGTGGGCTAGGCTTATAAATGCGCTTGGGCAGATAGCCTAGTATGAACCTATGAACCTATGAACCTAAAAGGAGTCAGCATTAAGGAGGTTGCAGGATGTTAATAAGAAATTGTTGCAACAAGTAAAAGAGGTTAAAAAGACAGTACAGACCAGTAAAAAGGGATCCCTTTATCCTGTCTTAACAGGTTTAGAACAAACTGAGGATGGCCAAACAGCAGAAACATCTGAAGAGGATGACAATCCTCCAATAGCTACTGCACCCCCATATGCACCAGTACGGGTACCTCATCTACAAGACTCTGTTGTTTCTCAGACTCCTACCTTTTGGTCTACTGTCCACTGGACACCCAGTTCACGTGATACTAGTACATCTCAGACTGGTTCACCTGTTCAATCTTCATCTTCTGAACACGCATCTGCAGTCGAGGGGGATTCTTCTTCCTATCCTTCTCAGATATCTTCTACTTCCCCAACAGGGGCATTAGTATTTGACACTCCTGTATCTCACCATACATGCTCACATCACAGGGTACAAGAAGAGATTACAACCTCTGGAGGGGATCTGTTGGCACCTCTCAAGGAAATTTTGGGGGCTAACAATAGGGAACTTGTTCATCATCCTTGGACCCATGCTGATTTGCATACTATGTCTAAAAATTTTCCAAATCTTAGAGAAGATCCATTAAAATTCAAAGAAGAATTAAATACTATAACAGAATATTACAATCCTACTTTGACAGATTTAAATCAGCTGCTGAGGGTATTTACTTCAGATGAAATAAGAAAGCAGTTACTGGGAAAGGCTGAGATAACAGATTTCACTCTCATAGGAAATGCATTAATAGATAAACGAACAGCATTTTTAGACAAGATTACGGATGTGTGTCCAGTTAGGACTGACTGGTCTAAAATACAGGCATGTAAACAAAATAAAGGGGAAGCCCCTGCAGACTACTTGAGTCACCTTAAGACAGTATTTGCTAAACATTCGGGAATACCAACCCCAGAAGAGCAAGCTAAGCCAGCTATTGCAGCAGCCTTTGTGCAAGGTCTGCAAGCCCCTGTACAAAATCAAATAAAGCAAATACTCACAGACTGGCAAGGAAAGGACGTAAGAGTCTTTAGTAAGTGCTGCAAATCACTGAACAGAGTATCAGGAAAAACGGAGGAAGGATACTGAGGACAAGCTGTTAACTTTACAAATCAGGCAGCTGGAAAACCCAAGGGGTCACGGTAGAAGCAGGGGAAGGGGTAGAGGAATTCCTAGAGGATTTAGCAAAAGTGCTGGTCGAAGGTAACAAGGTGCAGCTGGCTGGCAACAATGAGCTGGCAGTGCCCCTCTGGCTTCATCTAATACATCTTGCTTTAATTGTGGAGAAACAGGATATTGGAGAGGGGAGTGCCCACACAGGCAAATGCAGAGTCCAAGACACTTGGCCTGAGTGGAAACCAAATTATAATAATGCAGTTTTTCCTTCACCACCTCCTCAGATTGGAAGGAGTCAAGAAGCTCCATACTGAATAGGTAAAAAAAAAAAAATACAGAGGTGAATCTTAACCCTCTACTGCCAATAGATCAAAATGGGCCCTATGTTAAGATGAAAATAAATTCAAAGAAAACCCTCATTTCCGGTGGACACTGGAGCTACTAGATCAGTGCTAAAAATGACTTCAGATAGTCAAATACCAGTATCAGAAAATAAAGTAAAGGCAATTGGAGTAACAAATACTACGGGTACGTATCCTGTTTCAGAACCCATCCCCATTTCTTTAGGTCCGATTGAAGAAAAGCATTCTTTTCTTCTGAGTACTATTGCACCAGTAAACCTACTAGGAAGAGATTTGTTATGTAAGCTGGGTTGTACTATTTACTGTACCCCAGAAGGGGTGATTCTAAATGTTCCAACAGAATCAGAGGGGGAAGTATTGGCAGTTTTAGCAGAAGCTGAAGAACAGCCTGCTGGAAGCATACAGACAGATGGAGAGTTACTACAGCAGGTACCTGCCAACTTGTGGGCTAAGCATGCAAATGAAGTAGGTATACTGAAATCAGCTGAAAACAGTAAAAATAAAATTAAATCCATCAAAACCTCTCCCCAGAGTTCCACAATATCCACTAAAGCCAGAAGCAAATCAGGGAATCAAACCTGTAATTCAGTCTCTAATACATCAAGGAATAATATTACTAGCTAAAAGCCCTTGTAATACTCCTATTTTTCCAGTGAAAAAGCCAGGGAAGGATACTTATAGATTTGTCCAAGACTTAAGGGCTGTAAATAATGCAGTACTACCTACTTTTTCTGTTGTTCCAAATCCAGCAACAATACTGAGTTGCATGCCACCTACAGCTAGTTACTTTTCTGTGATAGATTTATGTTCAGCATTCTTTTCTATACCTATTCACCGTGACAATCGGTTTCTGTTTGCTTTCACTTATCAGGGACAGTAATATACCTGGACATGGTTGCCACAAGGATGTACTGAATCTCCTTCATTATTTTCTCAAATTCTAAAAAAGGATTTGCAGAATGTGACACTTCCAGGTGGGTTTGTGTTAGTACAATATGTAGATGATTTACTAATAGATCAAATTCCTTTCAGCAATGTCAACAGGATACCTTGCATCTTCTAACTATCCTTGTAGAAAAGGGACACAAAGTGTCTAGAGAAAAACTGCAATTGTGGTCATCTCAGGTACGTTATCTTGGTCATTTAATATCCCAGGATAGCAGGCAAGTGTTACCATCTTGTATTGATGCAATATCTAAGGCCCCACATCCGACTACTCAGAGACAGCTTAGGTCTTTCCTAGGTATGACAGGATACTGTAGACAGTGGATCCCTAACTACGCAGAAATTGCCAAACCTTTCACAAATCTTTCAATTAAATTAATTTCAGAACTTGAAGCAAGCTTTAGCTACTGCCCCCATCTTTAGGGTTACCAGACTATGATAAGACTTTTATTTTATTTTGTCATGAAAGAAATTGATTCACACAAGGAGTACTTGCACAAAAACATGGGGACAGCTATCATCCATTGGCTTATTGCAACACAGCACTTGATTCTGTTGCAAAAGGTTTTCCACCTTGTTTAAGGGCAGTTGCCTCTGCTGCCATTCTAGTTAATCTGGCACAATCATTGGTGCTTGGGCATGATCTCATAGTAGCTGTCCCTCATTCTGTATCATCTTTTTGCTTAAAATGAAAACTCAACCACTCTCAACTGCACGTCTAACTAGATTTTATTTATTTATTTATTTATTTTTATTTTACATTTGTTGACTGGGCTAGTCTAACTGGATACATGTCCATTTTCAGTAGAGGCCCGGGGAGAAAAGCTCCAAGACACATACAACATACAATAAAGAAGGAAATAACAGTAAAGATACATACAAAATACAATATAGAAAGTATTAGTAGTTAGTACAAATAAATTGTAGTTAGAACATAATTTTTTTTTTCTCAAAAAAATAGCAAATATTTAAACATTGTTAGAGAAATACTAACTACCATACTCCGACTGTGCATAGCAAGAACAGTAAACAGGAAGGATAATATTTATGAGAGGATGTTATATACATATATTTATATATATAACGTAAATAAATAAATAAAGTAGATATGAACTTACACTTCTTTCTGACCCATCTATTTCTCTGATCCACTCTCCTGTTCTAAATCCTGCATCTCTGTTGCCTATTGTTGAGGATGGTGAAGAGCATGATTGTGTGTGTGTAACTATTTGCTTTCTCCTTGGGAGGACTTAAAGGACACTCCTATACCCAATACTGACATGCATCTGTTTGTGGATGGTTCCTGTGGAAGAGATCAAACAGGAAAGTTGATCTCGGGAATAGCAGTCTCACCGAGGAAACAATGTTGTTGCAACAAAGATTAGAGGGTGTTCACTCTGCTCAAATAGCTGAGCTAGTGGCTTTGCAAAAAGCCTGTGAGTTAGCCAAACACAAGGTGGCCAATATTTTTACAGACAGACGTTATGCTTTCAGGGTGATACATAACTTTGGGCAACTTTGGAGAGAGAGAGGGTTTTTAACCTCTTCAGAAAATCAAATTAGTAATTCAGGGTACATAAAATCATTGTTAGATGCACTTTTGTTACCTAAAAAGCTGTCTGTAATCAAATGTTATGCACATTAAAAGGGGTTAAACATTGTTACAAAAGGTAACAACTTAGCAGACTAAGCTGCTAAACAAGCAGTAACATGGTTACAAAAGGTAACAATGTGGCAGACCAAGCTTCTAAACAAGCAGTAACATGGTTACAAAAGGTAACAATGTGGCACACCAAGCTACTAAACAAGCAGTAGTAAATAGTTGTAAACATCTTTGTATGTTGATAGCAACAAACTACAACAGTAATGATGTTTGATTTTGCAACATTGTCAGCCTTTCAAGCTGAAGCATCCCAGAGAGAAGTTCTGAGGTGGCTCAACGATGGATGTAAAAAATCCTCTGATGGCATATGGCGACATCTGGATGGCCGACTGATGGCACCTGCCTCTTTGCTACCTTACCTGGTAAGGGCATATCATCTACCAGCCCATACAAGTAAGACAACTTTATGTAATCAAATTACCGAAAGTTGGTACACCCCTCATGTCTCATCTTTGATACTTCATTATGTACAGAATTGTAGTATTTGGAATGTAACATAAGCAAACATGCCAACAGCAAATCTACATGTTTACCTCCACCCTGGGGACCTTTTGTTAATATACAGCTAGATTTCATCCAGATGCCTGAGACTATTAATTTACAATTTATTTTGGTGGTAGTGTGCATGTTCTCAGTATAGGTGAAAGCTTACCCATGTCACAAAGCTGATGTAGCCACAGTTATTAAAAAAATGTTATTTGATTATATACCAAAATTCAGTATACCCAGCATTGTTAACAGTGTCCAAGAAACTCATTTTAATAATCTGTTTAAAGAGTTATGTAAAGCTTTTAATTCTAAGTTGAGTCTTCACTGTCCCAACCATCTCCAGTCATCTGGATTAGTGGGAAGGGTAAACAGGACCCCTCCCCTTAGCACTAATGAGTATGAGGGCCTCACTGAATGCCACCAGGAAGTTGAGTCCATATGAAATATTAATGGGGAGACTCATGGCCTTTCCAGCTACCCCTCCAGTGGGAAATGCCAATTTAACTTTGTCAGGTGATGCTATGATTTCTTATTGTAGGAGACTCCTCAAAATTTTGCAGCAACATCACCGAACAGTAAGACCAGCATTACCAAAGCCTCCTGAACAACCCTGCCACCAACTACAACCAGGTGATTGGGTGTACATGAAAGCTTTTCAGAGGAAAAAATGCCTGAGCCCGAGGTGGAAGATGCCTTTCCAGGTCCTCCTCGCCACTTTAACTGCAGTTCACTGTGCAGGACTACCAAAGTGGATCCATTCATCTCATTGCAAGAAGACCTGTCGTGTAGGGACCTCAGATGAATCATTGCAGCCAACAGAGGGAGATCGAGGTGTGACAGATAAATCATCTGCCCAGTGAGAAGGTCAACTTCAGTAGCAGTCTATGATAAATCCAGTGACAAGTACTTTTGCTTTGTTTCTGCTGCTGTTTCCTTCTATAACCTGGTCAAGGGAAAACAGTTTTTTGCTGGTCATTTGGCAATATGCCAAAAACCTCAACAAAACAAATTGCTGGATATGTTCACATATATCTCATCATTCCAAGGCAGGGATTCCCATGATTCCCATCCCTGCATTACAGGTGTCATTTATAAATGACCTTAATGACATCAGCTTAACCTGGTGTAATGTAACTGATTTTTCAAAGGTTGTGTCTCTTCAGCTTGCAACCACACAGCATGGAGACATGTTATGCCAGAAATGGGACTGTACCAGAAGGGAAAAGCAAATGTAATGACACCAGGCTTGAAAGTTTTTTAGACTCTTTGCACTTAAAAAGCTATGACTGGGGGCATGTTAAGGGCATAATAAGTGACGGTTACTACATCTGTGGTAATCATGCCTACCCCTGGTTGCCTATGGACTGGTCTGGGTTTTGCTTTGTAGGCTATATTACTCCTGCTATGCAACATTTCGACCACCCACCAGCAGGTAGACCAAGAAATAAGCAAGCAATCCACTGGACTGAGCAAGTATTTTCAATTATTTTTAATACTAGGTATGGAGAGCAAAGGACAATGCTTGAAATCACCATACTTGCCCAAATTCTACAGGAGGTGACCAACAAAACTTCGCATCACATCAGGATGGCAAATCGAGAAATGACTGAAATGCGAACTGTGGTGTTACAGAATCGAATGGTACTTGATATAATGCTTGCTGCAAAAGGGGGGTCATGTGCCCTCATAGGGAGCCATTGCTGTTCATGTATTAGTGACTATCATGATGAACAGGAAAAACTGTCAAACTTCATGGAACAAAGGGACAAAGAGTTGAACAGCACATCCAAAAATTGGACACTTTGTGGATGGTTAGGCAGTGTTTTTGGTAACCTGGGAACTAGCATAATCCAGGGTATTGACATTGTACTTTTTATTATATTTGTAATCATTTTAGCATTTTCTATTCTAAAGGCTGTGATTACAAGATGTTTAACCTCACCTGCATATGATAAAATATGCACAAATCAATGACAGTTCTGTTTTGACAGAAAATGATGATGACTACTATGACACTGAGGCATATTTTATCAAGTTAAGAAAAATAAAAATATAATTATATGGTATGACACTGATAGTGTCAGAGAGAGAAAACTGTTATGGGACAAGACCAGCTTATTAAAATGTGCATTAATTTCAGTTTATTAATGATGCTATAATATGATTGTTAAAAAGCAAATATAATTTGTATGCAGGGCTGGGAAAAATACAGCTTCATAAGCTACAGTATTGCTGTTTTTTAAACTGCATTCTTTTAGTATGTAATAAGAGAGAATAGTACGTGTTGCATGAAGTGAGGCATGTAGTTATTACAAAAAGGAATTTGTTAGCCTGACTCCTCCAGGCTAAGAGTGCATTATTGCTAGAGCAGGTTTGAAACATCCAAGGTCAGAAACAAGACTCTTTGGAAGCAGGTGAATCAAGGACAGGAAGGTGTTCACGTGAAGTCTTACATGAAAATCATGAGGGATGAGGACACTTGCAAAGTTTTCTATAGGACACGGTCATTATAACATCATGAAATTGCATGAGCAGTTTGATAAGACAATGTATAAAATTACAGTTTTTGTATGTAAAGTGAGAATACTTCATCAAGAATTATGAAGACTAACTCCCAGCGCTGTAAGAATAAAATTTCTGTTTGCACATCCTGAAGTGCTGTTCCTGACTAGAGGCATGTAAGGTAAATTCTTAATGGTATTTATTTATGACTTTAACACTAGTCATAAGCCAGTACTGGTAAATAATTGACATACATTAGTAACATCTGTTAATGTGAATTTATATTTCATAGGATTGAGATTTAAGTTCAATTCACGTGCTCTGTCCAGAACTTTCCTGAGGTTTCTGTCATGCTCTGCTTCACTGTTACTTCCAACCAATAAATCATCAACTCTTATAGCACACAGATAGCCCCCAAAAATTTGCTCTATTGCACGCTGAAAGACTTTACTGGCAGAATTTATTCCAGAATGCATCCTGTGGAATCTGTATCTACCAAATGGGGTACCGAATGTAGTCAGCAGTGAAGATTTACAATCAAGCATTACTTGCCAAAATGGACTCTTTACATCAATGACAGAAAAAATGGTGGCATTTGGCATGAGGCCAGCAATGTCCTCGACTGTACGCATAGGATGAGGAGGTCTTTTTAATGCCTTGTTCAAGTCTCTTGGGTCAATGCATATTCTGATTTCATCTGAAATTTTCTTATGAGCGGCTACCATAGAAGACACCAACTCATTTGGTTCTGTGTCTGGATAAATCACACCCGGCTGCACCATGTTGTCTAACCGGACTTTGACTTTGTCCTGCATAGCTATTGGAACTCTCCTTGCTGGTCTGATCATTGCACTGACCTCTTGGTCTATTTTCATGGAGTACACAACTGGAAGTTTGCCTAGCATGTCATCGAAAACATCAGCATACTCTGTGAAAATAGCATCTGTAAAGCTGGAACTAGGACATGTGCATACATGATGTAAACTCTTGGTAAAAGAAAGGAGTTTCATTCTCAAACTATCTCTGAAACCTAATAATGACTGCACAGGTCTTCGGACTACACAAAATTGCAAGCTGTAACTGCTCCCAGCCAAATAGCATGAAAGCACTACTGAGCCTTTGGTTTTAATCTCTTCACCTCCACAAGCAACAAACTTCATACAATTGGACAAATTAAGTTGCTCACCAGCTCTCACTCTAGCAAATGTTTCTGCTCCATCACATTACACATTGAACCAGTCTCTACTTTGAGCTCCATGGGCTTACCATTGATCAAGAAAGTACAAAATAATTCATTATTTGCCAATAAATCTACTGCATTAACCTTTTTTACCAACCATCATCTACACAGAATGTAGGGTTGCAACTTTCTATATGATCAACCTGCTTTTTGGAGTGACCTTTCTTAATAACTGAATGAGACTTGCTTGATTTACAAAACTTTTGAAAGTGGTTCCATTGTTTTACATTTGTAGCATTGCTGACCAAATGCTAAGCACTTCTCTTTTCCACTCATGATTGGCACCAGAATTATGACAGTTAACAATAAGACTTGACATGCGTTTTGCTGACTCACCCTTATACTGCACTGAGCTTGTCTGTTTTGGTGAGCTAGTCTTGGAACTTGCTAGAATGTTACAGGATCTCACAGAGAAACCTGCAGGGGTTGCAGCTGCCATGTGCTTAGATCTGCTTCTGCTTGCCATGTGCTGCATGATGTCTACACTTGCTCTAGAGGCTGCTGAAACTAAGCTCTTATCACTTGTAAGCATACTTGTGTGCCCTTCTGTAAGCTCATAGATCTGACAAATCTCTACGGCTTTGCTCAATGTTAAATCACTGTCACAAAGCAAAATCTTTCTCACTGCAGCATTATTAACACCACACACAAGCCTGTCCTTTATTAACTCATCTTTCAAATCCCCAAATCTGCACATTTTAGCTTTGTTTCTCAAGTCAGTGATATAAGCTGCAAAAGGTTAACCTGGTGTTTTGGTCTCTTGCATAAAATAGGTGCCTATCTAATGTAACATTTGTCTGGGGGTTACACAGTTAGGTAATGTTACAATGTAAGAGCTCCCAGCACAGGAGCACTGTCTGGTTAAGTGAATTACTCAGTCATACAGTTAGGTAATGTAAAACTATAACAGCTCCCAGCCCAGGAGCACTATCAGGTTAAGTGACATGCTCAGAGTCACACAGTTTGGTAATGTAACAATGTAACAGCTCCCAGCCCAGGAGCACTGTTTGGTTAAGTGACTTACTCATAGTCACACAGTTAGGCAATTTAACAATGTAACAGCTCCCAGCCCAGGAGCACTATCAGGTTAAGTGACATGCTCAGGTCACACAGTTAGGTAATGTAACAATGTAACAGCTCCCAGCCAAGGAGCACTGTCTGGTTAAGTGACATGCTCAGAGTCACACAATTAGGTAATGTAACAATGTAACAGCTCCCAGCCCAAGAGCACTTTCTGGTTAAGTGACATGCTCAGAGTCACACAGTTAGATAAAGTAACAATGTAACAGTTCCCAGCTCAGGAGCACAGTCTGGTTAAGTGAATTGCACAGAGTTACACAGTTAGGTAATGTAACAATGTAACAGCTCCCAGACCAGGAGCACTGTCTGGTTAAGTCAGTTGCTCATAGTTACACAGTTATGTAATGTTACAATGTAACAGCTCCCAGCCCAGGAGCACTGCCTGGTTAAGTGACATGCTCAGAGTTACACAGTTAGGTAATGTAACAATGTAACAGCTCCCATCCCAGGAACACTGTCTGGTTAAGTGACATGCTCAGAGTGACACAGTTAGGTAATGTAACAATGTAACATCTCCCAGCCCAGGAGCACTGTCTGGTTAAGTGGCTTACTCAAAGTCACAACGTTAGGTAATGTAACAATGTAACAGCTCCCAGCCCAGAAGTGGTGTCTGCTTAAGGGACTTGCTCAGAGACACACAGTTAGGTAATGTAACAATGTAACAGCTCCCAGCCCAGGAGCATTGACTGGTTAAGTGACTTGCTGAGAGTCTCACAGTTAGGTAATGTAAATATGTAACAGCTCCCAGCCGGGGAGCACTGTTTGGTTAAGTGACTTACTCAGAGTTACACAGTTAGGCAATGTTACAATGTAACAGCTCCCAGCAGAGGAGCACTGTCTGGTTAAGTGAATTACTCAGAGTCACACAGTTAGCTAATGTAAAAATGTAACAGCTCCCAGCCCAGGAGCACTGTCTGGTTAAGTGACATGCTCAGAGTCACACAGTTAGGTAATGTAACAATGTAACAGCTCCCAGCCCAGGAGCACTGTCTGGTTAAGTGACTTACTCAGAGTCACACAGTTAGGTAATGTAACAATGTAACAGCTCCCAGCCCAGGAGCACTGTCTGGTTAAGTGACATACTCAGAGTCACACAGTTAGGTAATGTAACAATGTAACAGCTCCCAGCCAGGAGCACTGTCTGGTTAAGTGACTTACTCAGAGTCACACAGTTAGGTAATGTAACAATGTAACAGCTCCCAGCCCAAGAGCACTGTCTGGTTAAGTGACATGCTCAGAGTCACACAGTTAGGTAATGTAACAATGTAACAGCTCCCAGCCCAGGAGCACTGTCTGGTTAAGTGACTTGCTCAGAGTTACACAGTTAGGTAATGTAACAATGTAACAGCTCCCAGCCCAGGAGCACTGTCTGGTTAAGTGACTTACTCAGAGTCACACAGTTAGGTAATGTAACAATGTAACAGCTCCCAGCCCAGGAGCACTGTCTGGTTAAGTGACTTACTCAGAGTTACACAGTTAGGTAATGTAACAATGTAACAGCTCCCAGCCCAGGAGCACTGTCTGGTTAAGTGACTTGCTCAGAGTTACACAGTTAGGTAATGTAACAATGTAACAGCTCCCAGCCCAGGAGCACTGTCTGGTTAAGTGACTTACTCAGAGTTACACAGTTAGGTAATGTAACAATGTAACAGCTCCCAGCCCAGGAGCACTGTCTGGTTAAGTGACTTACTCAGAGTTACACAGTTAGGTAATGTAACAATGTAACAGCTCCCAGCCCAGGAGCACTGTCTGGTTAAGTGACATGCTCAGAGTCACACAGTTAGGTAATGTAACAATGTAACAGCTCCCAGCCCAGGAGCACTGTCTGGTTAAGTGACTTACTCAGAGTCACACAGTTAGGTAATGTAACAATGTAACAGCTCCCAGCCCAGGAGCACTGTCTGGTTAAGTGACTTGCTCAGAGTCACACAGTTAGGTAATGTAACAATGTAACAGCTCCCAGCCCAGGAGCACTGTCTGGTTAAGTGACTTACTCAGAGTCACACAGTTAGGTAATGTAACAATGTAACAGCTCCCAGCCCAGGAGCACTGTCTGGTTAAGTGACTTGCTCAGAGTTACACAGTTAGGTAATGTAACAATGTAACAGCTCCCAGCCCAGGAGCACTGTCTGGTTAAGTGACTTACTCAGAGTTACACAGTTAGGTAATATAACAATGTAACAGCTCCCAGCCCAGGAGCACTGTCTGGTTAATTGACTTACTCAGAGTCACTCAGTTAGGTAACATAACAATGCAAAATCTCCTAGCCAAGAAGCACTGTCTGGTTAAGTGACTTACTCAGAGACACACAGTTAGGTAATGTAGCAATTTAACAGCTCCCAGCCTAGGAGTGCTGTCTGGTTAAGTGACATGCTCAGAGTTACACAGATAGGTAATGTAACAATGTAAAAGCTCCCACGCCAGGAGCACTGTCTTGTTAAGTGACATGCTCAGAGTCACACAGTTAGGTAATGTAACAATGTAACAGCTCCCAGCCCAGGAGCACTGTCTGGTTAAGTGACTTACTCAGAGTTACACAGTTAGGTAATGTAACAATGTAACAGCTCCCAGCCCAGGAGCACTGTCTGGTTAAGTGACTTGCTCAGAGTCACACAGTTAGGTAATGTAACAATGTAACAGCTCCCAGCCCAGGAGCACTGTCTGGTTAAGTGACATGCTCAGAGTCACACAGTTAGGTAATGTAACAATGTAACAGCTCCCAGCCCAGGAGCACTGTCTGGTTAAGTGACTTACTCAGAGTTACACAGTTAGGTAATGTAACAATGTAACAGCTCCCAGCCCAGGAGCACTGTCTGGTTAAGTGACTTACTCAGAGTCACACAGTTAGGTAATGTAACAATGTAACAGCTCCCAGCCCAGGAGCACTGTCTGGTTAAGTGACTTACTCAGAGTCACACAGTTAGGTAATGTAACAATGTAACAGCTCCCAGCCCAGGAGCACTGTCTGGTTAAGTGACTTACTCAGAGTCACACAGTTAGGTAATGTAACAATGTAACAGCTCCCAGCCCAGGAGCACTGTCTGGTTAAGTGACATGCTCAGAGTTACACAGTTAGGTAATGTAACAATGTAACAGCTCCCAGCCCAGGAGCACTGTCTGGTTAAGTGACTTACTCAGAGTCACACAGTTAGGTAATGTAACAATGTAACAGCTCCCAGCCCAGGAGCATTGTCTGGTTAAGTGACTTACTCAGAGTTACACAGTTAGGTAATGTAACAATGTAACAGCTCCCAGCCCAGGAGCACTGCCAGGTTAAGTGACTTACTCAGAGTCACACAGTTAGGTAATGTAACAATGTAACAGCTCCCAGCCTGGGAGCACTGTCTGGTTAAGTGACTTACTCAGAGTCACATTTAGGTAATGTAACAATGTAACAGCTCCCAGGCAAAGCACACTGTCTGTTTAAGTGGCTTACTCAGAGTTACACACTTAGGTAATGTAACAATATAACAGCTCCCAGCCCAGGAGCACTGTCTGGTTAAGTGACTTACTCAGAGTGACACAGTTAGGTAATGTAACAATGTAACAGCTCCCAGCCCAGGAGCACTGTCTGGTTAAGTGACTTACTCAGAGTTACACAGTTAGGTAATGTAACAATGTAACAGCTCCCAGCCCAGTAGCACTGTCTGGTTAAGTAACTTACTCAGAGTCACACAGTTAGGTAATGTAACAATGTAACAGCTCCCAGCCCAGGAGCACTGTCTGGTTAAGTGACTTACTCAGAGTTACACAGTTAGGTAATGTAACAATGTAACAGCTCCCAGCCCAGGAGCACTGTCTGGTTAAGTGACTTACTCAGAGTTACACAGTTAGGTAATGTAACAATGTAACAGCTCCCAGCCCAGGAGCACTGTCTGGTTAAGTGACTTACTCAGAGTGACACAGTTAGGTAATGTAACAAAGTAACAGCTCACAGCCCAATAACAATGTTTGGTTACGTGACTTACATAGAGTCACACAGTTAGGTAATGTAACATTGTGGCAGCTCCCAGCCCAGGAGCACTGACTGCTTTAGTGACATGCTCAGAGTCACACAGTTAGGTAATGTAACAATGTAACAGCTCCCAGCCCAGGAGCACTGTCTGGTTAAGTGACTTACTCAGAGTCACACAGTTAGGTAATGCTACTATGTAACAGCTCCCAGCCCAGGAGTGATGTCAAGTTAAGTGACATTCTCAGAGTCACACAGTTAGGTAATATAACAATGTAACAGCTCCCAGCGCAGGAACACTGTCTGGTTAAGTGACTTACTCAGAGTTACACAGTTAGGTAATGTAACAATGTAACAGCTCCCAGCCCAGGAGCACTGTCTGGTTAAGTGACTTGCTCAGAGTTACACAGTTAGGTAATGTAACAATGTAACAGCTCCCAGCCCAGGATCGCTGTCTGGTTAAATGACTTACTCAGAGACACACAGTTAGGTAATGTAACAATATAACAGCTCCCAGCCCAAGATCGCTGTTTGGTTAAGTGACTTACTCTGAATCACACAGTTAGGTAATGTAACAATGTAACAGCTCCCAGCCCAGGAGCACTGTCTGGTTAAGTGACTTACTCAGAGACACACAGTTAGGTAATGTAACAATGTAACAGCTCCCAAGCCCAGGAGCACTGTCAGGTTAAGTGACATGCTCAGAGTCACACAGTTAGGTAAAGTAACAATGTAACAGCTCCCAGGCCAGGAGCACTGTCTGGTTAAGTGACATACTCAGAGACACACAGGTAATGTAACAATGTAACAGCTCCCAGCCCTGGAGCACTTTCTGGTTAAGTGACTTACTCAGAGTCACACAGTTAGGTAATGTAACAATGTAACAGCTCCCAGCCCAGGAGTGCTGTCTGGTTAAGTGACTTACTCAGAATCAAACAGTAAGATAATGTAACAATGTAACAGCTCCCAGCCAAGGAGCATGGTCCGGTTAAGAGACTAACTCTGAGTCACATAGTTAGGTAATGTAACAATGTAATAGCTCCCAGCCCAGGAGCACTGTCTGGTTAAGTGACTTACTCAGAGTTACACAGTTAGGTAATGTAACAATGTAACAGCTCCCAGCCCAGGAGCACTGTCTGGTTAAGTGACTTACTCAGAGTTACACAGTTAGGTAATGTAACAATGTAACAGCTCCCAGCCCAGGAGCACTGTCTGGTTAAGTGACTTACTCAGAGTTACACAGTTAGGTAATGTAACAATGTAACAGCTCCCAGCCCAGGAGTGCTGTCTGGTTAAGTGACTTGCTCAGAGTCACACAGTTAAGTAATGTAACAATGTAACAGCTCCCACCCCCCGGAGCACTTTCTGGTGAAGTAGCTTACTTAGAGTCACACAATTAGGTAATGCAACAATGTAATAGCTCCCAGCCCAGGAGCACTGCCTGGTTATGTGACTTACTCAGAGTCACACAGTTAGGTAATGTAACAATGTAACAGCTCCCAGCCCAGGAGCACTGTCTGGTTAAGTGACTTACTCAGAGTCACACAGTTAGGTAATGTAACAATGTAACAGCTCCCAGCCCAGGAGCTCTGTCTGGTTAAGTGACTTACTCAGAGTTACACAGTTAGGTAATGTAACAATGTAACAGCTCCCAGCCCAGGAGCACTGTCTGGTTAAGTGACTTGCTCAGAGTTACACAGTTAGGTAATGTAACAATGTAACAGCTCCCAGCCCAGGGGTAATGTCTGGTTAAGTGACTTACTCAGAGTCACACATTTAGCTACTGCAACAGTGTAACAGCTCCCAGCCCAGGAGTGCTGTCTGGTTAACTGAATTGCTCATAGTCACACAGTTAGGTAATGTAACACTGTAACAGCTCCCAGCCCAGGAGCACTGTCTGGTTAAGTGACTTACTCAGAGTCACACAGTTAGGTAATGTAACAATGTAACAGCTCCCAGCCCAGGAGCACTGTCTGGTTAAGTGACTTACTCAGAGTCACACATTTAGGTAATGTAGCAAGGTAACAGCTCCCTGCCCGGAAGTACTGTCTGGTTAATTTACTTATTCAGAGTCACACAGTTAGGCAATGTAACAATGTAACTGCTCCCAGGCCAGTAGCACTGTCTGATTAAATGACTTAGAGTCACAGTTAGGTAATGTAACAATGTAACAGCTCCCAGCCCAGGAGCACTGTCTGGTTAAGTGACTTACTCAGAGTCACACAGTTAGGTAATGTAACAATGTAACAGCTCCTAGCCCAGGAGCACTGTCTGGTTAAGTGACTTACTCAGAGTTACACAGTTAGGTAATGTAACAATGTAACAGCTCCCAGCCCAGGAGCACTGTCTGGTTAAGTGACTTACTCAGAGTTACAGAGTTAGGTAATGTAACAATGTAACAGCTCCCTGCCCAGGAACACTGACTGCTTTAGTGATATGCTCAGAGTCACACAGTTAGGTAATGTAACAATGTCACCGCTCCCAGCCCAGGAGCACTGTCTGGTTAAGTGACTTACATAGAGTCACACAGTTAGGTAATGTAACAATGTAACAGCACCCAGCCCAGGAGCACTGTCTGGTTAAGTGACTTACTCAGAGTCACACAGTTAGATAATGTAAAAATGTAACAGCTGCCAGCCACGGAGCACTGCCTGGTTATGTGACTTACTCAGAGTCACACAGTTAGGTAATATAACAATGTAACAGCTCCCTGCCCAGGAGCACTGTCTGGTTAAGTGACTTACTCAGCGTGACATGGTTAGTTAATGTAACAATATAACAGCTCCCAGCCCTGGAGCACTGTCTGGTTAAGTGACTTACTCAGAGTCACACAGTTAGGTAATGTAACAATGTAACAGCTCCCAGCCCAGGAGCACTGTCTGGTTAAGTGACTTACTCAGAGTCACACAGTTAGGTAATGTAACAATGTAACAGCTCCCAGCCCAGGAGCACTGTCTGGTTAAGTGACTTACTCAGAGTCACACAGTTAGGTAATGTAACAATGTAACAGCTCCCAGCCCAGGAGCACTGTCTGGTTAAGTGACTTACTCAGAGTTACACAGTTAGGTAATGTAACAATGTAACAGCTCCCAGCCCAGGAGCACTGTCTGGTTAAGTGACTTACTCAGAGTCACACAGTTAGGTAATGTAGCAATGTAACAGCTCCAAGCCCAGGAGCACTGTCTGGTTAAGTGACTTACTCAGTGTCAAAGTTAGGTAATGTAACAATGTAACAGCTCCCAGCCCAGGCGCACTGTCCAGTTAAGTGACTTACTCAGAGTTACACAGTTAGGTAATGTAACAATGTAACAGCTCCCAGCCCGGGAGCACTGTCTGGTTAAGTGACTTACTCAAAGTCACACAGTTAGGTAATGTAACAATGTAACAGCTCCCAGCCCAGGCACAGTATCTGGTTAAGTGACTTGCTCAGAGTTACACAGTTAGGTAATGTAACAATGTAGCAGCTCCCAGCCCAGGAGCACTGTCTGGTTAAGTGACTTACTCAGAGTGACACAGTTAGGTAATGTAACAATGTAACAGCTCCCAGCCCAGGAGCACTGCCTGGTTAAGTGACTTACTCAGAGTCACACAGTTAGGTAATGTAACAATGTAACAGCTCCCAGCCCAGGAGCACTGTCTGGTTAAGTGACTTACTCAGAGTCACACAGTTAGGTAATGTAACAATGTAACAGCTCCCAGCCCTGGAGCACTGTCTGGTTAAGTGACTTACTCAGAGTCACACAGTTAGGTAATGCAACAATGTAACAGCTCCCAGCCCAGGAGCACTGTCTGGTTAAGTGACTTACTCAGAGTCACACAGTTAGGTAATGTAACAATGTAACAGCTCCCAGCCCAGGAGCACTGTCTGGTTAATTGACTTACTCAGAGTCACACAGTTAGGTAATGTAACAATGTAACAGCTCCCAGCCCAGGCACTGTCGGGTTAAGTGACTTACTCAGAGTCACACAGTTAGGTAATGTAACAATGTAACAGCTCCCTGCCCAGGAGCACTGTCTGGTTAAGTGACATGCTCAGAGTCACACAGTTAGGTAATGTAACAATGTAACAGCTCCCAGCCCAGGAGCACTGTCTGGTTAAGTGATTTACTCAGAGTTACACAGTTAGGTAATATAACAATGTAACAGCTCCCAGCCCAGGAGCACTGTCTGGTTAAGTGACTTACTCAGAGTCACACAGTTAGGTAATGTAACAATGTAATAGCTCCCAGCCCGGGAACACTGTCTGGTTAAGTGACTTACTCAGAGTCACACAGTTAGGTAATGTAACAATGTAACCTCTCCCAGCACAGGAGCACTGTCTGGTTAAGAGACTTACTGAGAGTTACACAGTTAGGTAATGTAACTCTGTAACAGCTCCAGCCCAGGAGCACTGTCTGGTTAAGTGACATGCTCAGAGTTACACAGTTAGGTAATGTAACAATGTAACAGCTCCCAGCCCAGGAGCACTGTCTGGTTAAGTGACTTACTCAGAATCACACAGTTAGGTAATGTACCAATGTAACAGCTCCCAGCCCAGGAACACTGTCTGGTTAAGTGACTTGCTCAGTGGTACACAGTTATGTAATGTAAAAGTGTAACAGCTCACAGCCCATAAGCACTGTCTGGTTAAGTGACTTACTCAGACTAACACAGTTAGGTAATGTAACAGTGTAACAGCTCCCAGCCCAGGAGCTCTCTCTGGTTAAGTGACTTAGAGCTACACAGTTAGGTAATGTAACAATGTAACAGCTCCCAGCCCAAGATCGCTGTCTGGTTAAGTGACTTACTCAGACTAACACAGTTAGGTAATGTAACAGTGTAACAGCTCCCAACCCATGAGTGCTATCTGGTTAAGTGGCATGCTCAGAGTCATACAGTTAGGTAATATAACAATGTAACAGCTCCCAGCCCAGGAGCTCTCTCTGGTTAAGTGACACTCCGAGTCACACAGTTTGGTAATGTAACAATGTAACAGCTCCCAGCCCAGGAGCACTGTCTGGTTAAGTGACTTACTCAGAGTTACACAGTTAGGTAATGTAACAAGGTAACAGCTCCCTGCCCAGGAGCACTGTCTGGTTAAGTGACTTACTCAGAGTTACACAGTTAGGTAATGTAACAATGTAACAGCTCCCAGCCCAGGAGCACTGTCTGGTTAAGTGACTTACTCAGAGTGACACAGTTAGGTAATGTAACAATGTAACAGCTCCCAGCCCAGGAGCACTGTCTGGTTAAGTGACTTACTCAGAGTCACACAGTTAGGTAATGTAACAATGTAACAGCTCCCAGCCCAGGAGCACTGTCTGGTTAAGTGACTTACTCAGAGTCACACAGTTAGGTAATGCAACAATGCAACAGCTCCCAGCCCAGGAGCACTGTCTGGTTAAGTGACTTACTCAAAGTCACAAAGTTAGGTAATAAAACAATGTAACATCTCCCAGCCCAGGAGCACTGTCTGGTTAAGTGACTTACTCAGAGTGACATAGTTAGTTAATGTAACAATGTAACAGCTCCCAGCCAAAAAGCACTGTCTGGTTAAGTGACTTACTCTGAGTTACACAGCTAGGTAATGTAACAATGTAACAGCTCCCAGCCCAGGAGCACTGTCTGGTTAAGTGACTTACTCAGAGTCACACAGTTAGGTAATGTAACAATGTAACAGCTCCCAGCCCACGAGCACTATCTGGTTTAGTGATATGCTCAGAGTCACAAAGTTAGGTAATGCAACAATGTAATAACTCCCAGCCCAGGAGCACTGTCTGGTTAAGTGACTTACTCAGAGTCACACAGAAAGGTAATGCAACAATATAACAGCTCCCAGCCCAGGAGCACTGTCTGGTTAAGTGACTTACTCAGAGTGACAGAGTTAGGTAACATAACAATGTAACAACTCCCAGCCGAGGAACACTGTCTGGTTAAGTGGCTTACTGAGAGACACACAGTTTGGTAATGTAACAATGTAACAGCTCCCAGCCTAGTAGTGCTGTCTGGTTAAGAGACTTACTGAGAGACACACAGTTAGGTAATGTAACAATGTAACAGCTCCCAGCCCAGGAGCACTGTCGGGTTAAGTGACTTACTCAGAGTCACACAGTTAGGTAATGTAACAGTGTAAAAGCTCCCACCCCAGGAGCACTGTCTGGTTAAGTGATTTAGTCAGAGTTGCACAGTTAGGTAATGTAACAATGTAACAACTCCCAGCCCAGGAGCATTGTCTGGATAAGTGGCTTACTCAGAGTTACACAATTAGGTAATGTAAAAATGTAACAGCTCCCAGCCCGGGACACTGTCTGGTTAAGTGACTTACTCAGAGTTACACAGTTAGGTAATGTAACAAGGTAACAGCTCCCATCCCAGGAGCACTGTCTGGTTAAGTGACTTATTCAGAGTCACACAGTTAGGTAATGTAATAATGTAACAGCTCCACACCCAGGAGCACTGTCTGGTTAAGTGACTTACTCAGAGTCACACAGTTAAGTAATGTAACAATGTAACAGCTCCCAGCCCAGGAGCACTGTCTGGTTAAGTGACTTACTCAGAGTCACACAGTTAAGTAATGTAACAATGTAACAGCTCCCAGCCCAGGAGCACTGTCGGATTAAGTGACTTACTCAGAGTCACACAGTTAGGTTATGTAACAATGTAACAGCTCCCAGCCCAGGAGCACTCTCTGGTTAAGTGACTTACTCAGAGTCACACAGTTAGGTAATGTAACAATGTAACAGCTCCCAGCCCAGGAGCACTGTCTGGTTAAGTGACTTACTCAGAGTTACACAGTTAGGTAATGTAACAATGTAACAGCTCCCAGCCCAGGAGCACTGTCTGGTTAAGTGACTTACTCAGAGTCACACAGTTAGGTAATGTAACAATGTAACAGCTCCCAGCCCAGGAGTGCTGTCAGGTTTAGTCACATTCTCAGAGTCACACAGTTAGGTAATGTAAAGATGTAACAGCTCCCAGCCCAGGAGCTCTGTCTGGTTAAGTGACATTGTCAGAGTTACACAGTTAGGTAATGTAACAGTGTAACAGCTCCCAGCCCAGGAGCTCTGTCTGGTTAAGTGACTTACTCAGAGTCACACAGTTAGGTAATGTAACAATGTAACAGCTCCCAGCCCAGGAGCACTGTCTGGTTAAGTGACTTACTCAGAGTCACACAGTTAGGTAATATAACAATGTAACAGCTCCCAGCCCAGGAGCACTGTCTGGTTAAGTGACTTACTCAGAGTGACATAGTTAGGTAATGTAACAATGTAACAGCTCCCAGCCCAGGAGCACTGTCTGGTTAAGTGACTTACTCAGAGTTACACAGTTAGGTAATGTAACAATGTAACAGCTCCCAGCCAAGGAGCACTGTCTCGTGAAGTGACTTACTCAGAGTTACACAGTTAGGTAATGTAACAATGTAACAGCTCCCAGCCCAGGAGCACTGTCTGGTTAAGTGACTTACTCAGAGTCACACAGTTAGGTAATGTAACAATGTAACAGCTCCCAGCCCAGGAGCACTGTCTGGTTAAGTGACTTACTCAAAGTCACACAGTTAGGTAATGTAACAATGTAACAGCTCCCAGCCCAGGAGCACTGTCTGGTTAAGTGACTTACTCAGAGTGACACAGTTAGGTAATGTAACAATGTAACAGCTCCCAGCCCAGGAGCACTGTCTGGTTAAGTGACTTACTCGGAGTTGCACAGTTAGGTAATGTAACAATGTAACAGCTCCAAGGCCAGGAGCACTATCTGGTTAAGTGACGTACTCAGAGACACACAGTTAGGTAATGTAACAATGTAACAGCTCCCAGTGCAGGAGCACTGTCTGGATAAGTGACATACTAAGAGACACACAATTAGGTAATGTACCAATGTAACAGCTCCCAGCCCTAGAGCACAGTCTGGTTAAGTGACTTACTCAGAGTCACACAGTTAGGTAATGTAACCATGTAACAGCTCCCAGCCCAAGATCGCTGTCTCGTTAAATGACTTACCCAGAATCACACAGTTAGGTAAAGTAACAATGTAACAGCTCCCAGCCCAGGAGCACTGTCTGGTTAAGTGACTTACTCAGAGACACACAGTTAGGTAAAGTAACAATGTAACAGCTCCCAGCCCAGGAGCACTGTCTGGTTAAGTGACTTACTCAGAGACACAGAGTTAGGTAATGTAACAATGTAAGAGGTCCCATGCCCAGGAGCACTGTCAGCTTAAGAGACTTACTCAGAGTCACACAGTTAGGTAATGTAGCAATGTAACAGCTCCCAGCCCAGGAGGACTGTCTGGTTAAGTGACTTACTCAGAGTTACACAGTTAGGTAATGTAACAATGTAACAGCTCCCAGCCCAGGAGCACTGTCTGGTTAAGTGACTTACTCAGAGTCACACAGTTAGGTAATGTAACAATGTAACAGCTCCCAGCCCAGGAGCACTGTCTGGTTAAGTGACTTACTCAGAGTCACACAGTTAGGTAATGTAACAATGTAACAGCTCCCAGCCCAGGAGCACTGTCTGGTTAAGTGACTTACTCAGAGTCACACAGTTAGGTAATGTAACAATGTAACAGCTCCCAGCCCAGGAGCACTGTCTGGTTAAGTGACTTACTCAGAGTTACACAGTTAGGTAATGTAACAATGTAACAGCTCCCAGCCCAGGAGCACTGACTGCTTTAGTGACATGCTCAGAGTCACACAGTTAGGTAATGTAACAATGTAACAGCTCCCAGCCCAGGAACACTGCCTGGTTATGTGACTTACTCAGAGTCACACAGTTAGGTAATGCTACTATGTAACAGCTCCCAGCCCAGGAGCACTGCCTGGTTATGTGACTTACTCAGAGTCACACAGTTAGGTAATGCTACTATGTAACAGCTCCCAGCCCAGGAGATCTGTCTGGTTAAGTGACATTGTCAGAGTTACACAGTTAAGTAATGTAACAGTGTAACAGCTCCCAGCCCAGGTGCTCTGTCTGGTTAAATGACTTACTCAGAGTTACACAGTTAGGTAATGTAACAATGTAACAGCTCCCAGCCCAGGAGCACTGTCTGGTTAAGTGACTTACTCAGAGTCACACAGTTAGGTAATGTAACAATGTTACAGCTCCCAGCCCAGGAGCACTGTCTGGTTAAGTGACTTACTCAGAGTTACACAGTTAGGTAATGTAACAATGTAACAGCTCCCAGCCCAGGAGCACTGTCTGTATAAGTGACTTACTCAGAGTCACACAGTTAGGTAAAGTATCAATGTAACAGCTCCCAGGCCAGGAGAACTATCTGGTTAAGTGACTTACTCAGAGTTACACAGTTAGGTAATGTAACAATGTAACAGCTCCCAGCCCAAGAGCACTGTCTGGTTAAGTGACTTACTCAGAGTCACACAGTTAGGTAATGTAACAATGTAACAGCTCCCAGCCCAGGAGCACTGTCTGGTTAAGTGACTTACTCAGAGTCACACAGTTAGGTAATGTAACAATGTAACAGCTCCCAGCCCAGGAGCTCTGTCTGGTTAAGTGACTTACTCAGAGTCACACAGTTAGGTAAAGTAACAATGTAACAGCTCCCAGCCCGTGAGCACTGTCTGTTTAAGTGACTTACTCAGAGTCACACAGTTAGGTAATGTAACAATGTAACAGCTCCCAGCCCAAGAGCACTGTCTGGTAAAGTGACTTACTCAGAGTTACACAGTTAGGTAATGTAACAATGTAACAGCTCCCAGCCCAGGAGCACTGTCTGGTTAAGAGACTTACTCTGAGTCACATAGTTAGGTAATGTAACAATGTAACAGCTCCCAGCCCGGGAGCACTTTCTTGTTAAGTGACTTACTCACATTCACACAGTTAGGTAGTGTAACAATGTAACAGCTCCCAGCCCAGGAGCACTGTCGGGTTAAGTGACTTACTCAGAGTCACACATTCAGGTAATGGAACAATGTAGCAGCTCCCACCCCAGGAGCTCTGTCTGGTTAAGTGACATAGAGTTACTCAGTTAGGTAATGTAACAATGTAACAGCTCCCAGCCCAGGATCACTGTCTGGTTAAGTGACTTACTCAGAGTCACACAGTTAGGTAATGTAACAATGTAACAGCTCCCAGACCAGGAGCACTTCCTGGTTAAGTGACTTAATCAGAGTTTCACAGTTAGGTAATGTAACAATGTAACAGCTCCCAGCCCAGGAGCACTGTCTGCTTAAGTGACTTACTCAGAGTTACACAGTTAGGTAATGTAACAATGTAACAGCTCCCAGCCCAGGATCACTGTCTGGTTAAGTGACTTACTCAGAGTCACACAGTTAGGTAATATAACAATGTAACAGCTCCCAGCCCAGGAGCTCTCTCTGGTTAAGTGACTTAGAGTTACACAGTTAGGTAATGTAACAATGTAACAGCTCCCAGCCCAGTAGCACTGTCTGGTTAAGTAACTTACTCACAGACACACAGTAAGGTAATGTAACAATGTAACAGCTCCCAGCCCAGGAGCACTGTCTGGTTAAGTGCCTTACTCAGAGTTACACAGTTAGGTAATGTAACAATGTAACAGCTCCCAGTCCAAGAGCATTGTCTGGCTAAGTGACTTACTCAGAGTGACACAGTTAGGTAATGTAACAAAGTAACAGCTCTCAGCCCAGAAGCACTGTCTGGTTAAGTGACTTACTCAGATTCACACAGTTAGGTAGTGTAACAATGTAACAGCTCCCAGCCCAGGAGCACTGTCGGGTTAAGTGACTTACTCAGAGTCACACATTCAGGTAATGTAACAATGTAACAGCTCCCAGCCCAGGAGCACTGTCTGGTTAAGTGACTTACTCAGAGTCACACAGTTAGGTAATGTAACAATGTAACAGCTCCCAGCCCAGGAGCACTGTCTGGTTAAATGACTTACTCAGAGTCACACAGTTAGGTAATGTAACAATGTAACAGCTCCCAGCCCAGGAGCACTGTCTGGTTAAGTGACTTACTCAGAGTTACACAGTTAGGTAATGTAACAATGTAACAGCTCCCAGCCCAGGAGCACTGTCTGGTTAAGTGACTTACTCAGAGTTACACAGTTAGGTAATGTACCAATGTAACAGCTCCCAGCCCAGGAGCACTGTCTGGTTAAGTGACTTACTCAGAGTCACACAGTTAGGTAATGTAACAATGTAACAGCTCCCAGCCCAGGAGCACTGTCTGGTTAAGTGACTTGCTCAGAGTCACACAGTTAGGTAATGTAACAATGTAACAGCTCCCAGCCCAGGCACTGTCTGGTTAAGTGACTTGCTCAGAGTCACATGGTTAGGTAATGTAACAATGTAAAAGCTCCCAGCCCAGGTGCAGTGTCTGGTTATGTGACTTACTCAGATTTACATTGTTAGGTAATGTAACAATGTAACAGCTCCCAGCCCAGGAGCACTGTCTGGTTATGTGACTTACTCAGAGTTACACAGTTAGGTAATGTAACAATGTAACAGCTCCCAGCCCAGGAGCACTGTCTGGTTAAGTGACTTACTCAGAGTCACACAGTTAGGTAATGTAACAATGTAACAGCTCCCAGCCAGGGAGCACTGTCTGGTTAAGTGACTTACTCAGAGTCACACAGTTAGGTAATGTAACAATGTAACAGCTCCCAGCCCAGGAGCACTGTCTGGTTAAGTGACTTACTCAGAGTCACACAGCTAGGTAATGTAACAATGTAACAGCTCCCAGCCCAGGAGCACTGTCTGGTTAAGTGACTTACTCAGATAAACAGTTAGGTAATGTAACAATATTACAGCTCCCAGCCCACGAGCACTATCTGGTTTAGTGATATGCTCAGAGTCACAAAGTTAGGTAATGTAACAATGTAACAGCTCCCAGCCCAGGACCACTGTCTGGTTAAGTGACTTACTCAGAGTCACACAGTTAGGTAATGTAACAATGTAACAGCTCCCAGCCCAGGAGCTCTGTCTGGTTAAGTGACTTACTCAGAGTTACACAGTTAGGTAATATAACAATGTAACAGCTCCCAGCCCAGGAGCACTGTCTGGTTAAGTGACTTATTCAGAGTGACATAGTTAGGTAATCTAACAACGTAACAGCTCCCAGCCCAGGAGCACTGTCTGGTTAAGTGACTTACTCAGAGTTACACAGTTAGGTAATATAACAATGTAACAGCTCCCAGCCCAGGAGCACTGTCTGGTTAAGTGACTTACTCAGAATCACACAGTTAGGTAATGTAACAATGTAACAGCTCCCAGCCCAGGAGCACTGTCTGGTTAAGTGACTTGCTCAGAGTTACACAGTTAGGTACTGTAACAATCTAACAGCTCCCAGCCCAAGATAACTGTCTGGTTAAAAGACTTACTCAGAGTCACACAGTTAGATAATGTAAAAATGTAACAGCTGCCAGCCAAGGAGCACTGTCTGGTTATGTGACTTACTCAGAGTCACACAGTTAGGTAATGTAACAATGTAACAGCTCCCAGCCCAGGAGCACTGTCTGGTTAAGTGACTTACTCAGAGACACACAGTTAGGTAATGTAACAATGTAACAGCTCCCAGCCCAGGAGCACTGTCTGGTTAAGTGACTTACTCAGAGTTACACAGTTAGGTAATGTAACAATGTAACAGCTCCCAGCCCAGGAGCACTGTCTGGTTAAGTGACATGCTCAGAGTCACACAGTTAGGTAATGTAACAATGTAACAGCTCCCAGCCCAGGAGCACTGTCTGGTTAAGTGACTTACATAGAGTCACACAGATAAGTAATGTAGCAATGTAACAACTCTCAGCCCAGGAGTACTGTCTGGTTAAGTGAATTTCTCAGAGTTACACAGTTAGGTAATGTAACAATGTAACAGCTCCCAGCCCAGGAGCACTGTCTGGTTAAGTGACTTACTCAGAGTCACACAGTTAGGTAATGTAACAATGTAACAGCTCCCAGCCCAGGAGCACTGTCTGCTTAAGTGACTTACTCAGAGTCACATAGTTAGTAATGTACCAATGTAACAACTCCCAGCCCAGGAGCACTGTCTGGTTAAGAGACATGCTCAGAGTCACACAGTTAGATAAGGTAACAATGTAACAGCTCCCAGCCCAGGAGCACTGTCTGGTTAAGTGACTTACTCAGAGTCACACAGTTAGGTAATGTAACAGTGTAACAGCTCCCAGTCCGGGAGCACTGTCTGGTTCAGTGACTTACTCAGAGTCACACAGTTAGGTAATGTAACAATGTAACAGCTCCCAGCCCGGGAGCACTGTCTGGTTAAGTGACTTACTCAGAGTCACACAGTTAGGTAATGTAACAGCTCCCAGCCCAGGAGCACTGTCTGGTTAAGTGACTTACTCAGAGTCACACAGTTAGGTAATGTAACAATGTAACAGCTCCCAGCCCAGGAGCATTGTCTGCATAAGTGACTTACTCAAAGTTACACAGTTAGGTAATCTAAAAATGTAAAAGTTCCCAGCCCGGGACACTGTCTGGTTAAGTGACTTACTCAGAGTTACACAGTTAGGAAATGTTACAATGTAACAGCTCCCAGCCCAGGAGCAGTGTGTGGTTAAGTGACTTACTCAGAGTTACACAGTCAGGTAATGTACCAATGTAACAGCTCCCAGCCTGGGAGCACTGTCTGGTTAAGTGACTTACTCAGAGTCTCACAGTTAGGTAATGTGACAGTGTAACATCTCCCAGCCCAGGAGCACTGTCTGGTTAAGTGACTTACTCAGAGTGACATAGTTAGGTAATGTAACAGTGTAACAGCTCCCAGCCAAGGAGCACTGTCTGGCTAAGTGACATACTCAGAGTTACACAGTTAAGTAATGCAACAATGTTACAGCTCCCAGCCCAGGAGCACTGTTTGGTTAAGTAACTTACTCAGAGTCACACAGTTAGGTAATCTAACAATGTAACACCTCCCAGCCCGGGAGCCCTGTCTGGTTAAGTGATTAACTCAGAGTCACACAGTTAGGTAATGTAACAATGTAACAGCTCCCAGCCAAGGGGCAGTATCTGGCAAAGTGACTTAATCAGAGTTACACAGTTAGGTAATGTAACAATGTAACAACTCCCAGCCCGGGAGTACTGTCTGCTTAAGTGACTTACTCAGAGTCACATAGTTAGTAATGTACCAATGTAACAACTCCCAGCCCAGGACCACTGTCTGGTTAAGTTACTTCCTCAGAGTCACACAGTTAGGTAATGTAACAAAGTAACAACTCCCAGCAGAGTAGCACTGTCTGGTTAAGTGACTTACTCAGTGTCACACAGTTAGGTAATGTAACAATTTAACTGATCCCAACCCAGGAGCACTGTCTGGTTAAGTGACTTTCTCAGAGTCACACAGTTAGGTAATGTAACAATGTAACAGCTCCCAGCCCAGGAGCACTGTCTGGTTAAGTGACTTACTCAGAGTCACACAGTTAGGTAATGTAACAGTGTAACAGCTCCCAGCCCAAGAGTGCTGTCTGGTTAAATGACTTACTCAGAGTCACACATTAATGTAATATAACAAAGTAACAGCTCTCAGCCCAGGAGCACTGTCTTGTTAAGTGACGTACTCAGAGTGACACAGTTAGGTAATGTAACAATGTAAAAGCTCCCAGCCAATGAGCACTGTCAGGTTAAGTGACTTACTGAGAGACACACAGTTAGGTAATGTAACAATGTAATAGCTCCCAGCCCAGGAGCACTGTCTGATTAAGTGATTTATTCAGAGTTACACAGTGAGGTAATGTAACAATGGAACAGATCCCAGCCCAGGAACACTGTCTGGTTAAGTGGCTTACTGACAGACACACAGTTAGGTAATGTAACAATGTAACAGCTCCCAGCCCAGGAGCACTGTCTGCTTAAGTGACTTACTCAGAGTTACACAGTTAGGTAATGTAACAATGTAACAGCTCCCAGCCCAGGATCACTGTCTGGTTAAGTGACTTACTCAGAGTCACACAGTTAGGTAATGTAACAATGTAACAGCTCCCAGCCCAGGAGCACTGTCTGGTTAAGTGACTTACTCAGAGTTACACAGTTAGGTAATGTAACAATGTAACAGCTCCCAGCCCAGGAGCACTGTCTGGTTAAGTGACTTACTCAGAGTCAAACAGTTAGGTACTGTAACAATGTAACAGCTCCCACGCCAGGACCACTGTCTGGTTATGTGACTTACTGACATCACACAGTTAGGTAATGTAACAATGTAAAAACTCCCAGCCCTGGAGCACTGTCTGGTTAATTGACGTCCTCAGAGTCACACAGGGGTAATGTAACAATGTACCAGCTTCCAGCCCAGGACCACTGTCAGGTTAAGTGACTTACTCAGAGTTACACAGTTAGGTAATGTAACAATGTAACAGCTCCCAGCCCAGGAGCACTGTCTGGTTAAGTGACTTACTCAGAGTTACACAGATAGGTAATGTAACAATGTAACATCTCCCAGCCCGGTAGCACTGTCTGCTTAAGTGACTTATGCAGAGTTACACAGTTAGGCAATGTAACACTTTAACAGTTCCCAGACCAGGAGCACTGTTTGGTTAAGTGACTTACTCATAATTACACAGTTAGGTAATGTAACAATGTAATAACTCCCAGCCCAGGAGCACTGTCTGGTTAAGTGACTTACTCAGAGTCACACAGGTAGGTAATGTAACAATGTAACAGCTCCCAGCCCAGGAGCACTGTCGGGTTAAGTGACTTACTCAGAGTCACACAGTTAGGTAATGTAACAGTGTAAAAGCTCCCACCCCAGGAGCACTGTCTGGTTAAGTGATTTAGTCAGAGTCACACAGTTAGGCAATATAACAATGTAACAGCTCCCAGCCCTGGAGCTCTGTGTGGTTAACTGACTTACTCAGAGTTACACAGTTAAGTAATGTAACAATGTAACAGCTCCCAGCCCAGGAGCACTGTCTGGTTAAGTGACATGCTCAGAGGCACACAAAAAGGTAATGTAATAATGTAAAAGCTCCCAGCCCAGGAGCACTGTCTGGTTAATTGACATGCTCAGAGTCACACAGTTAGGTAATGTAACAATGTAACAGTTCCCAGCCCAGGAGCACTGTCTGGTTAAGTGACTTGCTCAGAGTTACACAGTTAGGTAATGTAACAATGTAACAGCTCCCAGCCCAGGAGCTCTGTCTGGTTAAGTGACTTACTCAGAGTTAAACAGCTAGGTAATGTAACGATGTAAAAGCTCTCAGCCAGGGAGCACTGGATGGTTAAGTGACTTACTCAGAGTTACACAGTTAGGTAATGTAACACTGTAACAGCTCCCAGTCCAGGAGCACTGTCTGGTTAAGTGACTTACTCAGAGTTAAACAGTTAGGTAATGTAACAATGTAACAGCTCCCAGCCCAGGAGCTCTGTCTGGTTAAGTGACTTACTCAGAGTTACACAGTTAGGTAATGTAACAAGGTAACAGCTCCCTGCCCAGGAGCACTGTCCGGTTAAATGACATACTCAGAGTTACACAGTTAGGGAATGTAGCAATGTTACAACTCCCAGACCAGGAGCACTGTCTGGTTAAGTGACTTAATCAGAGTTGCACAGTTAGGTAATGTAACAATGTAACAGTTCCCAGCCTGGGAACACTGTCTGGTTAAGCGACTTACTGAGAGACACACAGTTAGGTAATGTAACAATGTAACAGCTCCCAGCCCAGGAGCACTGTCTGGTTAAGAGACTTACTCAGAGTTACACAGTTAGGTAATGTAACAATGTAACAGCTCCCAGCCCAGGAGCACTGTCTGGTTAAGTGACTTACTCAGAGTCACACAGTTAGGTAATGTAACAATGTAACAGCTCCCAGCCCAGGAGCACTGTCTGGTTAAGTGACTTGCTCAGAGTTACACAGTTAGGTAATGTAACAATGTAACAGCTCCCAGCCCAGGAGCACTGTCTGGTTAAGTGACTTACTCAGAGTCACACAGTTAGGTAATGTAACAATGTAACAGCTCCCAGCCCAGGAGCACTGTCTGGTTAAGTGACTTGCTCAGAGTTACTCAGTTTGGTAATGTAACCATGTAACAGCTCCCAGCCCAGGAGCACTGTCTGGTTAAGTGACTTGCTCAGAGTTACACAGTTAGGTAATGTAACAGTGTAACAGCTCCCAGCCCAGGATCACTGTCTGGTTAAGTGACTTACTCAGAGACACACAGTTAGGTAATGTAACAATGTAACAGCTCACAGCCCAGGAGTGCTGTCTGGTTAAGTGACTTACTCAGAGTTACACAGTTAGGTAATGTAACAATGTAACAGCTCCCATCCTAGGCACTGTCTGGTTAAGTGACTTACTCATAGTCACACAGTTAGTTAATGTAACAATGTAACAGCTCCCAGCCCAGGAGCACTGTCTGGTTAAGTGACTTACTCAGAGTTACACAGTTAGGTAATGTAACAATGTAACAGCTCCCAGCCCAGGAGCACTGTCTGGTTAAGTGACTTACTCAGAGTTATACAGTTAGGTAATGTAACAATGTAACATCTCCCAGACCGGGAGCATTGTCATGTTAAGTGACTTACTCAGAGTTCCACAGTTAGGTAATTTAACAATGTAACAGCTCCCAGCCCAGGAGCACTGTCTGGTTAAGTGACTTAATCAGAGTTACACAGTTAGGTAATGTAACAATGTAACAGCTCCCAGCCCGGGAGTACTGTCTGCTTATGTGACTTACTCAGAGTCACACAGTTAGGTAATGTACCAATGTAACAACTCCCAGCCCAGGAGCACTGTCTGGTTAAGTTACTTACTCAGAGTCACACAGTTAGGTAATGTAACAATGTAACAGCTCCCAGCCCAGGAGCACTGTCTGGTTAAGTGACTTACTCAGAGTCACACAGTTAGATAATGTAAAAATGTAACAGCTCCCAGCCAAGGAGCACTGTCTGGTTAAGTGACTTACTCTGAGTTACACAGTTAGGTAATGTAACAATGTAACAGCTCCCAGCCCAGGAGCACTGTCTGGTTAAGTGACTTACTCAGAGTCACACAGTTAGATAATGTAAAAATGTAACAGCTGCCAGCCAAGGAGCACTGTCTGGTTATGTGACTTACTCAGAGTCACACAGTTAGGTAAAGTATCAATGTAACATCTCCCAGGCCAGGAGAACTATCTTGTTAAGTGACATACTCAGAGACACACAGGTAATGTAGCAATGTAACACCTCCCAACCCAGGAGCATTGTCTGGTTAAGTGACTTACTCAGAGTCACACAGTTAGGTAATGTAACAATGTAACAGCTCCCAGCCCAGGAGCACTGTCTGGTTAAGTGACTTACTCAGAGTCACACAGTTAGGTAATGTAACAATGTAACAGCTCCCAGCCCAGGAGCACTGTCAGGTTAAGTAACTTACTCAGAGTTACACAGTTAGGTAATGTAACAGTGTAACAGCTCCCAGCCCAGGAGCACTGTCTGGTTAAGTGACTTAATCAGAGTTACACAGTTAGGTAATGTAACAATGTAACAGCTCCCAGCCCAGGAGCACTGTCTGGTTAAGTGACTTACTCAGAGTGACATAGTTAGGTAATGTAACAATGTAACAGCTCCCAGCCCAGGACCACTGTCTGGTTAAGTGACTTACTCAGAGTTACACAGTTAGGTAATATAACAATGTAACAGCTCCCAGCCCAGGAGCACTGTCTGGTTAAGTGACTTACTCAGAGTCACACAGTTAGTTAATGTAACAATGTAACAGCTCCTAGCCCTGGAGCACTGTCTGGTTAACTGACTTACTCAGAGTCACGGAGTTAGGTAATGCAACAATGCAACAGCTCCCAGCCCAGGAGCACTGTCTGGTTAAGTGACTTACTCAGAGTCACACAGTTTGGTAATGTAACAGTGTAACAGCTCCCAGTCCGGGAGCACTGTCTGGTTCAGTGACTTACTCGGAGTTACACAGTTAAGTAATGTAGCAATGTAACAGCTCCCAGCCCAGGAACACTGTCTGGTTAAGTGACTTACTCAGAGTCACACAGTTAGGTAATGTAACAATGTAACAGCTCCCAGCCCAGGAGCACTGTCTGGTTAAGTGACTTACTCAGAGTGACATAGTTAGTTAATGTAACAATGTAACAGCTCCCAGCCAAAAAGCACTGTCTGGTTAAGTGACTTACTCAGAGTCACACAGTTAGGTAATGCAACAATGTAACAGCTCCCAGCCCAGGAGCACTGTCTGGTTAAGTGACTTACTCAAAGTCACACAGTTAGGTAATGTAACAATGTAACAGCTCCCAGCCCAGGAGCACTGTCTGGTTAAGTGACTTACTCAGAGTTACACAGTTAGGTAATGTAACAATGTAACAGCTCCCAGCCCAGGAGCACTTTCTAGATAAGTGACTTGCTCAGAGTCACACAGTTAGGTAATGTAACAATGTAACAGCTCCCAGCCCAGGAGCACTGTCTGGTTAAGTGACTTACTCAGAGTCACACAGTTAGGTAATGTAACAATGTAACAGCTGCCAGCCCAGGAGCACTGTCTGGTTAAGTGACTTACTCAGAGTCACACAGTTAGGTAATATAACAATGTAACAGCTCCCAGCCCAGGAGCTCTGTCTGGTTAAGTGACTTACTCAGAGTTACACAGTTAGGTAATGTAACAGTGTAACAGCTCCCAGCCCAGGAGCACTGTCTGGTTAAATGACTTACTCAGAGTTACACAGTTAGGTAATATAACAATGTAACAGCTCCCAGCCCAGGAGCACTGTCTGGTTAAGTGACTTACTCAGAGTGACACAGTTAGGTAATGTAACAATGTAACAGCTCCCAGCCCAGGAGCACTGTCTGGTTAAGTGACTTGCTCAGAGTTACACAGTTAGGTAATGTAACAATGTAACAGCTCCCAGCCCAGGAGCACTGTCTGGTTAAGTGACTTACATAGAGTCACACAGATAAGTAATGTAGCAATGTAACAACTCTCAGCCCCTGAGCACTGTCTGGTTAAGTGAATTTCTCAGAGTCGCAAAGTTAGGTACTGTAACAATCTAACAGCTCCCAGCCCAGGAGCACTGTCTGGTTAAGTGACTTACTCAGAGTTACACAGTTAGGTAATGTAACAATGTAACAGCTCCCAGCCCAGGAGCACTGTCTGGTTATGTGACTTACTCAGAGTCACACAGTTAGGTAATGTAACAATGTAACAGGTCCCAGCCCAAGAGCACTGTCTGGTTAAGTGACTTACTCAGAGTTACACAGTTAGGTAATGTAACAATGTAACAGCTCCCAGCCCAGGAGCACTGTCTGGTTAAGTGACTTACTCAGAGTCACACAGTTAGGTAATGTAATAATGTAACAGCTCCACACCCAGGAGCACTGTCTGGTTAAGTGACTTACTCAGAGTCACACAGTTAAGTAATGTAACAATGTAACAGCTCCCAGCCCAGGAGCACTGTCTGGTTAAGTGATTTACTCAGAGTCACACAGTTAGGTTATGTAACAATGTAACAGCTCCCAGCCTAGGAGCACTCTCTGGTTATGTGACTTACTCAGATTCACACAGGTAGGTAATGTAACAATGTACCAGCTCCCAGCCCAGGAGCACTGTCTGGTTAAATTACTTACTCAGAGTTACACAGTTCAGTAATGTAACAATGTAACAGCTCCCAGCCCAGGAGCACTGTCTGGTTAAAAGACTTACTCAGAATCACACAGTTATCTAATGTAACAATGCAACAGCTCCCAGCCCAGGAACACTGTCTGGTTAAGTGACTTACTCACGGACATACAGTTACGTAATATAACAATGTAACAGGTCCCAGCCCAGGATCGCTGTCTGCTTAAAAGACTTACTCAGAGTTACACAGTTAGGTAATGTAACAATGTAACAGCTCCCAGCCCAGGAGCACTGTCTGGTTAAGTGACTTACTCAGAATCACACAGTTATGTAATGTAACAATGTAACAGCTCCCAGCCCAGGAGCACTGTCTGCTTAAGTGACTTACTCAGAGACACATGGTTAGGTAATGTAACAATGTAACAGCTCCTAGCCCAGGAGCACTGTCTGGTTAAGTGACTTACTCAGAGACACACAGTTAGGTAATGTAACAATGTAACAGCTCCCAGCCCAGGAGCACTGTCTGGTTAAGTGACATTGTCAGAGTTACACAGTTAAGTAATGTAACAGTGTAACAGCTCCCAGAGCAGGAGCACTGTCTGGTTAAGTGACTTACTGAGAGTTACACAGTTAGGTAATGTAACAATGTAACAGCTCCCAGCCCAGGAGCACTGTCTGGTTAAGTGACATGCTCAGAGTCACACAGTTAGGTAATGTAACAATGTAACAGCTCCCAGCCCAGGAGCACTGTCTGGTTAAGTGACTTACTCAGAGTTACACAGTTAGGTAATGTAACAATGTAACAGCTCCCAGCCCGGGAGCACTGTCTGGTTAAGTGACTTACTCAGAGTCACACAGTTAGGTAATGTAACAATGTAACAGCTCCCAGCCCAGGAGCACTGTCTGGTTAAGTGACTTACTCAGAGTTACACAGTTAGGTAATGTAACAATGTAACAGCTCCCAGCCCAGGAGCACTGTCTGGTTAAGTGACTTACTCAGAGTCACACAGTTAGGTAATGTAACAATGTAACAGCTCCCAGCCCAGGAGCACTGTCTGGTTAAGTGACTTACTCAGAGTTACACAGTTAGGTAATGTAACAATGTAACAGCTCCCAGCCCAGGAGCACTGTCTGGTTAAGTGACTTAATCAGAGTTACACAGTTAGGTAATGTAACAATGTAACAGCTCCCAGCCCAGGAGTACTGTCTGGTTAAGTGACTTACTCAGAGTTACACAGTTAGGTAATGTAACAATATAACAGTTCCCAGCCCAGAAGTGCTGCGTGGTTAAGTGACATGCTCAGCGTGACACAGTTATGCAATGTAACAATGAAACAGTTCCCATCCCAGGAGCACTGTCTGGTTAAGTGACTTACTCAGAGTCACACAGTTAGGTAATGTAACAATGTAACAGCTCCCAGCCCAGGAGCACTGTCTGGTTAAGTGACTTACTCAGAGTTACACAGTTAGGTAATGTAGCAATGTAACACCTCCCAGCCTAGGAGCACTGTCTGTTTAAGTGACTTACTCAGAGTCACACAGTTAGGTAATGTAACAATGTAACAGCTCCCAGCCCAGGAGCACTGTCTGGTTAAGTGACTTGCTCAGAGTTACACAGTTAGGTAATGTAACAATGTAACAGCTCCCAGCCCAGGAGCACTGTCTGGTTAAGTGACTTACTCAGAGTGACACAGTTAGGTAATGTAACAATGTAATAGCTCCCAGCCCAGGAGCACTGTCTGGTTAAATGATTTACTCAGAGCTACACAGTTATGTAATGTAACAATGTAACAGCTCCCAGCCCAGGAACACTGTCTGGTTAAGTGTCTTACTCAGAGACACACAGTTAGGTAATGTAACAATGTAACAGCTCCCAGCCCAGGAGCACTGTCTGGTTAAGTGACTTACTCAGAGTCACACAGTTAGGTAATGTAACAATGTAACAGCTCCTAGCCCAGGAGCACTGTCTGGTTAAGTGACTTACTCAGAGTTACAGAGTTAGGTAATGTAACACAGATAAGTAATGTAACAATGTAACAACTCCCAGCCCAGGAGAACTGTCAGGTTAAGTAACTTACTCAGAGTTACACAGTTGGGTAATTTAACAATGTAACAGCTCCCAGCCAGGAGCACTATTTGGTTAAGTAACTTACTCAGAGCCACACAGTTAGGTAATGTAACAATGTAACAGCTCACAGCCCAGGAGCACTGTCTGGTTAATTGACTTACTCAGGGTCACACAGTTAGGTAATGTAACAATGTAACAGCTCCCAGCCCAGGAGCACTGTCTGGTTAAGTGACTTACTCAGAGTTACACAGTTAGGTAATGTAACAATGTAACAGCTCCCAGCCCAGGAGCACTGTCTGAATAAGTGACTTAATCAGAGTCACACTGTTAGGTAATGTAACAATGTAACAGCTCCCAGCCCAGGAGCACTGTCTGGTTAAGTGACTTACTCAGAGTTACACAGTTAGGTAATGTAACAATGTAACAGCTCCCAGGCCAGGAGCAGTGTCTGGTTAAGTGACTTACTCAGAGTTACACAGTTAGGTAATGTAACAATGTAACAGCTCCCAGCCCAGGAGCACTGTCTGGTTAAGTGACTTACTCAGAGTCACACAGTTAGGTAATGTAACAATGTAACAGCTCCCAGCCCAGGAGCACTGTCTGGTTAAGTGACTTACTCAGAGTCACACAGTTAGGTAATGTAACAATGTAACAGCTCCCAGCCCGGGAGCACTGTCTGGTTAAGTGACTTACTCAGAGTCACACAGTTAGGTAATGTAACAATGTAACAGCTCCCAGCCCAGGAGCACAGTATGGTTAAGTGACTTACTCAGAGTTAAACAGTTAGGTAATGTAACAATGTAACAGCTCCCAGCCCACGAGCACTGTCTGGTTAAGTGACTTACTCAGAGTCACACAGTTAGGTAATGTAACAATGTAACAGCTCCCAGCCCAGGAGCACTGTCTGGTTAAGTGACATACTTAGAGTTACACACTTAGGTGATGTAACAATTTAACAGCTCCCAGTCCAGGAGCGCTGTCTGGATAAGTGGCTTACTCAGAGACACACAGTTAGGTAATATAACAATGTAACAGCTCCCAGCCCAGGAGCACTGTCTGGTTAAGTGACTTACTCAGAGTTACACAGTTAGGTAATGTAACAATGTAACAGCTCCCAGCCCAGGAGCACTGTCTGGTTAAGTGACTTACTCAGAGTTACACAGTTAGGTAATGTAACAATGTAACAGCTCCCAGCCCAGGAGCACTGTCTGGTTAAGTGACTTACTCAGAGTCACACAGTTAGGTAATCTAACAATGTAACAGCTCCCAGCCCAGGAGCACTGTCTAGTTAAGTGATTTAGTCAGAGTTACACAGTTAGGTAATGTAACAATGTAACAGCTCCCAGCCCAGGAGCACTGTCTGGTTAAGTGACTTACTCAGAGTCACACAGTTAGGTAATGTAACAATGTAACAGCTCCCAGCCCGGGAGCACTGTCTGGTTAAGTGACTTACTCAGAGTCACACAGTTAGGTAATGTAACAATATAACAGGTCCCAGTCCATGACCACTGTTTGGTTAAGTGACATACTCAGAATCACACAGTTAGGTAATGTAACAATGTAACAGCTCCCAGCCCAGGAGCACTGTCTGGTTAAATGACTTACTCAGAATCCCACAGTTAGGTAATGTAACAATATAACAGCTCCCAGCCCAGGAGACTGTCTGGTTAAGTGACTTACTCAGAGTCACACACTTAGGTAATGTAACAATGTAACAGCTCACAGCCCAGGACCACTGTCTGGCTAAGTGACATGCTCAGAGCCATACAGTTAAGCAATGTAACAATGTAACAGCTCCAAGCCTAGGAGTGCTGTCTGGTTAAATGACTTATTCAGAGCTACACATTTAGGTAATGTAACAATGTAACAGCTCCCAGCCTTGGAGCACTGTCTGGTTATGTGACTTACTCAGAGTCACACAGTTAGGTAATGTAACAATGTAAAAGCTCTCAGCCCAGGAGCACTGTCTGGTTAAGTGACTTACTCAGAGTTACACAGTTAGGTAATGTAACAATGTAACAGCTCCCAGCCCAGGAGGACTGTCTGGTTAAGTGACTTACTCAGAGTCACACAGTTAGGTAATGTAACAATGTAACAGTTCCCAGCCCAGGACCACTGTCTGGTTAAGTGACTTACTCAGAGTTACACAGTTAGGTAATGTAACAATGTAACAGCTCCCAGACCAGGAGCACTGTCAGGTTAAGTGACTTACTCAGAGTCACACAGTTAGGTAATGTAGAATGTAACAGCTTCCAGCCCAAGAGCACTGTCTGGTTAAGTGACTTACTCAGAGTCACACAGTTAGGTAATGTAACAATGTAACAGCTCCCAGCCACGGAGCACTGTCTCGTTAAGTGACTTACTCAGAGTTCCACAGTTAGGTAATGCTCCCAGCCCAGGAGCACTGTCTGGTTAAGTGACTTACTCAGAGTCACACAGTTAGGTAATGTAACAATGTAACAGCTCCCAGCCCAGGAGCACTGTCTGGTTAAGTGACATACTCAGAGTTACACAGTTAGGTAATGTAACAATGTAACAGCTCCCAGCCCAGGAGCACTGTCTGGTTAAGTGACTTACTCAGAGTCACACAGTTAGGTAATGTAACAATGTAACAGCTCCCAGCCCAGGAGCACTGTCTGGTTAAGTGACTTACTCAGAGTCACACAGTTAGGTAATATAACAATGTAACAGCTCCCAGCCCAGGAGCACTGTCTGGTTAAGTGACTTGCTCAGAGTTACACAGTTAGGTAATGTAACAATGTAACAGCTCCCAGCCCAGGAGCACTGTCTGGTTAAGTGACTTACTCAGAGTTACACAGTTAGGTAATGTAACAATGTAACAGCTCCCAGCCCAGGAGCACTGTCTGGTTAAGTGACTTACTCAGAGACACACAGTTAGGTAATGTAACAATGTAACAGCTCCCAGCCCAGGAGCACTGTATGGTTAAGTGACTTACTCAGAGTCACACAGTTAGGTAATGTAACAATGTAACAACTCCCAGCCCAGGAGCATTGTCTGGATAAGTGACTTACACAAAATTGCACAGTTAGGTCATGTAAAAATGTAACAGCTCCCTGCCCGGGACACTGTCTGGTTAAGTGACTTTGCCTCAGAGTTACACAGTTAGGTAATGTTACAATGTAACACCTCACAGCCCAGGAGCACTTTCTGGTTAAGTGACTTACTCAGAGTAACACAGTTAGGTAATGGAAAAATGTAACAGCTCCCAGCCCGGGAGCATTGTCTGGTTAAGTGACTTGCTCAGAGTCACACAGTTAGGTAATGTAACAATGTAATAGCTCCCAGCCCAGGAGCACTGTCTCATTAAGTGACTTACTCAGAGTTACACAGTTAGGTAATGTAACAATGTAACAGCTCCCAGCCCAGGAGCACTGTCTGGTTAAGTGACTTACTCAGAGTTACACAGTTAGGTAATGTAACAATGTAACAGCTCCCAGCCCAGGAGCACTGTCTGGTTAAGTGACTTACTCAGAGTTACACAGTTAGGTAATGTAACAATGTAACAGCTCCCAGCCCAGGAGCACTGTCTGGTTAAGTGACTTACTCAGAGTTACACAGTTAGGTAATGTAACAATGTAACAGCTCCCAGCCCAGGGGTAATGTCTGGTTAAGTGACTTACTCAGAGTCACACATTTAGCTACTGTAACAGTGTAACAGCTCCCAGCCCAGGAGTGCTGTCTGGTTAAGTGACATGCTCATAGTCACAGAATTTAGTAATATAACAATGTAACAACTCCCAGCCCAGGAGATCTGTCTGGTTAAGTGACTCAGAGTTACACAGTTAGGAAATGTAACAATGTAACAGCTCCCAGCCCAGGAGTGCTGTCTGGTTAACTGACTTACTCAGAGTGACACAGTTAGGTAGTATAACAATGTAACAGCTCCCAGCCCAGGAGCACTGTCTGGTTAAGTGACATGCACAGAGTTCTTTTCAGCTATTTGTGAGTATAGGGAGTTAATCAACAAAGGATTAAGACTTGGTTATTTTTGCCAGGCAGATGTTAAAAAGAAGTTTCAGACTACAGGCTGTAAAATGGCTCTTTTTTACTGCCTACCTAAAATTCATAAGAATCTACGTAAACCCCCTGGGAGACCTATTGTCTCTGGGTCTAAGTATTTTCTTCATAATTTAGGTGTGTTTTTGCATCATTTCTTGTATCCCTATGTTATCAGGCTGCCTTCCTATATAAGTGATGTCTTTGACTTTTTGACAAAAATAAAAGATGTCAAAGTGAATAGGAATTTGATGTGGGTCAGCATTGATGTAAAAAGTTTGTACACAAGCATTGGATATGAGTACGGACTGGAAGCCCTTAGGTTTTTTCTTGGGAATTCTCCTACATCTGAATATGTTATAGAAATGGTTCATTTTTGTTTGACACATAATTTTTTTGAATTTAATAATATTATATATCATCAGTTACAGGGTACGGCAATGGGGGCTTCATTTGCCCCCATGTATGCAAATCTTTTTATGGGCTTTTTTGAATCTAATATTATTTATAGACATAGATTTTTTCAGGAACATGTTATTCATTACTTTAGATATGTTGATGATTTAATATTTTTGGTAGATTGTGACAAAGATAGAGTTATTGAATTCTTTAATGAGATTAATGTTAACAAATTTCATATTAAATTTGATGGCCTAAATATGGGTCACACTATTCCTTTTTTAGACATAATATTGGATATTTCAGATGGTGAGAATATTATTACCCATCCTAATAAGAAATTTGAAGGGGCCTGCCAGTATCTACATGCAAGTAGTGGCCATCCTTTACATGTTATTGAGGCTCTACCTTTTGGTGAAATGCTACATTTCCAAGTTATGTAATAGATCTGATATATTTCATGAAGAAATGTGCCTTTTGGTGCAATCTTTCTCTACTAGAGGCTATAATTCAAATATTTTGGATAACAGCTTCAGAAGATTATGTACAGGTGTTAAACCTAGACATATGAAATCTATTTTACCAAGGGAGTGCAATATACAGCATGACAATTCAGGTTCTATTAAAGAAAATATTTATTTTGTTACTACTTATGGTAGTTTTACAAAACAGTTCCTTGATATTGTCAACCAATATTGGTGTTATTTCTGTTCACTCAGAAATGTTCAACAATGGCTTGATGTAAATATGAAGTTTTCTTACCAAGGTAAGAGTATAAAAGATTTTCTTGTAAGATCTAAGATTAAGAGGCCTATATCACAATTATATATGGAACCTGTTAAAATTGGAACTTTTCCTTGTGGGAAGTGCAAGGCTTGTAAATATATTGTATCCAACTTTAATTCTATTAATAATGTTAAATTTGATAGTTGGGGTACATTTAATTGTAATTCTGAGGTGTCATTTATGCTCTTAAATACCCATGTAATAAATTTACATTGGGGAAACAAAGAGGCCTTTTAAAATAAGGCTGTTAGAGCATTTAAGAGACATTAAAATGCTAGAAGATAGCTCAGTTGCAGCACATTTTTTAGATGCACATAACAAGTGTAATGAGGGCTTAAAAGCTACAATTTTAGAACAAGTTTGTGTTTCTATGTATAATGACATTGATGTTAAAACTAGATTAGTGCAGAAAGAAACTGTATATATTTTAAAATTTCAAACCATGGCTCCTTTTGGGCTGAATGAAGAGCTTAACTGGAGAACATTAGTTGGTTGAACCATTGTACTAATTGATTAATTATATAATTATCTTATTTGTGAAGTATATAAACTGTTGCTGTTTGTAAGTGATTTATTCTCCTTGAAGGCTTTGCTTGAGGAGCGTCAGAGAGAAAGATTTTGTGCTTTTAATAAATCCTGGTGGAACTTGTTCCTGTTGTTTGTTATTACATGCACAGAGTTACACAGTTAGGTAATGTAACAATATTACAGCTCCCTGCCCAGGAGCACTGTCTGGTTAAACGGCTTACTCAGAGTTACACAGTTAGGTAATATAACAGTGTAGCAGCTCTCAGCCCAGGAGACTGTCTGCTTAAGTGACCAGCTCATAGACACAGAGTTAGGTAATATAAAAATGTAACAGCTCCTAGCCCAGGATCTCTGTCTGGTTAAGTGACTTTGAGTTACACTGTTAGGTAAATTAACAATGTAACAGCTCCCAACCCAGGAACACTGTCTGGTTAAGTGACTTATTCAGAGACACACAGTTAGGTAATGTAACAATGTAACAGCTCCCAGGGAGTGCTGTCTGGTTAAGTGGCATGCTCAGAGTCACACAGTTTGGCAATGTAACAATGTAACAGCTCCAAGCCCAGGAGCACTGTCTAGTTAAGTGACATGCTCATAGTTACAATGTTAGATAATGTAACAATGTAACAGCTCCCAGCTCAGGAGCAATGTCTGGTTAAGTGACATGCTCAGAATCACACAGTTAGTTAATGTAACAATGTAACAGCTCCCAGCCCAGGAGCACTGCCTGGCTATATGACTTAGTCAGAGTGACACAGTTAGGTAATATAACAATGTAACAGATCTCAGCCCAGGAGCACTGTCTGGTTAGGTGACTTACATAGAGTCAAACAGTTAGGTAATGTCACATTGTAACAGTTCTCAGCCCAAAAGCATTGTCTGGTTAAGTGACTTACTCAGAGTTACACAGTTAGGTAATGTAACTCTGTAAGAGCTCACAGCCCGGGAGTGCTGTCTGGTTAATTGACTTATTCAGAGTCACTTAGTTAGGTAATATAACAACACAGTTAGGTAATGTAACAATGTAACAGCTGCCATCCCAGGAGCACTGTCTGGTTAAGTGACATGCTCAGAGTTACACAGTTTGGTAATGTAACAATGTAACAGCTCCCAGCCCAGGCCACTGTCCAGTTAAATGACTTACTCAGAGTTACAGTTAGGTAATATAACAATGTAATTGCTCCCAACACAGGAGCACTCTCTGTTTAAGTGACTTACTCAAAGAGACACAGTTAGGTAATTTATCAGTTTAACAGCTCCCAGCCAGGAGCACTGTTTGGTTAAGTGACTTACTCAGAGCCACACAGTTAGGTAAAGTAACAATGTAACAGCTCCCAGCCCAGGAGCTCTGTCTGGTTAAGTGACATAGTTACACAGTTAGGTAATGTAACTCTCTAACAGCTCCATGCCCAGGAGCACTGTCTGGTTAAGTGACATGCTCAGAGTTACACAGTTAGGTAATGTAACAATGTAAATGCTCCCTGCTCAGGAGCACTGTCCAGTTAAGTGACTTGCTCAGAGTTGCACAGTAAGGTAATGTAACAATGGAACAGCTCCCAGCCAAGGTGTGTTGTCTGGTTAAGTGACTTGCTCAAAGTTACACAGTTAGGTAATATAACAATATAACAGCTCCCAGCCCAGGAGCTCTGTCTGGTTAAGTGACTTATAGTTACACAGTTAGGTAATGTAACTCTCTAACAGCTCCATGCCCAGGAGTGCTGCCTGGTTAATTGACTTACCCAGAGTCACACAGTAGGGTAATATAACAATGTAACAGCTCCCAGCCCAGGAGCACTGTCTGGTTAAGTGACATGCTCAGAGTTACACAGTTAGGTAATGTAACAATATAACATCTCCCAGCCCAGGAGCACTGTTTGATGAAACGGTTTACCCAGAGTTACACAGTTAGGTAATATAACAATGTAACAGCTCCCAGCCCAGGAGACTATATGGTTAAGTGACTTGCTCAGAGTTACACAGTTAGGTAATATAACAATGTAACAGCTCCCAGACCAGGAGTTGTGTCTGGTTAAGTGGCATGCTCAGACTTACACAGTTAGGTAATGTAACAATGTAACAGCTCCCAGCCCAGGCACTGTCTGGCTAAGTGACTTGCTCAGAGTCAAATAGTTAGGTAATGGAACAATGTAACAGCTCCCAGCCCAGGCACTGTCTGATTAAGTGACTTACTCAGAGTTACACAGTTAGGTAATGTAACAATGTAACAGCTCCCAGCCCAGGAGCACTGTCTTGTTAAGTGACTTACTCAGAGACACACAGTTAGGTAATGTAACAAAGTAACAGCTCCCAGCCCAGGACTGCTGTCAGGTTAAGTGACATGCTTAGCGTTACACAGTTAGGTAATATAACAATGTAACAGCTCCCAGCCCAGGAGCACTGTCAGGTTAAGGGACTTGCTCAGAGTCCCAAATTTAGGAAATGTAACAATGTAGCATCTCCCATTCCAGGAGCACTGTCTGGTTAAGTGACATGCTCAGAGTCGCACAGTTAGGCAATGTAATAATGAAACAGTTCCCAGCCCATGAGTGCTGTCTGGTTAGATGACATGCTCAGAGTCACACAGTTAGGTAATGTAACAATATAACAGCTCCCAGCCCAAGAGACTGTCTGGTTAAGTGATTTTCTCAGAGTTACACAGTTAGGTAATATAACAATGTAACAGCTCCCAGACCAGGAGTCATGTCTGGTTAAGTGGCATGCTCAGACTTACACAGTTAGGTAATGTAACAATGTAACAGCTTCCAGCCCAGGCACTGTCTGGTTAAGTGACTTGCTCAGAGTCACATAATTAGGTAATGGAACAATGTAACAGCTCCCAGCCCAGGCACTGTCTGGTTAAGTGACTTACTCAGAGTTACACAGTTTGGTAATGTAACAATGGAACAGCTCCCAGCCCGGGAGCACTGTCTTGTTAAGTGACTTACTCAGAGTTATAGTTAGGTAATGTAACAATGTAACATCTCCCAACACAAGAGCACCATCTGGTTAAGTGATTTACTCAGAGTCACACAGTAAGGTAATGTAACAATATAACAGCTCACAGCCCAGGAGAGGTATCTGGTTAAGTGACTTACTCAGAGTCTGCAGTTAGGTAATATAACAATGTAACAGCTCCCAGCCCAGGAGTACTGTCTGGTTATGTGATATTTTCAGATTTACACAGTTAGGTAATGTAACAACGTAATAGCTCCCAGCCCAGGAGCACAGTCAGGTTAAGTGACTTGCTCAGAGTCACACATTTATGAAATGTAACAATGTAACATCTCCCAGCCCAGGAGCACTGTCTGGTTAAGTGACATGCTCAGAGTCACTTAGTTAGGCAATGTAACAATGAAACAGCTCCCAGCCCAGGAGTGCTATCTGGTTAAGAGACATGCTCGGAGTCACACATTTAGGTAAGGTAACAATGTAACAGCTCCCAGCCCAGGCAAACTATCTGGTTAAATGACATGCTCAGAGTTACACAGTTAGGTAATGTAACAATATAACAGCTCCCAGCTCATGACTGCTTTCTGATTAAGTGACATGCTGAGAGTCACACAGTTAGTTAATGTAACAATGTAACAACTCCCAGCCCAGGCACTGTCTGGTTAAGTGACTTACTCTGAATCACACAGTTAGTTAATGTAACAATGTAACAGCTCCTAGCCCAGGAGAGGTGTCTGGTTAAGTGACATGCTCAG